>NW_022103915.1:90928275-90947358 GCF_000313985.2 Echinops telfairi | reverse complement strand
GACCCAAAGCCCATCTGTAGGCAACTGGACATCCCCTTATGGAAGGGTCACGGGGAGGAGACGATCCAGTCAGGGTGCAGTGTAGCAACGATGCAACACACACCTTTCCTCTAGTTCCTAAATGCTTCCTCCCCTCACCACTATCATGATCCCAATTGTACATTACAAATCCGGCTAGACCAGAGGATGTACACTGGTATAGATAGGACCTGGAAACACAGGGAATCCGGGATGGATGATCCCTTCAGGACCAGTGCTGAGAGTGGTGATTCTGGAAGGGTGGAGGAAGGGTGCTGTGGAAAGGGGGAACCGATTACAAGGATCTACATGTAACCTCCTCCCTGGGGGATGGACAACAGAAAAGTGGGTGAAGGAAGATGTTGGACAGTGTAAGGTATAACAAAATAATAATAATTTGTAAATTATCGAGGGTTCATGAGGGAGGAAGGAGTGGGGAGGGAGGGGGAAAAATTAGGAGCTGATACCAAGAGCTCAAGTAGAAAGCAGATGTTTTGAGACTTATGATGACAACAAATGTACAAATGTGCTTGACACAATGGATGGATGTATGGATTGTGATAAGAATTGTATGAGCCCCCCAATAAAATGATTAAAAAAAGAAAGAAAGAAATGAGTTTCTAATGGACAAGCTCTTCAAAGAAGGAGACATGTTGTTCTATGAATATGAACATCTTAGACAAAAGCTCTAAAATGATGAAGAGAAGGCCATATGGAGAGGTCAAATAAGGGTCACCAGCTAGAGCAGAGGTGGTAAACTAAACAGTGCACACTGAAAAGGATGGTCGGATGTACTTCAACGGAATACCCCATTGCCAAGCACATTTAACTAGTTGACTGATAGACTTTTAGGCAATATCAACTTGATCTGGAGGTCCTGGTGCTGGCCAAAGCAGCAGCAGCAGGTATAGCAAGCTTTATATTATGACACACTCAGCCATCTCTGTCTTCACAGTGCAGCACTCACACCCACCCATGACCTCCACATTTCCAGAAGCCCCTGTTCATTCACATCACTGATCTCAGCCAACGATCCTCCCAATTACAGTAAGTGAAGTGGCTGAGACACCAAAGGAATGATTAATATGAACGTGGCTTCTCCAGGTACTTCTAATCATTAGCCAGGTTGTGCAATTGTTCATTCAAACAAAAACAGGGAAAGGGAGAAAGCAGAGTGCCCTGGAGCTGAAGGAAGAAGCCCTGGTTGCACAGTGGTTAAAGCAGTGGGCTAACAACTAGAACCCTTCAGAATCCTATGGGGCGGTTGTTATACTCTATTCCTTAGGGTTCCTGTGAGTCAGAATCTGCTCGACAGCAAGGGCTTGGGGGCGGGTGGCACTTCCCTGTAAGGGCAGTGGGAGCTTGTTGGCCTTGGATGTTGAATGCTCCCTCAGTGTGGTTCTCCTGGTATTCTCCACACCACAGGAGTGTCAGATATTGCCTAAGTCGCTATTGTAGCAGCATCCAGGCTTCTTCCAGATTGACAGCCTTCAAGATTACAGCACTATGTCAACTGTCACTCTGGATTTGCTCTAGTCTAGGTCATCAAAGTAATTCTCCACGTAGAACAAAGTGCTCAGCACACAACCCTCTACTGTGTTCCATTTATACAGTCTCTCCCATCCAAGACAGCATCAGAGCCAATTGGCACTTCCCCTGGGTGCTTCGAAAATCTTCCTCCCTCCCAAGCTGCCCAGTCATTACAGGATATCCTCATGTTACAAAGGGCTGTATTCTAGGAATTATGCAGTTGGTTATATTTGTAGAACTCTAAGCACATTTGCCAGAAAAACAATGGCTAACTCATTTTTAGGGTTACCCCTGTCTATTTATCATATAGTTCATTAAATCATGACATTTTACTTTAGCCTCATTTCTCTGATGAGTAAACCAAGACCCAGAGCAATGAAGTGCATTGCCCAACCCTGTATGAAAATAACAGAATTGGATTTGGGGAGTAGCAGAAAGCATTCCCTCCAATCACTGATGTTATAGTATGCTTCAATAATGCTAGAAAGCACTTCCCATTTACCAAATTAGGGGCTTGAATTGGGTGGTTTTTATGATTCTTTCTGTGTTAGGCTGGGTTGACTAGAGAAGTAAATCCAAGGACGTGAATATATGTATAAGAAAGAGCTTTATATCAAAGAGCAATTGTATATTGAGAAAACATCCCAGCCCAGTCCAGATCAAGCCCATAAGTCTGATATTAGCCCATATGCCCTATACTAGTCTACACATTCCTCTTCAGACTCATGCAGCACATGCAATGATGCAGAATGCAGGAAGATCACAGGCTGGTGGGTGAAAAGTCTTGTGGACACAGTGGCGGTGGAAGCATCTTAGTTCTGGTGCGAGTCTCCATGTGGCTCCTCCAAGCAGAGCGTGTGTGGTTCACCTCCAGGGAGAAAGAGAGGAAGCTCCCTGAATCCTCATGAGAAGACCATGCCCACAAGGAGTCATCATCAGGCTGTGAACTGATTGACAGACTAGACTCCACACATTCACTTTTAATACCCTCAAGTTGACATGAGATTATGTAACTACCACACTTTCAAATCTAAAATTTTGTGCTCAACACCTGATCGGGTGATTCTGTAGTTCTTAGTTCTTCCCCCCAATTCAGGGTGTACCCAGATACCTGAATCCATGCCAAAGAGTAAGTACTAGAGCTCAGTTCCTGGGGTTCTGCTCACATGGTAAGCAAAGGTCATTTCCAAGAGGAGACTGGCTACTGCAATTGGGGAACACAGGTGTCAAGGTCCTAAACGTCTGACCAGGAGACTCCATAAGGGTAGGTAGAGTTTTCACATGGAATACCACAAGCTTTATCTCCCTCTAAAGAGAGTAAAAAAAATCCAAAGAATGTGCATCGGAGATGTTGAAATTGCCATGGCAACTTACACCAGGGTCATAAGCCTCTGAAAAATTCATTACCATGTTCTCGGGTTTTCCAGCAGCAGTTCAGGCAATTGCTTCAGGAGGATGAGAGGGCAGCTGTTAATCCGGTCCGAGCAAGTGTCTCCCTTCCATTCTTGTCCATCTACCACAGCCTGTGAGTTAAAACCTCCTCCTGACCGGGCCATCCAAGACATGACCTTATAGTCTATCTTCCAGGGAGGACGTGATGCTTTCCATTCATGCCCTGCCCAGAGTCCAGGGTACAGCTGTCCTAGAAAGCTGGGAGCCCTTTGTCAAGTGTTTCCATACCCTTTCCTTTGTCCTTGCAGTTCGTTTTAAGTTGAGCCAATCTTATGAAAGTAATTTCATTTTATTTGGGAAGGGCCCCCTCCCATGACTAATCTTATAAATTGGTACTTACTTTCAGTCTTTATTTCATCCGTATGTAAAGAGTGCCTACTACGTGAAAAACACCATGGTGGGTTGTGGCAGGAAGCAGGAAAAGATGAGCATGAGTGTTTCAAAAGTGTGCAATTTACACGAGAAATGGAAGGGTGCCGAGAGGTGACTGGAAGACCGGCCACGTGGTGCTGACTAAGGGCCAGGCCTTAGTCACATGGTCAGCCTTGTGAAAGTTAGGAATCTGATCTTATGGGTTGATTCTGTGTTTAGTTTGGTCATTTATTTTTGTTATTAGAATTCATTGATTTTATTTGACTCTTTTGGGTCATTTGGGTGAACATTCACAGGGGAAATTGGTTTGCCATTAAACAATTCATTTTGATTGAAGACATTGATGGCAATCTCTACAATGTAAGAGTGGTCTTCCCACTACCTTCCTGAGTTGACCATTTCTTTTCATTCTTCTTCCCTATCCCTGCCAGCCTTCTGAGCTTTATCCTGGACACATGCTGCCCTCTCAGCTGTGTGGTTGGTTGTTCTAGGGTGTGCATATCTCCCTGGGGTTATTGTTCTCCTTAAAGACCTACCATTTGGCTGAAAGTTGAGCACCAGGGGTGTTTTATTCTAGGCTTAAAGGGTAACGAAGGGCCATTACCTCACTCAGGTCCCATCAGTTTCTATCATAAAGTTTGTTTCTTGTGAATAAGTAAAGCATGAACACAGCAGGTTCCAATGGGGGAAAAATGATAACCTTGTGGAAAATCCCCCAGTTCCTGGTATACTTTTCCAGGAACTCTGGTAGCCTAGTGGTTATGCATTGGACTGCT
The DNA here is from genome assembly GCF_000313985.2 of Echinops telfairi. Lineage (NCBI taxonomy): Eukaryota > Metazoa > Chordata > Mammalia > Afrosoricida > Tenrecidae > Echinops > Echinops telfairi. The sequence goes on along the minus strand of NW_022103915.1, from coordinate 90,943,210 downwards.
AGCCACAAGATCAGAAGTTCAAAACCACCAGCCAGCTCCGCAGGAGAAAAGTGAGGCTCTCTACTCCAGTAGAGAGTTTCCGACATGGAAACTCACTAGGACAGTTCTAACCAGTCCTATAAGTTCACTATGAGCCCACATTGACTCGATGGCAGAGTTTGAGTTTTATATAGTCTTCCAGAGGACTGTATGCATTTATATAAGTCATTATAGGTTTTTTTCTCCCTTAGTTTACTTTACTGAACAGTAATACACTGTTGTTGTTGTTTTTAAGTGCTATAGAGTTGGTTCATGTGTGACAGAATCGTACCTGGTCCTGGCACCAGTCTTGTAATTGTTGTTATGCTTAAGTCACTGTCATTCACCTCATTGAGGCTCTGCCTCTTTTTCAGTGACTTTTGCCATTACTGAGCACGACACCCTTCTCCAGGGAATGCTCCCTCCTGATAAGGTGTCCAGAGTAGCCAAGACAAAGTCTCCCCAGCCTCATTTTCAGGGACATTCTGGCTGTATGATTTTCAAGAAATGTATCTTGGAGATCTTTTTAATTTACCTTGGAAGTAAATATTTCTGTGAAATCTGTATAGACTTACCTCATTCCTTTAGGTCAGGGGTGGGGAAATTACAACCCCCACGTCAAATCAGATCTTCACCTGTCTTTGTACATAGTCCTGTATAGGAACACAGCCACATTCATGTCAGCCAGGCTGTCTCTGCGTGCTTATGTGCTACAATGACAGAGTTGATTGCTGAGTTAGAGACTATGTAACCTGAAATATTTGCTGTTTTTCCAGTTACAGAAAAATTTGGCTGAAAACTCACTGACTCATAGTGACCCAATAGGACAGTAGAACTACTCCCTAGGGTTTCTGGGATTATAAACCTTTGCAGGAGAGACCACCTCGTCTTTCTACCTTAGAGCCCCTCATCACCTTGAAACGCGGACCTTACAGTTAGCAGCCCAAGGCAAATTCCACTGTTCCGCCAGTGAGTGCCTAATGGTAAAATTCCATAATTTATTTCAGTAGCCCTCTATTAAAAGATATGTAGGTTATTTCTAATCTTCTCTTGTGATGAATACTACTATAGTTGAAGTAGTAATATATGTGTCATTCTGACATAGGGGTTTCTCTGTACAAATACCAAAGAGTGGTGTTGCTGAACAAAAAATTCCCTCTGTTCTTTATGGAGGTGCGCTGGGTTTTGTCCCTTGTTGTTCTTTGTGGATGCCTCACCAGCATCCCCAGTGTTCATCAGGGAAGAGGTCCAGAAGACACGCCAATCAACAGCAGGGATCGGTTGAGAACTCAGGGAAGGGAAGGGGACCATCTCAAAGGACAGTCAATGGGCTTGGCCCCATAGTGGGATCGCGAGAAGCTGATGGATCGAAAAAGATGTATCTCTAGTCAAAATAAACCTACTGGTGTATCAGGACTGTGGACAGCAATGTAAGAGCCTCATTCCTATCAAGGTCATTCTCTGTCCTAATTGCAGTCTCCTCTGCACACCCCTCCCCGTCCTCACTCCCCCAAAGAGCTGTGGCAGAGGCCCCCAGGCAAACATGTGTGGAGCTGTTGGAGCTGCTGCTTTTGGCGACAGCTGGTAGATCACTGGGGTCAACAAAGGATTTGATTTTGTGGGGACAGGTTCACTTGACTTGGCACTGCCGCTCTGGGTGCCCTGGCCCTGAAAGCCCCGGGTGAGCTCATCCCTGAGAGCAGACAATCATTTTGTTCTAGGACACTCAGAAGAGTCCAGATGTTCTCTCAAGGGAAAGGTAGAGCAAAGACTCAGAAGCAATGTTTCCATTGTTCTACCCATGAACTCCTTCTTCTGTGCCAGACACTGTGCTACCTATCAAGAAGAAAAGTTGACTGCCTGCCAATAGCCTCACAGCCTACTGGGGAGAAACACCTGCTTAACTGTGTCCAACTTTAAAATTTTCAAGCAAAGCACAACAGTTGATATCTGTCAGACACTGTGGGAATAACTGGGTCAAGGACATCCACAGCTCCATCACTGGATCATACTATATCCCTTTAGATAATGCCGTATCTTTGTGAAGCTGGGTCTTAGACAATTTCTGTGCTCGAAAGCAATTACCATGCAAAACTCAGTGTGAAACAGGAATTAAGGAGGGTGATCTTTATCTTGATTCCAAGTTGGAGAAGCTGTGGGCACCCAGCACTCGGGTTCATCCTATTAGTAAGTAAGGGTGGTTATTTAAAAATAGAACCTTTTTTTTCCCCATTCAGTCTCTCTTTCCCCGCCACCCCCCACCCCCCAAAACAGTTGCCAAGAAATTAAGTTAGAAGTATTTTTTGTTTGGACTGACTCACTTATAAGTGAAATTGTTGGGTATTTGCCTTGATGGCTGTGAGTTTGTGGGAAAGAATTACCGAAACACTAAGAGCACTGTGACCCAGAAAGGAATGGGAATTTTTGAGATGTACATTTAACACAACTTAACAGCATTGGGAGTCACTGGGTGGTGAAAATGATTAGACTACTAATGGTTTGACTACTAATCTAAAGGTTGGATCGATCGAACCCACCCAGCAGTGTCACATAAGAAAGGCCTGGGGATGAGCTTCTGTATACGTTACAGCACAGAAACCCCTGTAACACATGGGTTGCCATGCGTTGGAATGATAACATGGCTAAGCGGGGTCCCAGCAATGGGACCTCAGGCAAAAAGCACTCTAGGCTCAAGTATAAAATAGAGATCCAACCAAGCCAAGTTAAGCCCACTACCATCAAGTCAATTCAGACTGGAACATCCCAATGAAGAGTTTCTGAGATGGTAAAAGCCGATGGGAACAGACAGCCTTATCTTGTCTTCTTGCAGCAGCTGGGGGGGTTTGCGCCACCAACCTGGCATTTAGTGAACCAGCACCTAGCATTCATGCAAGCAAAGGATTTAGTTAGCTTGGCACATACTAATTGCTCAATAAACACTCAAAAACTCACTGCCATTGAGATGATTCTGACTCATAATGATGCTGTAGGACAGGTAGAACTACCCCTGTGATTTTTCAAAGATGGTAACTCTTTATGAGAGTAGAAAGCCTTGCTTTTCTCCCCCAGAGCACCAGGTGGTTCTGAACCGCTGACTCTGCAGCTCTGGTCGCCATGAGAAAAGTGGTTCTTAGCCCTAACTTTCCTAATTAGATCAGCCTCCAATTCAATGTTAAACTACAGCTGCTTGCTCAAAATAAGTGCTGTTGCCATGGTTCTTGTAACACCTGGAAGTTAACTAAGTCATTCTGAAATTAGGAAATTCCCAATTCATCTGAAGCTTACCACAGTAATTTTTACTGTGAATTATATAAGGGCTTTCCCCTTTGTATTAGTTCATAGTCTTCCTTTTCTTAGTATTAAGAAAAAGTTAGTGTCTTTTTAAAAAGTAAACGTAAGAGAAAATTCTAAAAAATATGTTTTTATTGTTCTGGGATATTTTTTGTACTTGGGCTCCTCATGATTTGGCGAATTCGACCTTGCAAGTCTGGCTAGACCAGAGGATGTACACTGGTACAGATAGGAACTGGAAATACAGGGGATCCAGGGCAGATGAGCCCTACAGGACCAGGGGTGTGAGTGGCGAAACAGGGAGGGTAGAGGGAGAGTGGGTAGGAAAGAGGGAACCGATTACAAGGAACTATATGTGACCTCCTCCCTGGGGGATGGACAACAGAAAAGTGGGTGAAGGGAGACGTCGGACAAGGCAAGATCTGCGCAAATCCGATTTATAAACTATCAAGGGCTCATGGGGAGGGGGGAGCGGGGAGGGAGGGGAAAAACGAGGACCTAATGCCGAAGGTTTAAGTGGAGAGGAAATATTTTGAGAATGATGAGGGCAATGAATGTACAAATGCGCTTTACACAATTGATGTGTGTATGGATTGTGATAAGAGTTGTATGAGCCCCTAATAAAATGATTTTTAAAAAAAAGGTTACCACCAAGAAAAAAAAAAAAAGAATGGTTTTAGTGTAGTGTGTGTTTTTTTTTCAAACAAATTTCTGAGATAAGATCTTCTTTATCATCAAAAGATAAATGACTGTTTATTTAAAAGCAATAACAAATCTACCCTTCGATTAAGATGGTAACCTAATTCTAAAGTATCTGTTTCCTATCAATACAGAGCATTCCTGGCCTTTGAACAAACTAACTGAGATAGTTAAAGTTTATTGTGCCAACCTGGCTGATAAACACATGTAGGGTTAATTGAAGAGCAGAGGGATAAATGGCTCGGTGTGTCTCTACTTTCAAGTTCTCGGGTCTCTTGCTTTGTGATGGTCGGACTAGGGTGCAACTGCCTTAGCCAGTTCCCTGCTTCAGCTGGCAAGGCTCACTTCCTGCAAGACATCCCCAAGGAGAAGCAGCATGGACCTACCCCGATGCAGCCATGAATGCTGGAGCAGCTGTGTGGAGACCCCGCCAGTGCTGAGATGCTTACACATTCACTGATTTGGCTTTCCTCCTGCAGTTGGTGTCATTGTGGATGTTTTGTGGATGGAGGAGGACTTTGTGGATTGATGTCGGATATATGCGTTAATGTTAGACTTGTGGGCTTGGGCAGCACTGGGTTGGGATGTTTTCTTGATGTTCACTTAACCTTTATATAAAACCCTCTTATACATGAGTTTCTGTGGATTTGTTTCTCTAAAGTACCCAGACTCACACACTAACCTTCCTGCCATTTCCAGATGGTGGGTTTAGTGTTTGATGATTTACTTAATGTTGTTGGGTCTGTACCCTGCAAAAACTTAGCAAGTCCTACGTGTACAATTTGGTGACATTGCTTGCATTCTTTGTGCTGGGCAACCATGCTCATGCTCCTTGTCTGAGCTGCTCCCTCTCCTCACATACATTCACTGTCCCCTAAGCTTCTGGTCTACTCTTGTTGCTTGTCAGTGTAACCCTATCGAGACGGATCTCTAAACTACTGTAATGCTCAAGGCCAACATTCTTCATGAGTTAACTTAACCAATTGTTTGGTTAAAAAAAAACAACAAAACAAAATACAAAACTTCAGAAAATACTTTTTGTTTAAGATTTAAAGATTATTTGGGTGAGGTAATAGTTCTGGGGGCTGGGTCATGCAGTCTCTCTGGTTCCAGAAAGTCTAGAGCCTATGAGAATTTGAAATTCTGTTCCGTGTTGTTCTTTTTGTGATCAGAATTCTTCTATGGAGTCTTTGATCAAAATGTGCACTAATGGCAGCTGGGTACCAGCCAGGTCTTCTGGTCTCAAGGCAAAGGAAGAAGTTGTTTACAGAGGCGATTAACCACACATTGCATGTCCCTTTCTGATTCCTGACTCTCCTTCTTTTGTTGTTCCAGGTAAATAGAAACCAATTGCTGTGCTGCAATGGCCACTTCCTAGCTTTTAAAACCTCAGCACTTCACAATGAACTAAGAAGTAGGACATAAGCGCACATTAGTAGGCCAAGTAACAGGGATATCCCACAAAACTAGGACTCTATATAGCCAAGGAGCCATAATGTTGTAGTGGCTACTCATTGGGCTGTGAGCCACATGGTCGGCAGTTCAAAACCACCAGCAGCTCCTGGAGAGAGAGCCTGGGCTTTCTGCTGTTGTAAACAGTTAACAGTCTTGGAAATCCACAGAAGGCTCACTGTGAGTCAGCATGGACTCAATGACAGTAAGTTTGGTTTTTTGTTTTAGTTTCTCTATATAGCCAAATCACAAAATCAAGTTCCGTGCGGTATTTGGCTATACATGGTCACCTGGAAGCTACTCTTTTGTTGTTCATCTATCTACCACACAAATTTTGCCAACTCAACCTTTTATGGGTACCCAACTTATTGACAGCTATTTATACACAACCCTACCCCTAATCGGGGCAATTATTTTTCATCGTAAACTGGAAATCAACACTTCATAAGGAATAACTGCCCCCTTTGCCCACTTCCTGAGGAATCCTGGTGGAGCAGTGTGTTACTTGCACCTTTTTGCTAATGTGAATGATGCTTCAATGAACATTCATATACAAGTCTCTGTTTGAGTCTCTGCTTTCAAATCTGTTAGAGAGTGTTGGAATGAACTGGGTTTGAACCACTGACCTGTGGTTAGCAGTCAAATGCTTCTCCCATAGAACCACCAGGGTGTGTAGTGGAAGTGGAATGGTAACTCATTGTGATTTTGATTTGCATCTCTTTGATGGTTAATGACATTGTGCACCCTTTCGTGTGTATATGTGTATATCATGAGGATATTTGGTAAAATATCCTCTTTGATGAAATGTCTTTCCAAGTCCTTTGCCCATTTTATGACTGGATTTTTGTCTTTTTGTTATTGTCCCCAGATAGGTTTTAAGAACTTACTAACTCAATGTACTGCCATCAAGTGGTTACCATCCGATGGAGATCCTGTAGGACAGAGTTACACCGTTCCCTGGGGCTTCCAAGGCTGTCAATCGTGATGGAAGCAGATTAGAAGTAGCCAGCAGCAGCTGAAAAATATCATGTTTGGTTTTTGTTTTGTGTTTTTCTAAATTAGCAATCCTCAATCCTCTTTTGCAGATAAGAATCATAGGGGTGAATTTCCAAACTATGTCAATATCTAGGCTCTGAACTCAAATCAATTAAACCAGGGTATCTGAAGTTGGTACCTGGGCATTTGTTGTTGGTGGTTGCTGTTGAGTCCATCCAACTCTTAATGACCCTAAATGTGCAGAGTAGATGTGCTCCCTGGGTGTTCCAAGCTGTGACCTTTCGGGAGCTGGTCACTGGGCCTGTCTTCCATGGTACTTCAGAGTGGGTTTGAACCACCAACCTTTCTGATAGTAATCCAGCACTTAACTACTTGCACCACTGGGGACTCTGACCTGATTAAAGACTGTTGTGAACGTTTCTCAAACATGCTAATGTGCAGCCAGAGTCAGGAACTATGCATCCAAATAAACAGGAAAGTTATTTTCTAAATTATCCATGTACCCACAGAGGACTCATTTGTGGAAAGAGGAAGGAGTGATGTCTTTATCATGATGTTTAGAACTCCTCCCCCTCTATGGATTATGTTAGCTATTTACCTCAAGAGCTAGTTGAGATTTTTTTCCCATCATTTGACTTGATCACCCACAATAGCAGTCACCTTTTATGACTGATCAATGCATGTGGTTAAGGTTTTATTTACCTAAAGATTCTCAAAGGTTTTCTTCATCTATCTGTTTGTGTTTGTTTACAAAATCACAAGGGCAAAAGAATGATAGCATCTTGTTCTGGTGCCCCAATGTTTGACGTGAGTCTGAAAAGGACAGGGCGTCTCTGTTACAGATCTCATGCACTAATTGATTCTGGATGCCTCTGAGCATCCAGGGAGGCTACACAGTGACTTCCTAACTTACCCACTTTATTTCACCGCCACCCCCAACCTGCCTAACGGATACTGGCCAAACAGATGGTTTGGTGTGATGCCCCAGAGGTTAACAGATGTGAATTCTAATGGAAGCGTTTCCATTGCTCAAGCCAATCACATGGTCTTCCTCTCAACAGACAAATGGTGCTTCATACGGCTGACTTTTCGTACTCGGATACCACTCCATACACCGTCAGATAGCTTCTCAAATGATGGGAAAGGAGTACAAGAAATCATTGAGGAAGAATTGATCTCAGCATCGTGGGAAATGAACTTCTCTTGACAATCAGTTGATTTATTTACCAGAGGGACCAGCATTCCACATCACCGGGTTAGAGTCATTTATTGCTACCTTATGGCCATGTGCCATGCCCTCCCTGCAGGAATTTAGAGAAGTAGGCTTTTCTTTGGCTTGATGGCCTGTGATGAACTCCCCCCCAAAAAATGTTTTTCAAGATGAAGTCCAGGTCTAGTGATATATTCCCTGGGTCCAAGAGTTTTGTTTTGCTTTAAAAAATGCAAATAATTGCCTTAATTATCTAGGGCAGAATGCCACAGATGGAGAGCTTCAAGAAGCAGAAATTTAATTTCTCACTCTTTAGGAGGCTTGACTTCTGAGCAGGGGGACGACTCTAGGGGAAGACTCTCTGTGTTGGCACTAGAGGAAGGTCCTTGTCTCTTGCGATTTTCTGCTCCTGGGCAATCTTCTTGTGGGTTCTCATCTCTCTTCTCCCATCTTGGCTCACTTCTTTGTTCTCATTTGCTCTTTTTATACCTCAAAGTGCCAGGCTTACATCACACCCGATACTGATATGGCCTCTTAACATCACAAAGAAAACCCCATTCCCAAATGAGGTTATAACCGTGGGTACTGAGAAGGATTTCCCACACATGCTTTCTGGGAGATTCCATTCAACCCTTAACAAATATATTGAATTGTATGCTGCTATTGGTGCTCAACTGTTTATCCTGCATGCGGAACCCCTGAATAATCGCCCTGTAATTAAGGCCCCATTCATTAGTGCGCAGAGTTGGGCTTCTATTTCCTTTGGGCCTGCAAAGGGTCAATGATGTGCGTGAGTGCTGTCCCCATCAACGTGTGGTTTGGTTAGAGAAAAGCCTAGGTGAATGGAGCCCTTATTTGGTACCGAGCACAGCTATGCTACAAGACTCCCTTTGCGAATGCGCACTCCGTGTGGGTGCCACCTTGAGACAGCAGGTCTCAACGGTGAATGGGGTCCTCAATAGACAAGAAAGCATCAGTTTATTCCCGATGCAATATAAATATGTTACTATTAACATCATTTTGTGACATCTAGTTCTGAAAATCTGTCATTTGGGTGTGTTTTTTGTTTTGAAGTAGAAACTAAATTTAAAATTGAACCAGAGATGATTATGTCCTGGCACCAAACCCCAAATCAGCAATTTTTACTTCTACAAATCATTATTTATCATATTTAATTGGTATTTAAGATTTCTCTAGTCTGCCCAGACTAACTCAGAAACAAAAACCTTTTTCATTTTTCACCTCTCTCTCTCTCCACCCCTAGGATATAAAAAGGTAGAAATTCCTGACATCCATCTTTTGAGGAGGGTGCAGGGCAGGGCAGCAGTTCTTTCTCTTGGACTCAGTGCCACCTGACAATGAGAACACGGGGGCTTCATGGTTATTCGCTTTCACAAACAGAGCACCAGGCCTATCTTCTGAGGAACCCCTGGCTGGCTTCCAATCACCAGCCTTTGGGTTAGCATCGAGTGCTAGGACCACTGAACTCTCAAAGCAGTAAGATAGAAAAGAGCATGTCTTCCAAGACATATATTTTTTAAAGTAATATCCTCTTCTCAGGACACCAAAGCACTGTGGCCTTGTGATTAAGTGCCTTATACCATTTGTATTCAAGGGAAACAAAAACTGTGGTAGTTACCTAATCTGAGGTCAATTTGAGAGGATTATGAGTGAAGGGGTGAGTCTGGCCTGTCAATTAAGATATAACTAATGAAGCCTCTGTGTGGGCATGGCCTTCTCCTGAGAATTCTGGGAACTCTGGTATTCCCTCCTTGGAGGCGGGAGACACATTCTCTCTCTGCTCACTCCCTGAGAGATGCTCTACTGACAAGACAAATGGTGCTACGCCATCAGAGCTGGAGAAGCCACACGGACCTATCCTGATGCAACCAAACCTCTGGAGAAGCCACATGGAGAGCCCTGCCAGTGCTGAGATGCTTCCAACACCACTGGATCCACAAGACTTCCAATCCACTGGCCTGTGATCCTCTGAATTCAGCATCATTGCATGTATTTCGTGAGTCTGAAGAGGACTTTATAGATTGGTATCAGACATGTAGGCTAATATTGGACTTATGGAATTGATCTGGACTGGGCTGGGATGTTTTCTCAATATACAATTGCTCTTGTAGATAAAGATCTTTATTATATACATATGAGTGTCTATGAATTTGTTTCTCTAGTCTACGCAGACTAAGGCAAAAACAAAAACCTTTTTCATTCTTCCCCCTCTCTCTATCTCCATCCCTAGGATATAAAAAACTAGAAAAGCCTAAATCAGTAATAGAAAAATCTTTACTATTTTACTGTTGTTGTGCCTGTTGAACACTGGCAAGAGAGATGCAAACTGAAGTAAAAGCTTTGCTCTCTCAGACACATTTGCTGTTAAAAGGATAGCATCTTTTCCCTTATGAAATGCTTCTTCCTTGGAAATTTCTTGCTTCTGTGGTATATTTTACCCTGAACCACAGAGCACACACTTTTCTATAAGGGACCAGATATTAGGTCACTTAGGCTGTGCAGGTAGTGTAGTCTCTGTCACAACTATTCAGTTTTAACGTGATCGAGAGAAAGCAGTCTTAGATAATACATAAAGCAGTAAGCATGTGTGTGTTGTCACAAAACTTCACTTATGGAAACTGAAGTTGAAATATCATACATTTGTCATTCATCACCAAATATTTATCCACTCGATTTTTTTTCAAACATTTTAAAAATGTAAGAAAATAAATAAAAACCTTAGTTTGCTTGCTGTACAAAAACAGAGCAAGCCAGATTTGGCCCACCATCTGTAATTTACCTACCCCTGTCCTAAACCAAGGAGCTCTGGTGGTGAAGTGGTACATGTTTGGCTGCTAACTGCAAGGTCAGCAGTTCAAAACCACCAGCAGCTCTGAGGGAAAAAGAGGAGGCTCTCCACTCCTTTAAATAGTTTCCATCTCAGAAGCCCACAGAGGCCATTCTACCCTGTCCTGTAGGGTTGCTATGAGTCAACATGAACTCGAAGGCAGCAAGTTTGGGGTTTTTTTGTCCTAAGCCAATAAGGAGGCCAGTGGGGTTGGTTTTTTGATTCTGACCATAAACCAATACCATCTTCTCAGCTCTTTTCTCTCTCTCTCTCTTCTGCTTCAGTGAAACCATGCTGCTCATAGAATATTTCGAGGAAGCAGCACATTCTCCCACCTGTCATTTACAGCTCAGTGTGAATGCATAGGGTCTACCAGTGCCTTTCCCCAGAGACCGGGGAGGAAACGGAAGACTTGGGACTCTTAAAAGGCACTAAGATGAAACCAACTTCAACCCAACCGAGAGTTTGACCTGGGAACAGCCTTGTCCTCAATTCAGGTCAGATTGATTTTCCTGTGAAAAAGAATGAGCGGTGAGGAATTTCACTTCTTCACCAATGTCCATGTTCTCATTTCAAATTGTGCTGTTTAATTTTATGTGTCACCTTGGCGAGGCTAGAGGGCCCGGTTGTTTGGCTAAACTGTCTAGAGGTTGTTATGAGGTAGTTAAACCAGTCAGTGAAAAGGGATCGTGCTGTTGAGCCGATTTCGATGCATGGTGGCCGTATGTATGTCAAAGTAGAGCTGCGGTCTGTAGAATTTGGGGTGGTTGATTTTTTCCCCCAAAAAGTTGATCTCTTGGCCTTTCATGGGAGAACTTCTGAGTGGAGTCAAACCTTCAAACTTTGGGTTAACTGCCAAGCGTGTTAACTATGTCACTTGGGGAACCCTAAGTTCGCCTAAGTAAAGAAGATAAACCTCCAAATTGTCAGTGGGTCTTGTCAACACATTCGAAGACCTTACCCTCCTGGGAGACTCCCTGCCTCTAGAATAGAAACAGACATTTTGTCAGAACTCCATTCATTTTCAGTTTTCCTGTGTCCTGACTTGTGGCAAACAGGCTTACCAATCGCTCACAACTGCATGATCCAGTTGGCCAAAAATCCCTCTCCCTTCAGACAGATATCCACCAGTTTCAGATGAGTCCATTCCGGCTCCGAGTGACCGGCACATAGGCTTTCCGACGGCCCCCTAGGCGTTCCAAGGCTGTCATCTCTTTGGAAGCAGAGTGCCACTGCTTTCTCCTGCAGAGCACCTGGTGGGTTCAAACCGAAACCTTGCAGTCAGCAGCGAAGAGCTCTGGGCCACTCCACCATCAGGTGGCCAGGCATGGATATAGAGGAACAGAGAGACAAACGAGGCTTTCTACTCCCACGAAGACTTCCCGTTTCAGAAATCCACAAGAGCAGTTCTGTTATGTCCTGTAGAGTCACCCTTAGTTAGAATGGACTCGATGGATTTGGAATGAATACATATATCCCGTTTCTGCTTTGCTAAGACACAGACAAATAGGAGAAGCCATTGGTGCTGTCTTGGCTTCACACTTCTAAGTGTACGACTTGTTGACCCCCAAACGAGTCAGTGTTCATGAGGGGCCGGTCTGAGCCTCGGTGTCAGGAACAGAGGGCTCGCACCGATGGGATCTGGGGTTGTGCCAGTGTGTTGTGCCAGAATTAGAAGATGGATTATTGTGGATTTGTTTCCCTTTAGGAATTAGGGCTGGCACTGGCTTAGCAGCTGCCGTGCTCCTGAGGTATTAACTGAAATGCATTTCTATCTTAACAGCCACATCTCTTTTAGCCCTGGTGACTTTGGAGTGACTTCCAAAGTAGTCTCATCAGAGTGAGTTGACGGATTAGTGCCAACTCTCATGTCAGAACTGGGGCCCAAGAGAAAGAAGTGCATGGCTCCCACCTCCCCCCTGCTAAAGACAGCATCATACCGTGTGAGGTACACCCACTAATGAATGCTGGTTGAATTTGCAAATGAATGCCCTTTAGTCCACTGGTTGCAAACAGTTACAAAATAATATAAAATATCCAGGATGAAGTCCAAGTGCTAATCACGCTGGCTGGTCTTGCACCATGTGAGTCGATTTTATTTGCCATCAAATCTAGTGTGGGGTCCCCTCACCACAGCTCTTGAACTGTTTGGTAATTGGCCTAACACGAACATTAGGATTCTCATAGATCTTCTGCCTCCCTTACTCAAGATGCACTTAACCTCCGGAAGCTTCAACTTCCTCGTATGAAAATTGGGCTCATAGATCACACCCCAGGATTTCTCTGAACTTTATAAAGGATGCTTTATAAACTCTACACATATTGGTTTTGCTTTATTCCTCTAGCTCAACCTACTAATTCAACAGGAATGTGTCCTATTTAGCTGAGTCGGACCTTGAGGGGACAGTTTGGGGTTGGTGACCTTGGGAAGCACTGTTCCGTGGTCTCCCCTCTTGATTCCACCAGTAAACATGATTTTTAAAAAGGGGTATGTGTGGAACAGGAGATCGATACTTGCCATACAGAAATGTGAATTTCCTAAAGAGCTAAGACTTAAAATATTTTTTCAGCTGCAATTTGATTTGCTAGTAGTACCTGACTTTTACTAAGCTCATCGCTGCCAGGTCAACTTTGTACACAGATCTACCCTTCTAGACTCCAAATCATATAAAGTAATTAAAAAAACCCACTCAGCATATATAATGAAACACTACACACACTCTCTCTGAAGTAAACAGTTACACATATTCTGTTGCACAAGAGTGCGAGCTAGGTTTCTCTGCCATAAAATACGTCTCTCCTAGAACGACAGCAGTTGACATTGAGTGGACACCAGCTTGGCAGGAGCCCATGTGTGTCGGAGTAGAACAGCTGTGCTCCTTAATATATGCAATGACTGATTTTCTGTTTTTGGGGGAGAAGACGCTGTCATTTGGCAAAGTCAAGTTCTATGACTGACCCTGCCTACAATGAGAGGGCCCAGTGACCGGTAACTCATAATCACCTATGTGTCCGAACCGGGATCCACTTCAAAAAGAAGACAGCATGGTCCTCGAGGAACTCATGGTCTAGGAGAAGAGACAGACATGGAAATGGGCAATTAATTATAGCATATATATTATGTTAATTATTAGAGCACTGTAATAATTATAACAGTGGGAAATGTAGACATTAAAAAGCACCACTAGATCCCACTGGACAGGATGGCTAACTCACTGGGAACAGGACGGGACTTTTCACTAGACAAATGTTGTCCCCTGTAGACAGGAGGATACGGCGTCCTCAGAGATAGGGTGAGAAAGCTTGGACAAAACTGTGGAGTCATAAAGAAGGAAGCATCCAGAATTCTTGGTTGCCAATGGCTTACCTACTGGATCAAAAAAGGGGCTCATTAGGTGGACGACTGATAACTCAGGGTGAATGGAAAGACTGGGAGCAGGGATGGACACTTGGAAGGAATCAAGGGGGCAAATGGCTGGAATCAGAGCCATGCCCACACCGTAGGAGCCTCCTGGCCGGAGGCCAGTGTCACTAGACACAAACCTCTCCTGCCTTTACCCACTGGGCTTTCCTGCCATTGCTGACAGCAGAGAGGGTTATTAATCGTTGTGCTTTCTGCAGCGTCCTGGGGTGGAGCACTCATACAGCCACACCAGATATACCCTGTTTCCCTGAAAATAAGACAGTGTCTTATATTAATTTTTGCTCCTAAAGATGCACTAGGTCTTACTTTCAGGGGATAGCTTATTTTTCCATGAAGAATAAGTGCACATTTATTGTTGAACAACAAAAAAGGAAATTTATTACCTGTATCTGGTACGGTAATAGTTGTCATCACAAGCCAGCATAACCAGACAAACTGTAAATCCTAAAGTATCAAGACTTTCTTGTTACTACCATTATTTCCATGTATAACAATCTATGGTACACTTACTCATAATCTGTGGTACATTTACTCACACTTCCTGTCTGCTCCGGCTGCACTGCAGCCAACAGTGAGCTGCACGGTGGCATGGTCCAGAGTCCAGAGTCCAGAGTTATGGTTGCTTCAGGGGGCCATATTATCGGGGAGGCCTTATGTTCGGGGAGGTCTTATTTTCAGGTGGTGCCTTATATTTCAGCAAGAGGCAGAACTGTAAGTAGGTCTTATTTTCAGGGGCTGTCTTACTTTTGGAGAAACACGGTATCATGAACCCACGCTCCCACTGATGGCTCAAGGACTGCCTGCACCTTTGGATCCCACCTAACACGCACTCTTGGGGTTCCCCTCAGAAAGGCAGGGGTTCATAGGTAAGCAGCTATCCTCAAAAGGAAAAAAACCTGAGAGATATTGGAAAAGTTCTGCTTATTAGATGAGAGGGTGTTTGGAGCAAAGAGATGAGAAATGAGTTTGGGAAGGCAAGGAGCCCAATTTTTTTTTT
>NW_022103915.1:90925395-90926648 GCF_000313985.2 Echinops telfairi | reverse complement strand
CTTCTTCTTCGAACTGCTGCCCTTGCAGTTCACAGCCCAACATGTAACCACTATGCCCCCAGGGCTCCCTTTACAAGTGAGTTAATGAAATGTTTGGCCAATATGGCCCCTGAACAATGTTATAAATTGATATGTGTGTAAGAGAGAACTTTATATAAAAAATATTAACCACATGGCTTATGACAGTTAAAAAAGGTTCCCCACCCTGAGAGGTTGTACAGATTCCGTGAGTGTCGCTTGTTCAATGAAGTTGGCATAGAGGCCTGGAAGCTGTGTTTCCCAGGCCCTACTCCACGGACAGAAAGAAGCACTAGTCGAGGCTCACATTTAAAGGCACTTCTTTATGATCCCCTCACCAAGGAGAGAAGCTGGTGTATTGGACCTCCTTAGACGGTCTCAGTTGCTCGCCTTCAATTCCTAGAAGACGGGTGATGGACGTTTGACACTGTCCAGACACACTGCAGAGGACCCCATACGTTATGGCCAGTTTACTTTGGACGAGCAACCAGCCTTAGAGGCTTGACAGTCCCAAGTCTGTCCTCAAACTTGCCAGAAAGGTCACCAAACCAAGCCTATTGTTTTCAAGTAAAATTTGACTCATAGTGACTCTGTACATGGTTCCTGAGACTGTACATCTAGATGGATGCAGACAGTCTCCTCTCTCTGCCATAGCGCTCCCTCCTAGTGGTTGGAACCCCTGACTCTGTGGTTAGCAGTCCAACTCCTACCTGATGGCACCACCAGGAATCTAAGGACAGGAACTGAAATGTGAGATGTGAAGCAGCTGAATCTGATAAGGCTCAGAAAAGGGGGCTTTCGGGGCTTGACGGCTCAGCGATTTCCCCCATGGCATTTTAAATGTTACCAAGTTCTTACTGTTGGCAGGGTGCACCACTAGACCCTATGGGGTCTCAGAAGCAATTCAAGCCATAAGCAGCACCCTGAAGGAAATTGTAGTGGAAAGGAAGAGACGAGGCAAGAAGTCAGTGAGTGTCTATTCACTGCATGTTGTAAGCCCAGCGCACTAGAAAGCAGTTGCATTGCTCCGTAAAACATTATGTCTGGGTGCTAAAACCCCACTCACAGCAACTCATTCCAACTCGTGGCTACCCTATGTAGGGTGTGGGGGGCTTTGTAAATCTTTACAGAAGCACGTAGCCTCATCTTCTCCCTCAGAGTAGCAGGTAGGTTGGAACCATTGACCTTTGGGTTAGCCGGCTATGTTATCCACGTAGGCTAGAGAAACAAATCCA
>NW_022103915.1:90922270-90924674 GCF_000313985.2 Echinops telfairi | reverse complement strand
GTCTGACTGGCGGACAGTTCAGAGACCAGCTTGACTTGACTGTGTAGGGCAGTTGTGAGAGATGAGATCCAAGACTCCAGTGGGCCTGCACAATGAGACACTTCAGATAGCATGATGGCTAAAGGCATTTCAGATGAATGGGCCAAGATATCCAAAAGAGATTATTCAAGGACTTGACTTATAGCTTGCTCTAAGACCTCACAAGAACTCACCCCCCACCCCAAATTGGGGGTCACGACTGTGGTGCAAAACAATGGCTCAGGGCCCAGAAAATGATGTGGAATAAAGAAGGGGAAAAAACCAAGTTAAATCTAAGAGCAATTGTTCTTGACAGGGTCAGAGGAATCCCCAAAGTTCCAAGGTTCACAGCCTGGACGCCTTGGAAAATGGTAGAGCGGATAACAATAAAGATGTAGAGAAACCAGGAACTGCCGATGTGGGTGGGCGAGAAGGAATGAGAAGTCAGATGTTGAAAGGCTATCATTGGAAATAACTAAAAAATTGTAATAGGACCTCAACACGCCCCCTCTGAAGCCACAGGTAGATTTATCCTGATGGAGCGTAGAGGGGATTATGGAGAGAGAAAGGGGTAACAGTACTTCCATGCTTTCCCATTTGAAGATAAAACTCCAAACTCCTCAGACCACATGCTTTGATCTATTTAGTAGCCTATCGTGCCATACTATTCTCTTGCGATGTTGACCCACTTTATATTTCTCAAAAATAGTTCCCCTCATGCTATTTGCTGTGAATTTGTAATGCTGTCATGGAACAAACAGGGCAGGCATCTGCAAACATTTATTCCTGCTGGTGACTCAAATACAAAGAGGTAAAATACAGGGAGGTTGGTCCAAATGCACTTAGTGGAAAACTCGAGTCTACTGATTTCTGGTGGTGTATTTTGCCAGTAACCCAGGTTGCCTCTATGGATGGGGTATGATGATGCTAACCACATAGACCATTAACTGAGAGCCTTGTATGAACCGACCACTATGCTAATCCATCATTGACTTCTCCCGCCAAGCCTGACAGAGAGTTGTGATTTTCACCCATATCACAGACGAGAACACTGAAGTTCAGCGGATTTCATAGCAGACCCATTGTCCTGTCCCTGAGGAATGGCAGAGGCAGGATTTGAACCCCACCTTAAACTCTGGAGCCTGCGTCCTTTCAATCATATCATATTGCCAAACACCCTCCAGCAGCCTTGTGACATTAGGCTTCTCTGTGACAAAATACCAATTTATAAACTATCAAGGGCTCATGAGGGAGGGGGGAGTAGGGAGGGAGGGGAAAATGAGGACCTAATGTCGGGGGTTTAAGTGGAGAGAAAATGTTTTGAGAATGATGTACAAATGCGCATTACACAATTGATGTGTGTATGGATTGCGATAACAGTTGTCTGGGCCCCTAATAAAATGTTTAAAAAAGAAAAAAAAAAAAAGAGTGTCCTTGTTTCCTCATCTATAAAATGAGATAACCGCATCTTATCTCACAGGCTTTGGGGGAATATCAATGTGTTTTCATTATTATTGAATTCTAATTGGGGTTAGGTGGTTGGTGGATAGGCCTTGCATACACACAATACAAATGCATTATATGTGTACATAAACATATATATGCATACATATAGATATACTTCTAGAAACCTAAAGTTTAAAAAGAAATAACAGATACATATATCCTTGTTTTGTTGTTCTTTTCATGTTTGGATTTTGCTGTTTACAGTATAGATAAGGTGAGCATTCACAAGATAAGCATTTAAAGAAATGGAAGGAAGGAGTCAATGATTGACCAGCACTGGGCTAGGCGGTTTAGATACATTATCTCATTGATATTCCCCCAAAGCCTGTGAGATAAGATGCGGTTATCCCATTTTATAGATGAGGAAACAAAGGTACACAGAACATAAATCACTTTGATGAGGTCATTGAGGCAGAGCTGGGATTTGAACTTAGAGAAGTCTGCTTTCCAAGCCTGTGGTTGTCCATTGTTTAACACCACCTTCAAATAGCATCAAAGATGGGAGTTTTTTTTTTTTTAATCTGCATAATAGTATTAGCTTAGCCTCCTTGAATGGAAGTGGCTTTTGCAGGCAGCCCTTGCTGCTGGAGAGAATGATTTTGATGTTGCTTTTGCACTTTGCATGACTAGAAACCCCAGTTCAGGGTGCTCCTCTTAACATTGTTCCTACTCTCGTTTGCCCTTTTACGTATGTATTTATTTTTGTGGTGGTGGTGGTGAATTTGCTTTTTATTTATTTACTTTTCTTTTAAAAATTATTTTATTGGTGGCTTGTACAATCCATACATGCATCCATTGTGTCAAGCATAATTGTACATTTGTTGCCATCATCATTCTCAAAACATTTGCTTTCTACTTCAGTCCTTGGTATCAGCTCCTC
>NW_022103915.1:90919892-90921726 GCF_000313985.2 Echinops telfairi | reverse complement strand
GTGGGCTTTGTTGCTTCTGAGCTAGATGGCCACTTGTTTACCTTCAAGCCTTTAAGACCCCAGACGCTATATCTTTTGATAGCCGGGCACTATCAGCTTTCTTCACCACATTTGCTTATGTACCTGCTTTGTCTTCAGCGATTGTGTTAGGAAAGTGAGCATCATGGAATACTAGTTTAATAGAGCAAAGTATTCTTGCATTGAGGGAGTACTTGAGTATGTAAATATATTTATATGAGGATGGGGAGATAGATCTATGTGCATATATTTATAGGTTTAGTATTCAGGTAGCAGATGGGCATTGGGCCTCTTAGTTATTCCTGGCACTTTCTCTCTCTCTCAGCAATGACTTTATGCTATATGGGGGGAGGGGGCTGGTGGTCATAGATTTCCTTGGCCATGTATACCTGGCATCCAAGAAGCATATTATGAGATCATCCGTACTAAGAGGAAATGAGGGATCCTCATAAAAGTGGGTAATTATCTTCTAATATCACATTTCTCACTCTTGCGATAATTACACCCCTCTGAAATCTCCAGGTCAAGGATTTAAATACACTAGGAGCCCTGGTATTGCCGTAGGTCACAAACTGGGCTAACTACAAGGGCAGTAGTTGGAAACCACCAGCTATTCTGAGGGAGAAAGATGAGGCTTTCTATCCCCATAAAGATCTACCGCCTCAGAAACCCGCAGGGGCAGTTCAACCTTGCCCTTCAGGGTCACTCGCTCTGAGTTGGAATTGACCCAGTGGCAGTAAGAAACACCCGTTACTTTATCTCTGTGCAGCGAAAACATCTCTACTGTACCGAGAAGATGATCTGAGCTTTAATATAGGCCTCTGGTGGCCTCTTTAGCTGCAACTTGCTCAACTACCTCACTAAGCTTCCAAGTGGGTATTAAATAGAATCCATCTCATAGTGTGTCTGAGTTAAAGAAACATTCAGCACTGGGCTGACCACTGAGGAGCATTCAATAAATGATTATTACACACACACACACCCCAAAAAAAAGCATCAGAAAAGTGTCCTTAGGATTTATAAATAAAGAGCTCTGGAAGAGCTGTGGGCTAAGTGCTGAGCTGCTAACCTCAAGACTGCCTGTTCAAAACCACCAGAGGCTCTGTGGGAGAAATATGAGGCTTTACAATCTTGAAAACCGTACAGAGCAGTTCTCCTCTGTCGTATCCACTAGCGATGAGCCGGAATTAACTTGGTGGCAGTGGGTTTTGTGTTTAGGGGTTATGTACAAAATGACTTTGGGGAATTGTCAGGCCTAATACAGAATCCTATTTTTAAAAGGCTTCTAGGAATTATTATCAAGTACATGTGCGTGAACAGATGCTGGTGAGGTTTCCATCCAGCAAGTTGAGTTCACACATATATCCTAACCCTACTTCTGTTTGGGGGGACACAGAACAGTCAGTCCTCCCCCTGGAATAGCCATGATGCAAATTGTAGGTGGTTGTGCTGCTGCTGTATTGGCTCCCATTCATGACACCCTCACATGAAACAGAACAAAGCGTTGCTTGGTCACGTACCGTCATCTTGATCATTGCTATGTTTGAGTCCAAGTTGCAACGATGTTATCCATCCATCTCGCTGAGGGTTTCTGGGAGCAGTTGGTCCTCCACCAAATACGATGCCCTTTTCTAGTGATAAGATCCCTGGTGGTACCGTGGGCTATGCATCAAACTGATAACGGAAAAGTCAGTAGTCGGAAGCCACTCGCCACTCAGAGGGAGAAAGATGAAGCTTGCTGTTGTCTCCATAGGTCTGTCTGGATAGGACAGGCTGGATGAACAATCTGGAGGAGAAAACAACGGGACTGACAGTT
>NW_022103915.1:90897611-90918115 GCF_000313985.2 Echinops telfairi | reverse complement strand
TTTGTTTGTTTGTTTGTTTTCCCTCGTCACTGGTCTCCTCTGTTGTCATTTCTAAAGCAAGCAAGCCTTCCCATCCTCACTGCTAAGGAACGTCCTGGCCTTGTTCATTCTTTTGGTCGCTCTGGATATAGTCAGTACTCTTCCCCAACACCATAGTAGTTTGAATGCATACAGTGTTTTTACTGTCTTCTCAAACTTTCTTGTTACCTTATTTAACCTTCACATGCATATGAGACCATGGAAAAGACAATCGCTTGGGTCCGGGGTACCTTAGTCATCCAAGTGACATTTTTGCATTTTAAAACTCTAAAGAGATCTTTTTCAATCGATATCCCCCAATGCAATTCATTGTTTGATTTCTTGACTCTAGCTTCCATACATTTTTATTATTGATCAAAGTAGCATAAAGTCCTTGGGAACTTCAATTTCTTCGTCATGCTTCCTGATGTTGCTTTATGGGTCTGTTTGGGTGTAATCTATACTGAAGCTCAGTGTGTGCTTCAAGTCATGTTCATTGTCAGTAAGACAGGTGTGTCCTCTGTGTATCCCAGTTTGTTACTGAGTGTCCCTCCAATTCTGCTGTCATGCTAATAATGTTACTGATACATTCTTTTGTTATGGGACTGAAGTATGAACATGTCTCTCCTTGCTCAGATGGAAGCATTTTGACTAAAGTTTTTGTATGTTACCAAAGCCCTTCTCTGATTACAGAAATCCTTCGTTTCCTGTCAGCTTCAATCATTTTCCATCACAAACCTATTTCCACCATCCAAATATCAGTTTGTCATAATTGTGGTGACCTGTGTTGATGTGACGCTGGAAGCTATGATACCAGTATTTCGAACCCCGTGGTGGACAGGTGGAGTAGAGCTTCTATGCCAAAACAAGCCAGCAAAGAAAGTCTAATTATATACTTCTGGAAGCTAGCCAATGAGAACCCCATGGATTCTAGCCATACATTGTCGAATATAGTGCTGCAAGATGAGCCTGGTAGGGTGCAAATCATTACAAACCGGTCACAGCAGTAGGCTAAGCATGATCATGAGGAAGGTACTGGAGTAGGCAGACTTGGTTTTATGTTGTAATAGGATCACCATGTGCTGGCGCTGATGTGACTGCCACTAAGAGCCACAGCCTATTTACTAGGGAAAAAGTAGGGGAAATAGCAAATCTGAATGACAAGAGCCAGCCCATGGATACAATCTTCACCCTCAATTTGTAAATGCTTGCCTGCAGAAATCCTTTTCCTTAAGAAGCATTCTGTGACCTATCGCAGGGACTCCTCAGCTCCTGGCACCAGGGTTATCTCTTAGGCTTCCCCAGTGTCCAGCTTCAGCAGATCAGGTAAACATAATGCTATATATTAACCAGGCAGAAACCCAAAGCAAACTATCCCTAGTGGAGATGGGGGCAGGGGTGTCTTTGAGCACGTTGCTTTGTTGAATAGACAATGAAATGCAAGACAATGTAGGCATATAAATGTGTTTCCTTTTGGAAAACAAAGGGAAGCAATAGTCAACTGCAGCTTGGGCCCCACTTTCGTCAACTTCATTGAAGAGCCCAATGGAAACTGGCAGTTCTACCGAAGCCACCCCTAATGCAGACAAAGGGCCACTCTTGTCATAGATTAGGGGTCTGGTCCCTAATCTAAGGAAGACCCCGTTTGCTAGAACACAGGAAACGCCAAGGTGGTGGGTTGGCCTTTTGACTCCTTTTCCCCCCGCTCTATCCTGGGTTCATTGACTTCATGTCCTACTCTATGAAATTAGAAATTAGAGACCAAGGAGAAGCTTTTTCCTTAAGACTCAATTACCAAATCTCTTCCCTCTTGGCCCCGACCTGGTGCTCCTAAACTCCTCTTCCTTTTCGATGTGTAGTAGCTGACGGCTCTCTCATCAAATTACCTGTTAGTCATGATCAATTGCAACCAGACCAGAGTTTCGAAGGCCTTGGATGCTGCCCTATTACTTGTCACTGAGACTGTGGATCTTTCCGGGAGCTGACCGCCTCCTTTCTCTTCCTCAGAGCGGCTTGTGCGTTCGAACTACACCCATTTAACTCCCAAAGCAGCGACAATTTTCCACCTGAGTCATTTGAAGCACAAAGTTGAATCGCTTGTGCAAACTTATGAAACTCTGAAGTCTGACTTCACAAGCCATGCTCAGCTGTGACCCAAGAAAGAAGGAAACCATTCACAATGCTCGGGCCCTGAGTCCCCAGCCCACACGGAGGCTGGGGCATGGACCTCTGACCTTGGAGCAAGACTCCTCTCCAAGGTCAGGAAGTGGTCTTCACCCTGGCTTATGCAGGGGCTTTCCAGCAGTTATGTGGGCACAGTTAGTTTAAAGAGATCCGGTGTGCAAGTCCCTAATTTCCATGTATACTTTATTAAGATGAAGCTCCTCCTGAAAACTTACTGGTGAGGAGGAATAGGTTCTCTCATACCATCTCCCCTACTAAATCGTCCTTCTCTCAATTTATAAGAGAAAAACATGTCTCTCACTCCCTCCAAACATCAGTCAGGCAATGTTCCCAGGCTATAAACCTGTAAGGCACAAAGGGATAATTGGAAATTTTGTTGTAGAGAATGTGAATAATTCTAAAGACTAAGTAGCATCCTTTGGGACATCAAATGGCTTCTAATTCTTTGCTTTTAACAAAATTGAAATAGTACCTAACTGAGCTTATGGATCAGTAAAAATAATGTTTATGTTTGATCATGACATGGCTTTTGGCATGTAATTCAGGAGTTTAAGTAACCAGTGACCTTGCTGTTACAATGCTTCTTCTCAGGTGTTTATGAATAAGATTATTTAGTGCTTTATAACTATTTTTAAATAGGAATATGATTTTTCATTCATTTTTTAATATCCATACATGAATATATTGTGATATCCATTCATAGATATATGATTAATTAAGGGAGGGACTTACACCATGATGATTTCTTTATTTTAGCGCTTAATATTTAATAAATATCAAATTTTATTATATAATTGTAGTTTGTATGTATTATGTACTAATAGTCATTGCGATCATAACTGAATCCATAAGATTAGACTAGAGGTTCTCAAACTTTCTTATTTCAAGGCACACTTAGTGAATCACCAGTATTTCCACAGTGCCCAAACAAAAAGAAATCCCTCAGTGCCATGTGTTAAGTGCACACATGTAGATGTTTTAACCACACCTGTAGGCAGGAGAAAGAAGGAAACCCTTAAAATGAAAGGAACATATTGTCCTGTCATTCTTAAATAAGCACCGTGCCGACGCCTGGTGCATGTTCTACAGCTTCTCAAATGTGAAGGCAGATTGAGAAGCCCCTCTCACTGCCTGTTCCCCTCGGATTTTTAAGGTCCTTATTGCAGCAACTACAAAACCAACCAACAAAAAGCCTTTGCAAAAACATGACATCATCAAAGGAATGTATGTAGCTGCAAGTTACTATGGGCGAGTTGGGTTCCCTCTGAAAAGCTAAGCTATTTTACAGTCATCCTTAGCTTCACTGGAAGTGTTTTTAAATCATTTATATAATATGTGTGTGTGTTGGTGCAGAGAAGATTGAGTGTGAAATTAATAAAATTTACAAGCATGAAACAGGTTGCATTGAATAATTAGAATAATATTTCTTTGGGGTAAGGTGGAATGGAAATATTCTTTGTTCAGTTCTCTCTAAAAGAGTGATGACAGATAGCCATTGCTATGGTATATAAGTATCATTGGGCACATTTAAAAGAATGACATGATTGTCTTACTTCAAAATTGATTTCTTTTAAAATGTCACCATTTCCTGTGATGCTAGAAATGACATCATTTGCTACCATGTAAGCATATAGTGAAACAGATACATGTCACTCTAAATGTGTATAAAGAATTCAGAGTTTTTCCAGATTATTTTAGGTTTTGGCTGTCACTATGGCAATATTGCCTGTCAGGATGCACATCTCGAGGAGGAGGGCTGCCTTGTCTATGGTAGGACGTTAGCAGCAACCCTAGCCCCCTAGCCTCTGTCCATTAGGTCACGGCAGCAGCTGCTACTTCTCCTGAAATTTTTGCCAACACACACACACACACACACAAATGCTTCCAGACATTGCCTAGTGCCTGTGGTACTTCTCCTGAAATTTTTGCCAACACACACACACACACACACACACACAAATGCTTCCAGACATTGCCTAGTGCCTGTGGTTGGAGGTGGGAGGCTTTGAGCGAAAAAGATATAAGGACAATAAGCTAGACATGTGGAAGTCAATAAAGCATAATCCCTAGGCCCTTGGGTTTTAGAACTTCTGGTCTTTCGCTAACCTGCCATGGATAAGTTAATTAATGTATCTAAACCTGTTTCTTCATCTGTAAAATGGAAAGACATTTTTGTCATCACTTTAGAGGGTTGTTTGGGCGATTAAATAAATGAGAGCATGTGTAAAATCCTCAGTAGAGTCAGAAGCAGGATATTCTGTTAATAGACCTTTTGCATCCTTACATTGTTAATTCCAACACTTTCCCCGTGAATTGCATCCCTATAGAGGCTCCTTGTATATTGCATTGCCTGCCTGGACGCCTCTGATATTCAGATCTTTTAAAAGCTGACCCCACAAAGCTAACGTCATGCCCTAGTGAGAAAAACACTTCACACTGACTCAAAAGTCTCCAATCTGACTTCTTGCTCCAAGTTTAGTTCTGTGTTCCATGGTCAAAGATCTATGTGAATCACTCAACTGCTCCCAGCTCGATGTGTGCTAGAATTTATAGCTGGATGATCTCTACTGCCTCTTTGCACTTCAAAAGGAGGAGGCGGTGGCGGGGTGGGGCAGGAAGGGCACTGCTCCCTCCCTGTTCCTCTCAATTCCACCTCCTTCAGGGCCCAGTTCAGATTCCACCTCCTCTTTTAAACCTACTCTGATCATCCATCCCACACAGCTGTCTCTCCCTTCTCTACACTTCTTTAGAACGTAATCTTCATGATACAGTTTGCTGTCCCTTTTACATTGTTAAGTGCCACGCAGCCAGTGTAAATTCAGAGCAACCAGATGCACAACAGAAGGAAACACTGCCTGGCCTTGTGCCATCTTCGCCATTGTGGCCTTGTGTCCATCTGTCTCCTTGAGGGACTTCCTCCTTCTCACTAAACCTCTAATGCCTTTTCCCAAGATCCCTCCCCATGTCCAAAGTCTCTGAGATGAAATCTCACCAACGTCGCTTCAAAGAAGCATTCTGGCTGTACGTCTTCCAAAACAAATTTGCCTGTTCTTCTGGTAGCCCACCGGACTCTCAAGACTCTTCACCAGCACCAGAATTCAGATGCATCCATTTTCTTCACTCATTTTCATTGACCGTTCAGCTTTCACACACAGACAAAGAGGTCTCTTGTAGTGTATTTGCCTAACAGAAGACACCATTTCATTTCTTGACCGTGCAGTTTGGTACGAAAGCATATATGGTTAGGGCACATTGGATGGGCTTGTCCTGGTGACCCTCATGGGGCCCCGTTGTGATTATAGCTTTTGTGGGACGGAAAGCATAACTTATCCTTTTTTTTTGGTGGGGGGGGAAGTGTGTGACACTCAAACTACAATCCACGAAGAGGAATGAATATTGATTAATCATTTAATTGTTGGGATCACACACCTTGGGTGCATGCTACATATTCAGTCTTGTGTCCTAGAAGAGTTTCTTTAGAGACTCCTTGGGATTTGAAAGTAAATAGCGACTCCGAGTTAAATAAGCATAATCAGACAGGGTTATGTCCTGGAAACTCCCCAGTTGCTTCCCACCTAACTGCACAGAGATGAGAGGGCCCAGGAACATTAGCCCTCCAAGCTGAGCTTGTTCATGTATTTTTATGGATCCTAAGAGTGCTCTCCTAAGCAATTCCCTCAATTGTGGTCCATTAGCAGCCGTTAACAACCCCCTTCTGGCCTTAATTAATTACCTTGCCTTGGAGTTGGAGAGAGGGAATGGTTGTCAAGGGCATTACTTGCACAATTACCCCAAAGCCATAGATAATGTGTGATAATGAACTGGAAGACGGAATACCCGGCTGCTGGCCAATCTGACTACTGTAAAACCTTATCCTGGCCAGCAACCCTTTCCGGTGTGTAGCTTCCGCCCTTAGCGAGAGCTTGCAAGTCCTAAGTGGACTGAGAGGATATAATCTTGTCATTTTGCTTCCAGCAGAAGCATTGCAATTCCACAGTAATGACAAGACTCTGCTCTTCAGATAAGTCAAGGATGAACTGTCAAGACGACTTGCTTTCCTTTCATTGTGTGTTCACAAATCTGCCTCATAGTCTCCTCTGTGGTCATTCCACGGTCATTTCCCAGCTGCCTTCCCCCATAGGCTACTTACAGTCTACGTGGTATAATTAGACCTTAGCTTAGAAGGCCTTCTGCTGTTAAATGGCATTATCCTTACGCTTGCTTTTGAACAGCATGCTCTACTATACTTGGCTTTATAATTGTAAAAGAATACTTTCTAGTCTTTTAAAGAGAGTAACAAAATTATCTTCCAGAGATCAGGGAAAGCCAATCCTATTTGAGATCGTTGCTACGGAGATAGGTGACATCATGTTGGACATAACAAAGCTTCAGGGGGTAAGGAGCTGAGGTTAAGAAAAGTCAGTGTGAGACCATGCACCTGGTCTCTACTAGAGGAAAGGAATCACAGCATTTCCTGTTGACATGCTGTGTGTGCCTAAGATCATACTCTTTTTCCTTGCACCAAGGGGGTTGTTTTAGGGAACAAAAGAGATGCCAAGTCTCAACTATCAATTCGGAAGAGCATTTGTTATGTCATAAAAGGACAAAGACACCTCATCAGGATGAGGGAGATCATTAGCATGAAGTCACATGGCATCTCAGGTTTGCTGACATGCACAGCTTTTACAAGGACATGGCAGGGCAAAGGAAACTGTCATAAAAGCATGATCAGTGGTGGATCAACACATCCCAATTATAGGTGGGACTCCAGATGTGGAAACGGAACCAGGTTTGGGACACGTCCATTCTGTTAGACAGAAAACTTACAAGGTAAGTCCAGGGCCTTTAGACCAAGGCACACAGGGTGTGACTCAGGACTATGCAACCCCCAGTATAGTGGTCTCCATCTAGGATACATCCAGGGAAGTCGCTAAAAGAGACTGCCTCTCCCTGGTGTGTTGGAGAGGGGTTGTGCTAGTCTGGGTAGACTAGAGAAACAAATCCATGGACACACATATTTGTATAAGGAAGAGGTTTGTATACAAGAGCAATTGTACATTGAGAAAACATCCCAGCCCAGTCCAGATCAAGTCCATAAGCCCGATCTTAGCCCATATTTCCAATATCAATCTATAAAGTCCTCTTCAGACTCACGAAACACATGCAATGATGCCGAATGCAGAAGATCACAGGCCAGTGGGTAGAAAGTCTTTGGATCCAGTGTCATTGGAAACATCTCAGTGCTGGCAGGGGTCTCTCTGTGGCTTCTCTGGCTTCCGAGGTCTGGTTGTGTCCATGTGGCTTGTCTTCTGCAATGTCTCCCAGGGAGTGGCAGAGAGAGAGGTGTCTTCTGCCTCCAAGAAGGAAGTCCCAGATTTCCCAGAATTCCCAGAAGGCCATGCCCACACAGAAGTTTCATTGGCTATCTCCAGATTAACAGCCTAGACTCCACCCCTACACTCTTAATCCTTAAATTGACACCAGATTAGGTGACTACCACAGGGGTGAAGATAATCCGTTTTCCATGGCACTCCGCCTGAGGGAAAGACTGTTCTTACCCTAGTGAACGGTTAGAAGGAATTCAGTGGCGGCTTGATCCACATGGGAACTCTGCAAATAGATTTTGGGCTTTCACTGTCATCCAGAGCCTTCAGCAAACCAGTTGCTCCGAATTCAAAGCTCTAATACAGAATGAAAAGCAAGGTTTTCTGATTATATCTGAAGTTTCCAAAAGCCGGTGCTCCCTTCTACTACCCTCTAACAGATTTTAACCTGTAATTGGTTTGTACTCCTACAATTTCAAGAGATGTAGGGTTAGTTGAGACAAATGGGATTAGGTTAAACAGTGGTTACAACCCTTTCTAGAACTGCGCCTTGAAATGTTCTAACTGGGTATACGTTTGTAATATAATTATAAGGGAATTACTGTTAATGTTTTATGTATAATAGTAGAAGCACGCCAACTTGCACTGCTAACATTGTGGAAGGGTCCTTAGCTCTGTGTTTGAGTGGCTGGTGGTTTTGAACAGTTGACCATGCATATCACAGTCCACTAAGCCACCAGGCTCCTAGGAAGCAGAAACTAGATTCTGCTAAGTAGCAGTGGGCATGAGCAAGAGATGAGGCTGGATGAGTGAGGTGCAGGCCAGGTACCCAGACCTGAGCAAAACGTATGTGGCTTTAAGGAAAAAGCAATTAGTTTAGTCTTTAATCAATGATCATATAACTATTGAACTGCTGGTATGAAACTTGCTTGTACGTGAGAAATTGCCCCTGGACCAAATTGTCTTTGTCTATTTGGTTTCTCTGCACCTCTGATGCTAATCTTAGCTAATTTAGAGTCAAGCTGTGGTTCATTTAGTTATGTGATCTGCCTATTCCCCCTGGCTTGGCAGACACTTTAGACTCTCCAAGGCACATTCAGGCTGCATCTGAAGTTAGCTGACTTCCAGATCATTCCCTTTGTGAATATCTCACTTCCATCTTTCATATCCTCCTCTTCAACCTAAATGTTGATTCTAGGCATTCTTTTCGGTCCATATCCCAAAACTTTAAATCCCTCTGCTAACCTATTTAAACAAGAGATTTTTGTTTGATTTTTTTTTAAAGCACAATTGAATTACCAGACTTTGGTTCCCAAACAACTGATCACATTAGGCCATTTGGTTTGGTTCCCAAACAATTGATCACATTACGTTCCCAACAATTGATCACATTAGGCCATTTAGATCAAAAGATCTCATCATTTCACCTCCTATTCTTCATCACACATCATTAGATATAGTCTTCCTTTAAGATTAAAAAAGCCCCAAACTCTACCACGGAGTCATTCTGACTCATAGGAGATTCCAGGTCTGTAAGTCTACAGTAACAGACAGCCTCCTCTTTCTTCCAAGGAGCAACTGGTAGGTTTGAACCACCAGCCTTGGGTCTAGGAGCCTAAAACTTATCTCACAGCGCCACGAGGGTTCTTTCTTTCTTTTTTTTCATAAGGGTTCTTTCCTTGCAGAGAGGACTTGATGAAATCAGAACAGACCAAAGTGCCTCCCATTTTTATGAGCTCCTGGGTTTATCTCTAGGTTTAATTATCTGTATGTAGCCTATAAATGTTACTGCCCATAAAAGCTAGATAATATCTTTTCCAATTATTTCTTTTCACATTTCTGAGCCCCGTAGATCACTTTTCTAGGTCGAAGGAAACCATGTCAACACTGAAAGAATAAAAAGAATGCAATGTCGCCAGAAGCATCCCTGCTGCCACCACGAGGATAATGCTTGCTGATCCCCTGATGTGGGCACCGAGGCACTGTCCATCCAGAACGCCTGCTCTGGGCATCCTTCATCTGGGCTCTCATAAAGACAGACAGGCTTTCTGACTACAGCCAATGTTTGCCTTCTAAAATCCTTGACCGCTGTGTTGCAGGGAGATTTGGGCCTCTTAGTTCACACTGCCCTCTATTTCAGGACCTGGTTCAGTTTTTGATGGCATTATCATCAGACTTAGGGCATCCACGGCACAGTACCATAGCACCCCATTTGTGCTATCTCAGATAAATCCATGTACCTGCCCTCTGACATGATAAAGTGGTTTCACTGCCCTTTTCTGTCCACGGTAGTTTGTAACATTTTGCAGTAATGACTCCATCTCCAGTTTAGTCTCCCAGTGTGTTGGATCATTTCACTCCTTCTAGCCATCTACTATATAACTCATCTATATAAACTGCCAACAAGATGTGCAGATGGGCATTAGCTAAAATGGTAAGAATCCATTGGGGGGGGCTCAAAAGGAAAAATATTATTCCACATTGAATAAAATACATTTGTCAAGGGAGGGAGAGACAATGTTCATAAACAATATGTAAGGAAGTTCCATTGACAGATGGGGGAGGAAAGTGTTGAGGGTGGGGCTGCTGCAAGAAACTCAAAATGTGGATTCTTTGTTATTAATTCCTACATGATACGACCATATGATGGACTGAAATTTCAGGCAACACGTACACGGAAGGAGCTGTTTCATGTCTGATTCCACTTCAGAATTTTAGAAGGTGAGGCCTACTTGTCCATCCATCTCCTTAGGAACCTGCATTAGGCTGGGTTCCATAGAGAAGCAAAACCAGTGAAGCTTACACACACACACACATACACACACACACACACACACACACACACACGTTTATATCAAGAAAATGGCTCACACAGTTATATAGGCACATAAATTCCCAATCCATGAGTCAGATGACAGGGTGGACAATTCTTCTTGCTCATTAACCAGGAGATTGGTAGGGCAGACTTATGGCTGCAGAGGTAAATGAATCCAAAATTGGTAGGGAAGATGGCAGGCTGCTCAGAAGTCCCATGATCAGCAGGAAATATGGCAGGCTGCTGGCTCAAGACACAAGCTCCAGAACCAGCAGAAAACAGCCAAGATTTCCCACAATGTCCACTTATATTGGGAAGAAGCTTCCTTCGCACGTTAATCTCATAATGGGGAGGGAGTGTGAATACTGGATTCTAACGGCCAAATCACTGGGAATCCAGGCCCAGACAAATTGACCCAAATTTCAACTATTATAGACTGCTAGAGAACAGCTTGGACTTGCTTTATCATGGAGCTGGTGGAGTAGCCAGTACAAAGGTCTTTTCAACACCAGTGTTCACTGCAGCACAGTGCAGAGTGGCCACTAAAAATAACCCCAGTGCCCATCAACAGGTGAATGGCTAAACAAAATATGATAAATTCATACAATGAAATATTTTTCAGTCATAAAGATAAATGAATTACTCATACAGCCTACAATGTGTGCGAACCGTGAACCCATTATTCTAAGTGGAATAAGTCAGACACACAAGGGCAAATAGTGTATGGCCCCAATAATAAGAGGTATCTAGAACAGGCAACTGCATAGAGAAAGAAAGTGATTAGTGGTTACCAGAGATTGAAGGTAGAGGAGAATGGGGTTATGGCTTAATTGACACATGTGGTCCCTGAAAGAGTTCAGTTCCTAAACCTATTTTTAAATTAAATCTATATGTAAATCAGTCTAAATACCGTTTCTGTCTTATGTCAAACAAATGCTTATCTTCGTATCAAACATTAAAGCAACATGTCCAGAGACCCTAAGGTATCCTTAAGATGATAAGAAGTATGTTTTGATGCCAGCACTGAGCCAGAGGAGGCAGCACTAGCTGCTGCCGTTTGGGGCCACTGCAGTGCAGATGGGGCCAGCAGGCTGGATGGAGGGCAGGTGCTGAGATCCAAAGCTTCCCAGCCCTCAGCTCTGAGCATTTGGCCAATGAATATGCTGTCTGTGTGCTTATGCAGAAGACCAGGAGAATAAACATCCCTAGAGCAGGGGCATGGGTGTTAGGGAGCCGGATAGGGAGTTGTCCCTCTCTTTGCCAAGAAACCCCTACAGGAGGTTACCGCAGAGAATCAGGTGAGCCCAGCCGTCCATAAAGGCTGGAGAACATGCTGACATTCAGGCCTTTGAGACAAGAAGCCAGTCAAGAACAAACTACCAGAGAGTTGACATCAATTATGTCAACCCTACTGAACAGAGTAGACCTGCTCCAAAGTTTTCTGTGAATTTTTACGGAAGCACATCGCCTCCTTATCTTTTTTGTCAATGAGTGGCTGTGGGTTCGAATCAACAACCTTTGAGTTAGCAGCCCAGCAATTATTCCACTGTGCCAGCAGGGCCCCTTTATTAATTTTAGGTGAAATCTATCCCCACTCCCTAAACTTGTGTCTAGTGTCCATCTGTCTATCATTTAACACCGTTCAGAATAGACCCAGACAGTTGTTTGCATCAAAAGGCTGACAGAGCGATGATGTCTTTCCTATTGGGCCTCAGGTCTCCACTTTCAAGAATGAAAGAAGATTCCAGACCCTTCAGCCTGCTCACTCTCCTGTCTCTAAGTGAGCTCAAGTACGTCGATATTGTGCTCTCAAAATGTAGAGTCTATAATGAAATGAAAAGACTCTCGATGCTGCCTGAGCAGTACAAAATTGAATGAGATTATTATGTCCTCTAATTTGGAAATTTCCATCAAATGAAATGGCCTCAGGCTATGTTAAGAATTTTGCCAGCTGCATCATGCTGTTAGTTCAATATTTGGTTGAGTAATAAAGAAGCCAAGTTCTGCTTTATAATAGCTTGATAGAAATAGATATTTGTGCTACGCAATATACTATAAATATCTTTTCTTGTTAGACTATTCTACATGAAAAGAATTTTTAAGCACAGTTTATGACCATTTTGCTCAAGACTTCAAACACGTGAGATGATCTACAGTCTACATTAAGTAGACTGGCCAATTGTTGAATTTAACAATAGACGTACTGCCAAATGCACTCGTGTTACATTAAATAAAGGCAAGCAGGTTTTGAGTGCACATTTTACTTACCATGGACCTATTTTGTGAGGATGTGAAATAGCAAATTTAAGACTGGGAAGAAAACTAAGGGATCACCAGGTCTCACACTGCCCCTATTGGAATGATGATGAAGTTAAGGCTCAAATAGGTTATGTGACCACCCCATTGTCACACAGCCAGTTAGAACTGGGCCTCTGATTCCTGGCCTGCCACAGAGCCTTGTCTAGGACATTATGTATACAGGTGTTTTCCTTCTGCGTGCTCTGCAGCTCTTATCGCTCACAGCTAAAAAGAGAGAGAACCTCTGTTTCCTCTCTAACAACCGCCCCCCTGTTGAAAGATCACCCAGAGGTGGGGAGAGAAGGGGGAGAAAGGGGAAAATGATCGCAAGGACCAGTGTACAACACCCCTTCCTCAGGGGGACAAACAACAGAAATGTGGGTGAAGGGAGACAGCGAACAGTGTAAAATATGAAAGTAAAAATAATTAATAATTTATCAGAGGTTCGTGAGGGTGGGAGCTGGGGGGAAGGAAGGGGAGGAAGAGGAGCTGATACCAAGGGCTCAAGTAGAAAGAAAAAGGTTTGGAAACGATGATGACAATATATGTACAAAGGAATGTGCTTGATACAATGGATGTATGGATAGTTATAAAGGCTGTAAGAGCCCCAATAAAATGATTTAGTAAAAATAAATAAATGCAAAAAGCAAAGGGGAGAGAAAGAAAGAGAAAGAGAGAGATCACCCCGAGTTCCTCGTCTTTGAGATTCGACTGCAATAAACTTGGTCAATTGTTTCTCATTTTTCCTCTCCGAAGTGGAGACAGGCAGTTTGCTTGGCACTAAATACCTCTTTAAAAATCGTAAAGACGGCAATCAATGGAAAGATGTAAAAAATAAAAAAAAGAAAGATGTAGAAAAAATACAAATCTCTTGAAAGGCACTCATTGAGAGGAGAAGCCAGGAAATGACTGAAATATTCAGACTGTTGGGGAGCGGGGTCTAGTGAGATGCCTCAATGCAGAGGAGAGCAATATGAACTCTTTGGGAGGAATCTAATAATGAACAAAGACACCCATGGGAGATGGGTGTATGGATGACAGAGCAGATGCGCTGTACAGAGAAGTACCCATCAACCAAAAAGGGGTTTCCAATTGCCCGGAGTTCACCCAGATCCTTAAACATGCAGCAAAAGGTCAGGCTGACTGAACGAGCTTTGAATTCTGGCCACTTTGGCTATTTCTGAGACTTTCCCCTAGAACCGTCTCCCCTGCTGGAGAGGGTCCCGAGCAGATGTTGTTGGAGGTTGTCAAGTGGGTCCCAACTCACAGAGTCCCTGTGGACCGCGTGGTGCCGCGACCTCCTCCCCATTGCTAGGTTGGAGTCCATAGTGGCAGCCTCCATGCCGATCCTTCTTGTCGAGGGGCTGCCTCTATTTTCTCTGCCCTTCCACTTTACCAAGCGTGATGTCGTTTTCCGGGGACCGGTCTCTCCAAAGAGCATGTCCAAAGTAAGGGAGATGCAGGCTGGGCATTCTAGTTTTGATGGAGCATCCTGGCTGTCCTCCCAGATAGCTGGAATAAACTCCAGGAAGGTGGTGGGCCTCCGCCATCCTCGCTCCACCCCTAAGTCAAAGTGCGTGGAATTCTCTTCCTGCCTGCCCGTGCTTCCCCTGGATTCTCTCAACCATCTTCCAAAGGGTGTCAGCCTTGTGATCTCCTCCATGAAGCCTGCACTGTCAAGGAGTTCTCTTCTCTTCGCTCTGTCTGCAGCAACACCGGTGGGCCCACAAAGGAGACTCTGCAAGGTGACGGTCCTCCTGGTCCCCGCGTGTCCCTGCCTCTGCTCAGCGGGGAGAAGGCTAGTTCGCCTTCTTCCAAATAAATAAACTGCTGAGAGTAGCAAATGAAATCTTTACCGAGCAGCTGTGGCGAGGAAGATGGGCGGCAAGCAACAGTAGCTCAAGGAGAAAGAAAATCTTTATGTGACATAACAGGCATCTGGGGAAGTGGCCTCTTGGATGCTATTTTTATTTTAAGCCTTTCGGGCTAACACAGATTGAGTTAATGATGGTTTCCGTTAGCTCCGAGGCAACTCAGAAATGGCAGGGCTCAGACTAGCAGAGATGCACTTCCTGTAGATTGGGATAGGATGAGGGGGCCACACCGGGATTGTGCTGGATCCCCAAACTGCACATACAGAGCGAAGTAGAATAGTCGAGGCGGGTGGTTCTGATTCCACTCTAGGCCCTGGACCATTTGCCCAGTCCTCTCCTTGTCAGTTTCACTACTTTGAATCAATTGCTCAATTTCCGCGGTGGAGAGGCTTTATTATTGAAGTAACCCCACAGGCTCAATGATGGAAAATGAGCCATATTCCAGTATGGGATCATTTAAGAATCCTGAATTCCATCTCACCCCTGGTGTTTATGATTTCCATGGGAGAGATAAAAGTGTGTAGGTTCAGAAAAGGAAATTTCAGAAAACCTATAGGGAAAGCTTGGGATGTTGCTTGCTGTTAAAAAGACCTTTAAAGACCAAAGAATAAACTCCAAATGAGGTCCATTTTTTGGATGACTGGTAATTGTTATTTAGGGGGTTTTATGTCAACCTTTTTAAGTCAATGAAGATGGATAGAGATACTTTGAAGTCCCAGCCTGGCTTTCTCTTTAGACATGCTTCCTCCACTCTTGCCTTTTATGGAGTTATTTAATTATTATTTTCAACATTCTTTACTTATTCAGCAACCTGCTGCATAAGCTCTGGGGTGCAAGGGTGTGTGACCATGCACCCTGTGGACAACTCTTCCCATGGGTGTTTCTAAGTAACTGTCTTCATTGAGGTCCTAGTCTTTGGAGAATAAGGTCCCAGAGGACTACTCCTAGGCTGGTTAAGACTGAACTCTACTATGGGTTGTGAAAACCCTAAGTATAGTGGAGACAGTAAAACCTAGAGCACTTTTCCTAAAAAGACAAATGAGAAGTTTTTAATGATTCGTATTACAATTTTATTTGACCAAGGAAAGAATATGGGGTAGAGAAGATGGTGATGTTCACCCCTAGATGGCCTATAAAAACAGACGTCCTCCTCATTAGGTCTTTGCATTGAGCCCTTGGTTTCCTGGTAGATGCCATGTCCTTTGACTATGGCACAATTGCTAATCCCCACTCCCCGACCCCCAACCCCCAGCAGGTTCTGCGTGGTCTATTTGCATCTACTATCTACACTGGCCTCCTGCGATCCTCACTATTGAATTATCTTACTCTCATTTGCTCATTCATTTCTTCGGCTTTTGCTTAGCCCTCATTCTGGCATAGGCATAAAGGGATATCAAAACTTTTTAATAAAGACATCTTGCATGCTGTCCGAGAACTAATAGTCATCTCAGACACAGGCAGGTACATACAAAGCCACGATAGCAACTGAGGAGAGTCAAAATATCCTCGAGGTACAATGTGACAGGCCACTCTGAGGAGTGCCTGGGGCTTAGAAAGGAGTGCTCAGGCAGGATTCAATAAGGAATGCCTAACTGCCTGGGGAGGAGAACTCTAAGAAGGTGATGCCTAAGTGGATGCTTGAGGCATAAGCTTTACAAGGCCACACAAGGAGAAAGGAAAGGTCTAAGAAGCTTGTCAGTGCAAAAGTACAAAGGGCTGGGGGCATATTCAAGTTGAGGAGCCCACCAGCTCTTTTCTGTAGACATCATCAGAGCATAAGATGTGTGGTGGGGGTCACAAAGGAAGAGGGAGAGGCAGAGATGACCCAACATGAAGGTGAGAGCCAGCTATGAAGGGCCTTGTGTGCTATGCTCAAGAAGAGGAAGCCATTCCCACTATCAGCAAAGTGATATGGGTGGGAGTTATACTGGGGCTGGGAGGGGGGGGCCCACTGTCCTTATAAGAGATAAGTTGAAAAGGGATGGTAACCAGGGGTTGATTATCTGGGACCTCATGGAAGGTGAGGAATCCAAGATGACCCTCACGTTTCTGATTTGGGAAACCAGGTGGATGGTCATTGCATGAACTGAGGGGAGGAACCAGAAAGAACCAGCGAATGCTCTATTGGTGTGTCAGAGTCGGAATGAGGACACTGTGGGGGCAGCTAGTCCCCCACAACTAATCACGGGTTCAGTAAGTGCAATTGTACGGCTGAGATCTCTCAAGATTATAATAAAATCCTAGAGAATAAGAGAGATAGAAGAGAGAGTAAAATGAAAGGGTCAGACACATTTCATGGTACCATCCTCACCTCAGCTCCTCTTGGTGGTACAGGACAGGAAAGAGAGCAGGAGAGAGAGCAATTTATTGCTAACCACGGCTTATATATCTTTTGGGGACGTACGAGCCCCCTAATTACAGGTAAAGACATACGTCACAGGAAAGGGTTGTACTATAGGTAATACAGTAATGGGAGGGGGACAACCTAGGGGTACACACACCATAGGAAGAGGCAGGATTAAGGGTATACATGGGCAGATCCTAGATTCATGGTGGTGGCCTACCCTTGGTTGCCCTACAGCTGGAGACTTGATTTAGCCTAAGCTTTCAGGGCAAGCAATCCACTGTCCCTAACAGCAGGGAGTGAGCCCCACCCATTGTGGGAAAAACAATGGTGTCTGCTTGGTCTGGAAGGCTGGAGTCTTCAGGGAGATAACTTGACAATCATTTACCATTAGTTGCAAGCAGTGTCCTAAGACTAACATATGTATTTGGGGGAGTCGAGCAGGAGAACAGTCTTTTTGTATCCCATAGGACACCAGGTAGATGCCAAGGAGGTACAGAAGATTGTGAAGTACCTGAAAGATTAGATAGGTACATGATAGATACGAAGCAGAGTAGTCATTGAAAAAAATGAGCCCAGAGTTTCTGAATAAAGTTGGAGCCAGTGCACATCCTCTTACAGAAGGGTCACGGGGAGGAGACGAGCCAGTCAAGGTGCAGTGTAGCAACGATGAAACATACAACTTTCCTCTAGTTCTTAAATGCTTCCCACCCAATATCATGATCCTAATTATACCTTACAAATCTGGCTAGACCAGAGGATGTACCCTGGTACAGATGGGAACTGGAAACACAGGGAATCCAGGACAGATGATCCCTTCAGGACCATTGGTGAGAGTGGTGACACCAGGAGGGTGGGGTGGAAAGGGGGAACCGATAACAAGGATCTACATATAACTTCTTGCCTGGGGGATGAACAACAGAAAGGTGGGTGAAGGGAGACATCTGACAGTGTAAGATATGATAAAATAATAATAATTTATAAATTATCAAGGGTTCATGAGGGAGGAAGGCTCGGGGAGGGAGGGAAAAAATGAGGAGCTGATACCAAGGGCTCAAGTAGAAAGCAAATGTTTCAAGAATGATGATGGCAACAAATGTACAATGTGCTTGACACAATGGATGGATGGATGGATTGTGATAAGAGCTGTACAAGCCCCCAATAAAATGATTTTTTTTAAAAGTTGGAGCCAGTGCAGCATACATTTGGAAGTCATCATTGATAAATAAAGCCGTGGGAGTGGATGACATCACTGGAGCTGAGCATGCAGTCAGAAGGTGGGGCGAAGACAAACCCTGGGACAACCCACCACTTAGTGGGAAAGAAACATAGGTGTGGGGCTAAAGGGGAGAGGGGTCCCCCACAAATCATCACAGGTCCGGTAGGCGCAATTGTACAGCGATAATAAGGAAAGATTATAGTAAAGTCATAGAGAGCATGAGAGTTAGAGGAGAGATTGGAATAAATGGAGTCAGACACAATTCATGGTACCATTGCTCAACTCAGCCCCGCTTGGTGGTCCTCGTGGGGGGAACCCGGCCATGAGAGCAGGAGCAGCCTCGGGGACCGAGAGCTGGAGAGAGCTCCCGGGCCCCAGGAGCCGGAGAGAGCCTTGTCTTTATTGCTAACCAAGCGTTATATCACTTTAGGGGGACATGATTACAGAATCACACATCACAGGAAGGAGCAGTACAATAGGCATGCACATTGTAGGAAGGGGATCTATGATAGGCATAAGTGTAACAGGAAGGGGATGAGCTAGGGGTGTGCCCATAGGAATGGGAAGGTCTAGGGGTATACATGTGACAATATGGGTGGACCCTAGATTCATGATGGCTGCCTAACCTTGGTCATCCCTGGGTGGGTTTGACCTCTCTGGTGTCTCCTACAAGGAAACAGGCAACTGCTATCCTTATCAGAAGGGAGTGGGCCCTACTTGTTGTGGGACAAACAGTGGTGTCTGCTTGGTCTGGAAAGCTGATAGCTCTCAGGGAGAATGACCCCCAATCCACTCCTGATGACCTCCAAGTGTACAGTCATTCTCAAGCAGCTAAGTCTGGCATATATTTGGGGGAGACAGCTTGGGAGAAATCCTCTGTTTCCCACACATAGGAAAAGGTTAAAAGAGAGGGAGGTAAAAAGAGTTCTGTAGTTGTCCAGCAAAGTGACGTATGACTGAACACCATCCTGTGAATTTGAGATCCAGATCACTAAGCCACCTTGGCAAGAGCGTTTTCAGTGGCTTGATGACCACAGGACTCGCAGTGTGGTGATTCGAGGGAGGTGAGGAATACACCGTACAACACTCTGTCGAAGCTTATTGTGAAAGAGGAGCCGAGGGTAGTGGCAGCAACTGGACGGACTGCGGCAGTCCCAAAAGGTTGGTTTGTTTTTCTGATCTGTTTTTAGGCTGAGAGAGAAACCGGTGGAAAGGAAGAAGTTGGAAATGGAGGAGAAGAGAAAGCTGAAGACCTTGAGGTGAAAAACCAGACGGGCTCCGAGGGGAAGACGTTCGCTCTGGACAAAATGAGAGTGCTCTCCTCTTCAAAGGCCAGGGGAAGGTCTGGCTGTTCTAGGGCATGCATAACTGTCTTCTGTAAGTAGGATCATTTCTTCGTGCAGTTTATAGCAAAGATAGGAAATGGCTCAGCAGCTTCTCTTTGTTAAAACAACAGGAATACAAATTCTACTATCAATATTCCTGGGCTCCGTGTGGTCATTTGGACTCCATCACATCTTTCGTGGAAGTCATCTTTAGTTGGAATGATCCAAAAACCAAACAAGCAATAAAAGATCTCTCCTAAGTATTGCCCCTTAGAATTTCCCAGCAAGACTAGAATCCTGAGTTCAGGGATTGCAGGGTTGCTAAGCAACCGTGTCACTCTCTGCGAAAATGGCCAGATACAGGAAACCATCTTACTTTAGGTACAAATGTAACGCCATAATTCACTTTCCCCCCTCCCTCCCTTGTCCCCATCCGTGTAGTGGACATTCCAAAAGGGAAAACTTGCTTTTAAACATACGTATTTCTTTACCATTGAAATGTGCCAGGTTATTTAGCCGAGGATATGAAAAAGAAAAAACAAGTACTAGTGTTCATTCTAAGGCAGAAATGCAGAAGATTGAAAGTTTGTAAGTGATATCATTGAGAAACACTCCCAACCTCTACACAGTTGCATCCGTTTTTATTAAAGGGAAAAGACCATATTTGCCAGACAGAATTACAATCAAGACTTATGTATAAACATTTTTATGGCCTTGAGAGACTGTTTTCTTGAGCAGACAGCCTAAGAAAATGATAGAGACATATAGGATATATTATTTATGCCGATGTTTATTAAAGTTTTGAGACTTATGTACTTTGATAGCACACTGAGACTTATGACATTTAATGCTTACCCTCTGTCATCCCCAAAATTTCATTTATTTATGTTTGAGAACAATATTTCCTTTTTATTAATCATTTTATTGTTAGCTCTTACAGATATTATAACAATCCATAATTCAGTTAGATCAAGCATAATTTTATAATTGCTACCACCATCAGTTTCAAAACATTTTATTTATTCTTCAACTCTTTAATATTGACTCCCCTTTATTCTCTCCCTCCCCTGCAGGCACCCTGATTGTTATATTATATATTATTA
>NW_022103915.1:90895485-90896509 GCF_000313985.2 Echinops telfairi | reverse complement strand
GGAGGGGAGAGGTTCTCTCTTCATGAGGAGGTCACCCCCACAGGTAGGCACCATCAAGCTGTGACCTGATTGGCAGGCTAGACTCCACCCCTACACTTCAAGTTGACACGAAAGGATGTAGCTATCCCAGACTGTGTCCCTAATATCTTTTATCCTGCTAACTTCCCTAATCAACCCCATAACTGTAGGTATTTTCTGTGAGTTTTGAGTGGCCATTGCAACAGATTACATGGCAACAGAGAAGTAGCCTACTGTGGGAGGGGTGGTTGTGGTCGGAACAGGATAAAGCAGGATGGAGTGGGGAGACTACTGCCTCATAGGTGTCATCCTCGGGCAGATGTAGAGTTGGAGTCTCCTCTCACCTTGAGTAGCTGGTGAAGGCCAGACACAGCTTCCACCACATTTCCTCACAGGGTATGTGTTGTCTATCACATCCTTGTCTCTCCCCTCTCCCCTGCCCCCCATTCTCTAGTAGGGAATTGTTTTAACAGTGGAAAAGTAAGTGATCTCTATGACTTGACCATCTTCATTTATCCCAACTTCTTATAACTCATCATGTACTTCCCAGTGTATTCCTGCTAAGCAGTTTCTGCCATTTTTCAAACCTCTCTTTTCCTTATCTAAGACTTATCTTTGCTTCAAAATCCAGTTAGCATTACATTTTCTCCACCAGGTCTTCCCCACGCCGCCCCCTAACTCCTTGATTGCCTGGCATGCTGAACTGCTAAGCCCTCACAAAGATGACCCTAGCAGTGGACGGAGAGATTCTGGAGACATGGAGCAACAGTGGATAAGATGTCAAATCCTTGTATTAAGACCGGAAGTCCTAGGATGGTAAAACAGCAATGTGAATAGCATATCTTCAAAGGCACCCAGCCAGGGTAAATAATGACGCTCACATTATATCTACTAAATCAAAGTGATATTATTCCTAGATCATGTATAAAAAAACATGAAGATGAAACAGGTGGGTGGAAGTTTCTTTTTTTTTTTGTCTCTTTTTTTAAAAAACATTTTATTAGGG
>NW_022103915.1:90891991-90893036 GCF_000313985.2 Echinops telfairi | reverse complement strand
AAGAAAATGTTTTGAGAATGATGATGGCAACAAATGTACAAATGTGCTTGACACAATGGATGGATGGATGGATTGTGATAAGAGCTGTATGAGCCTATGAGCCCCAATAAATTGATTTAAAAAAACAAAACAAAACAAAAAGAGCTGTATGAGCCCCCAATAAAATGCTTTAAAAAAAAAAAGAATTGGAATTCTGATCTGTTGGCAACTGGTTTTCTTGTTATGGGTTGAATTGTGCAAACCCTTGCCTCTTCCCCCCAAATAGGTGCCTCCTCCCAAAGTACCCGTGAATGTAATCTTATTTGGAAATAGGGCCACTGTAGATGTGATAACGTAAACTAAGCTGAGGTCCTCCTGGAGTACACCACTGACCGCTGAGGAGTGTGTTCTGACTCACGGTGACCCACATGTGCAGAGCAGACCCCACGCCTCGGCTTTTCAACACTGTGACCCTTCAGAAGCAGGTCATCAAGGCTTTCCTCAGGGCCCCTCAAGTGGGTTCAAATGGCCAACTTTTAGGTTGGCAATTGAGCATTTAAACAGGTTTCCTGCACCAGGGACTCCCATCCTGAAGTATGGTGGAGCCTTAGTGCAAGACGGCTGCTGTCCGGAAGAGAGGAGACACGGGGCAGATACACGGAGAACGCTACGTGATGGCGCAGGCCGAGGTGGGAGTGCTGCATCGACAGGCCGAGCAATGCCGTGGATTGCTAACGTCAGAGGCCGTGTTAGTCTGAGTATTTTAGAGAAACAAATCCACAGAAACTCATATATAAGAGAGCGTTTTATATAAAGGGTAAATGCACATCAAGAAAACATCCCAACCCAGTGCTGCCCAAGCCCACAAGTCCAACATTAGCCCATAGGTCTGACACCAATCCACAAAGTCCTTCATCTCACAAAACACATGCCATGATGCCGACTACAGGAGGAAAGCCAAGTCAGTGAATGTGTAAGCATCTCAACGCTGGCAGGGGTCTCTGGCACCCAGGGCTGAATCGGAGTAGGTCCGTGTGGCTTCTCCTCAGGATGTCTTGCAGGAAGT
>NW_022103915.1:90884764-90891177 GCF_000313985.2 Echinops telfairi | reverse complement strand
GGTTTGTGAAAGTCCAATTTTCATCCACAATGATATTAAGCAGATGTTTAAAATGCATTTTATTCTAAGTCAATGTCCAAGAAAAGGCAGGCCAAATTAAAAAAGAAATTGATTTTACAATAGTGTCAAGAAACTTGGCAAATGCCCATGCCTTTGTGATCAACAAATGTTTATTTTCTTTCCATGATGGAGTGTGCTGTTAATAAAATTTAATGTGCTCACAAGGACCCACTAGCTAATAAAAGAACATAGATTTGAAGACTTTGATGCCCTGTTTATGTACAAAAGTGCTCTAAGCTGAAAGATATTCTGTGTTCCTTGACTTCCCTCTACTGGTAAATTCTAACATAGCTCTTACTTTTTTTATTTTCAAAGCTCAACTTAATAGAAATATCAATTGTTTTTAAAAACTATAAAATAATGTTGAAAGTAATAAGAAGTGCATTCAACCTTTTCCCAAAGGACATCTCTTTCATTTTGAAATATTAAACATGATTTTTTAGAACAGCTCACTAACCTATATAATTTCTTTCTAGTGGCCAACCTTCCCCCATCTCCCTAACCCCCATCCCCTCCCTCCATCCCTGCTGCATTTATAGGGGATGAAAGACCAAGGGAATGAAGCCCAGTGGAAGAGAAAGAGTGTATTTGACCATAAAAATCAAATTCACTTACAAATTGAAATAGTATCTCACCACATCTTCTGTTTGTCAATGACATTACACAGCTTTCTCACATATAATGTCTCGTGTATTTATGACATTAAAAGCACAGGGTAGTTATCCACACGCCAAATGCTAGAATTGGCTCTTCCTTAAAAACAAAAGGGACATGCGGGTCAGCCCTAGACAAAATTCAGACTCATGCATTTGTTACCTTCAACTGGTCTTTTTTTTTTTCTTCTTCCTCTTTAAATACCTCTGTCAGCCCCTCAGCCTTCACCAGTTCACCAAATAACAGATGGTCTGATGCTGTCAAGATCTCCCTGGAGAAAACAAAGCCTCTGAAACACACTGATTCACATCCACGGCCTCATCCCTCTGGATAATTTGTGTTTGAAAGAGTGAGAACTAAAGCCAAAGCCCCCAGCCCCCAACAGTGAGGGAGACGTTCTTATATAGGAAGTTTTCCAGGGGCCACTCAAATGAAATCACGGCGCCTTATGAATAAGGACTGCCCCACAGTCACTGTGCCCTCTCACTACCACCATCCGTTGATTCTAACTCAGAGTGACCCTATGTTGGGTTTTCCCAGGCTCTCCATCTTCACAGGAGTAGGCAGCCTCATCTTTCTCCCAAAGAGATGCTGGTGGTGGATTCAAACTGCCGACTTTACGATTAGCAGCCCATCTCGTAACCCATTAGGCCACAAGGACTCTTCCACATTCTCCATAGGAAAAGTGATGGGCTTGGCGTTGAGTTGCGGTGTTCGACTGAGTATGGACTTGGGGAAACAGGTATATTCAGAGCGGGGTCTCAGCTCGGTTGTTTGATGGCTGTAGAACCTTAGACACCCTTCTTAGTTCCCCCAAACCTCAGCTTTCGCATCGGTAAAATGGGGAACATATTGACTCCCTGGG
This sequence comes from Echinops telfairi, assembly GCF_000313985.2. Taxonomy (NCBI): domain Eukaryota; kingdom Metazoa; phylum Chordata; class Mammalia; order Afrosoricida; family Tenrecidae; genus Echinops; species Echinops telfairi. Next base: position 90,889,598 of record NW_022103915.1, on the reverse strand, counting down.
GTGACTCTGAAGATTAATGCCTGACTCTGAAGATTAATCTTACCTACCATAAATAGGAGGATGACTTGCCTTCTTCCTTGATGGAGCTTCTCAGACAGCAGAATAGTATGAATTTTGTAAGACCTTAGAGCAGTGGTTCTCAACCTGTGGGTCGCGACCCCTTTGGGGATCGAACAACCCTTTCACAGGGGTCTCCTGATTCATAACAGTAGCACAATTACAGTTATGAAGTAGCAACAAAAATAATTTTATAGTTGTGGGGTGGCCACCACATAAGGAACTCTGTATCAAAGGGTGTTGTGACATTAGGAAGATTGAGAACCACTGCCTTAGAGAGTAACAGCACAAATAATATCAATTATGAGGTTCCTCTAATGAGTAAGTTCTTTCCTGGGCACATTTCCTAGAGACTACTTACTAGCAAGAAATATTTACAAGCCCAAGCCCTATTTCAGTTGCTTTCACCTTAACAATTCCTGTAAGAGACTTCAGGATTTTCTCTTTCTTCCTGAGCTATGAAGCTGCTATCAGTACCGCTTGATGGGTGGCACAAAGGTGCAGACCTATGCAGGGCAGCCTTTGCTGCATTGCCAATGGAAGAGGGCAGGTCAAGCCTTTGAGCCAGTCCATGTCCTACGCCCAGGGGCTCAGGTGACCAGTGTCCTGTGAAACCACCAGCACTACATTGACCATCATCCCAGTCTCCAAAGTGTCCAGACACTTCATCCACTGATTGCATTTGCAGCCATCTCCGGCCTCTCCTTTAGTCCTCCTGGAAGGTTGTAAGGCAGTCACGGCTCCCGCCATATCATTGAGTCAGTCCCATGAACACAGAAGGCTGGGAGATGAATTTAAATGGCTGGAAGGGGTCAAGTGAATCCACCCTTGTTTTAATTGGGGCTAGAAAAAAAAAAGCATGGTGGTAGTTCATTTTTCTCATCTTCTACAAATTCCAATCAAATGTCAAGGTATTCGTATTTTAAAGCCTCATATATTCTATAGATTATGGTGATGTGCTTTCCTACAATGACCTTTTCAATATTCTGTAATTTGCTTGACTGATCCTGGAGCTCTGTTGCTTATTGCTTTATTGACCTCCACCGGAGGCACACAGAACAAATAGATAAACGCATGAAGCTCTGCAAGGGAAGCTTGCACTGGGGGGCAGGGTGTCTCCTCACATCAGCCATGAGAATCTAGCAGAACAATGGGGCTGCTGTCCCTTTACCTTTGGGTAAGCATTTGAAGTTCAGCAGGGACGATCTTTGTCATTCTGAGGGGCAGGGGGAAGGGATAGTATTTTAAAGCTCCTGGAAGAGAGTTCTGGACACACTTTCAACATTCCATCCATCCATACAGTTCCCAGAGGACCGATGTTGTACCCGCTACAAGTTGGATATAGGGTGAGGTAATAATAGGAGCCCTGGTAGTGTAATGGTTATGCATTGGGCTGCCATCCACAGGATCAGCAGTGTGAAACCACAGCAGCTCTGTGTTAGTCTGGATTGACTAGAGAAACAAATTCATGGACACTAATATGTATGTGCATAGGAAAGAACTTTATACAAAGAGTAATTGTATATTAAGAAAACATCCCAGCACAGTCCAGATCAAGTCCATAAGTCCTATATTTGCCCATTTGTCTGGTACCAGTCTATAAATTCCTCTTCAGACTCATGCAACACATGCAATGACGCCAAATACAGGAAGATCACAGGCCAGTGGGCAGAAAGTCTTGCGGATCCAGTGGTGGTGGAAGCATGTCAGTGCTGTCATGGGTCTCCATGTGGCTCCTCCAGCTCCAGGACTCTGGTTCCATCAATGTCTTCATGTGACTTGCCAATAGGAATGTCAAGCAGCGAGTCCAAGTGCCCGGCCTCTAGTGAGCCATCGATCTCTGTCGCACCTCCAAAGGAGGTCATCAGGCTGCATGCGACCCAACTGAGAGGCTAAATTCCACCCTTTCACTCTTAATAGTCTCAAATTGACACCAGATTATGTGCCTACCACACGTTTTGTGGGAGAGCCTGGGCTTCTTACTCCCGTAATCAGTTACAGTCTCAGAGACTCACAGGGGTCACTGTGAGTCGGCATTGACTCCATGGCAGTAAGTTAAGAATAGGTAATATTTATTGGGGTCTAACAATGTGCCAGGCTAAGAATTTTACAATGAGGTCTACCAATATGCCAGGTATGAGAATACTCCTAACAGCTCTTGGAGGTAGGTCGTTTAATAATCACCATTTGACAGGTGAAGAATTTGGGGCTCAGAGAGGTTAGATAACTTTTGGATAGCCAAGTGGTAGAGTGAGAAATCCAACCCAGTTCACCTGAGTTCACTTTCCACGGCAGCCACCAGGCTTCTTGTAAGGCACATAGGTGACTGAGAGCTATAGTCCTTCCAGATCCACCTCTGCAGATGCTCCTTGTGCTGCACCAATGACTGCAAACAATGACAGAGGGTGTGCATTCTTGTGGGGTACAGAATGACTCTAACAGGTGGCTATGTCAACACCAAATACACAAACACACACAGAAAACAAAAACCAAAGTATTGTAGGGGAGTCAACTCTGGCTCATAATGACTCTATACAACAGGATAGAACCTCTCTATATGGATCCCCAGACTGTAACTTTTTAAAAAAGAATCATTTTATTGGGGGTTCCTACAGCTTTTATAACAATCGATATATCAATTGTATCAAGCATGTTTGTACATATACCGCCATCATCATTTCCAAAACATTTTCTTTCTACTTGAGGCCTCTTTTTGCCCCTTCCTCTCCCTAAGGCTCTAACCTTGGTGGAAGCTGACTGCCACAGCGTTCTCATGCAGAGCAGCTGGTGGACTGGAACCGCGGACCTAAATGAGAGCACTGAGTCATTGGGCAGCTAAGGCTCCAAGTTTGGTTAAGCCTGGCCCAAATGGTCTTAGAAATGGCTGGCAGTTCAATATTCTTGCAACCCAATCTTCTTTCCTGCCCCTCTCCTTTCCCAGGGCCCATACGTAACTGCATAGATCTGAAGGCTCTCCCTGCCTGCTTTGGCTTCCTCCCCTGAACCTCTCATGGGCATCATCCAAATAAAGCCCGTGCACGTCTGGTCCTGCCTTGGCCTCTGCTTCTTGAGCCCTCCAACCAGCACACCCTCTCTGCCTCATTATGGAAAGTGACCTACACGTGTACTTTGCCTACCCGATCTGCTTCCCCAAGGGTCAAACAGGAATTGCCAATAGCATGTCAGATCAATGGGATATCTGTATTTGGACGGCCGTTCACAATTTCAAAGTATTATTCCTCTCTCCTCTCTCTCAATATAGATAGATACTAATATCTATATCTATCTATCTATCTATCTATCTATCTATCTATCTATCTATCTATCTATCTATCTATCATCTATCTATCACCTTCAAGGGAAAAAGACCGGGCTTTCTACTCCCATAAAAACATTACCATCTTGGAAACGCACGGGGCAGTTCTAGCCTGTTCCCCAGGGTCTCTATGAGTGGCATCGGCTCGATGACAGTGAGCTTCATTTTTGGATACTCGTTCGGGGGTTCCTGGTAGCACCGTGGCCTACACGTTGCACTGCTAACTGAGAAGTGAGGATTTCCAAACCACCAGCCGCTGCTTGGGAGAAAGATGAACCTTTCTACTCCTGTAAAGAGTTGCAGTCTTGAAACCCCTGTTGGGTCGCTGTGAGTTGGAATCTACTCGATGGCAGTGAGTCTGGGTTTTGTGAATAGTCTATCTCTTCCTTCTCTCTTTAACCATCGGTGGGGATGAACATATGCGATGCATAATTCCATCCAAAATTTTAATACCTAGGGTGCTACGGGAATCTCTTTGGTTGAATTTTGGAAACAAAGTGTGAGTTCAGTGGTAGGAAAGCTCAGTAAGGATCAGAAGAGCAGCCCCCGTATGTGCTGCACATGGACTTATCTGACCACAGGACAGAGTGCACCCACATTTCCTCCCCAGCCAGTCCCACTGACAGTGTTTTTGCAAGAACTACCTTAAAAGGTAGAAATTGCAGCCTCATTCCTTCCTCTTATTGTAAAGTCCCAATGCACAGTGGTGTGTTAAAGACACATCAGAACCCAACACGAATAACAATGAGTATAAGGAAGAAGAAAATGTCCTAAGCTTGATTGTGGTAAGGGTTGTACAACTGTTCTTGATAGGACTGAACTATTGAATTATATTTGTATATGAAGTGTCTATCAAACTGTTAAAAAAAAAAGAAAACAAGAAATCCTATGGTAACGAAACTACTTTAAGTCTCCACACTTACTTGACAGTAAAAAACATCTTTTGATATCCCACAGAACTGAGGCTCTGTGGGTTGTATCTGAGAACACACTGGTTCTGTTCCCTAACTGGGAGTCTTTTTATTTTCAATCTTGTAGAGTTTTTTTGATTTTTAAAAAATAAGAGTGGAAGTTGACAGCTTGTCTTATTAACAGGAATTACTCATTCATTCCCAAAGCATCCGTGAATCACTTCATTCTAAACTCTGGATTGTGTGTGGGAAGCAAATAAGAGCCTGACCCTGCCTTTTCAAGGGAATTACACCTGGAAGAAGAATGTAAGGTGTGCAAACAATCACTGAGTAGGTGCATGCTGGGGGGCAACCATTGAGTCTTTTAAAAAAAATCATTTTACTGGGGGCTTATACAACTCTTATCACAATCCGTACATGCATCCATTGTGTCAAGCACATTTGTACATTTGTTGCCTTCATCATTCTCAAAACATTTGCTTTCTACTTGAGCCCTTAGTATCAGGTCATTTTCCCCTTCTTCCCCCCCTCTCACCCTCCTTCATGAACC
>NW_022103915.1:90876800-90883866 GCF_000313985.2 Echinops telfairi | reverse complement strand
TTCCTTTTACTTTCCTCTTGTCCCACTATCATGCTCAGCCTTCATTTGGGTTTCAGTAATTCCTCTGTTACATTGCCCTTGACCAAGCCCTACCAGACCGCTTACACCCTCCTGGCCACCAATTTTTAATCACTTGTTGTACCCTTGTCCCTGGGTTTGTTAACACCACTTCCTTTCCTCCACCTCCCCTCTCCCATCGGTCCTGTTTTCTCCTCCAGATTGTTTATCCCGCCTATCTTATCTAGATAGAACTGTGGAGATAATAATATGCACAAAAACAAGACAGAGCAAAACAAAGCAACAAAAGAAAAACAAAGCAACAACAGCAACAAAAAAACCAATGACAAAAACAAAGAAAAGCCCGTAAATAGTTCAAGGTCTGTTTGGTGACCTTTGTGAGTGTTTTCCAGTCGAGTCTGATGGGGTGCCATGCCCTGGCCCTAAAGTCTATTTTTGGTATTCCCTCGGGACATCCATGCTTTGCTCTCCTGCTGCTCTGTTGCAAGCCCTTAGTGTTTTGCCTCTGTGTGGTGAGGTCAGATTGGGCACAATTCCTGCACTGTGTCTTCAGTGTTGTCCCCTGTAGGGCTATGAGTCAGTGAGGGATGTCGTGTCTCATAGTGGGGCTGGTCATATGGTCCTCTCTGTGCATTGGCTGCTCTGAGCAGGAATATTATCTCAGGGATTGGTGGACCAGGATGTGCTCCGCTCTCTCTTCCTCCCCCTTCATCTGCTCCCGTGTGCTCTGATCAGACATGTCCCTCTCCCTGAGCTGTAGCTTCTGTGCTGTCCTCTGAAGTGAATTCTTCTGGGGGGAGGGGCGGCTGTCCACTTGGTTGGGATTGGGACCAGCCCCTCAGACCTATCTACTGGTTCCCTGCTTCGTGCAGGCATGTTGCATTCACGTCTCTGCGCACCGGGTTGAAGTCTGATCCCTCTTTCCTGTGGAGATTAAACAATACCCTCCCCTTGGGTGGGTTAGTGCCCTGTGCCCCAGCTACCTCTTTCTTTCTTTCTTTTTTTCCTTTTATCTTCAGTCAAGTTGTAAGAAAAGCAGATGCTGAGCTGGAGAGTCAGCATAAGCAGTTTTTTGGAGAGAGACCTTGGAACCACATCTGGAAAGAGTAAAGGTCACAGAGGGACTGGTTGAGTTGTGATGCACTAGCCACCTGGTTGAAATAGATGGTGGCTCCTGGAACTGTGAGGCCTTTGGACCCTCACCTTGACCAGCAAAGGCATGCAGATAGTTCCCAAGGACATCCAGGTGGGTGGCAGCTCCCTTCAGGGAGAGCACTTTACAGATGGGAGAGCACTTCTCAGTTACAAACCATGCGAAGGCAATTCTGGAGATGAGAACTTCAGCCTTAAAGGTGGAATCTAGAGGTCTACTTCACTACTAATAAGAGTTCCAGGAAAACACATTGCCCTTGAGTCAATTTTGTCTCCGGTGAGCCTATAGAACAGAGTAGACCTGTCCCTACCGGGTTTCCAACCTTGTCCTTTTAAAGGAAGCAAATGGCTTCATCTTTCAGGCAGTGAACTTAAACCGCTGACCTTTAGTTTAGCAGCCATGCACTTGAACCACTGTGCCTGCAGGGTTCCTCGCACTAAAACTCCAGCGATCTCTCAGAGTGCCACTCTCTTAAGCCAGTCCAAATGTATCACAGAACACAATAGATGCCTCCCCAAGTGTTCATCAACAATAAAATCACGGGTCTACAGAACAAGTGGGAGGCTGGAACAATGATTCCAGAAGCAATACTTAGCTTTATAAAGTTCTGGATCTAACTTGAGACACTCCCCGGGTCATCTTATTCCAAGCTGGACTGCGGGGAAACGTTGAGGGAGGTACTTTAGCAGATACTTTATTGACTGATTGAGTTTACAGAAAAGTTGCGAGCTGAGGTGCCACTTAATGATGCAGGTCATCTCGTGGCACTCATTGACAGCAAACCGAAGGCAGCTCTCATGGCGCATGTTTCACTCTATTGTATGTAAGGCTGCTATGCGTCAGAACCGACTCACCAGCACTTAGTAACAACATTTTCAGAAGCAAATAAGGGAATTCACCGAAGTGAAACAAACAAAAAAAGGTATCGACCAGAGAGTCATATGGAAAGAAGGTGAAATCTGATCCATTCGTCGCCTCTTTACAAGGATAAATTCCAAATGGATGAGAGATTTGGATGTAAGAAAGTGGAAGCTTATAAGAACTAGTGTGGGGGGTGGAGTGGGATGTGTAATTTCCTTTATATCCTTGGGGTGGGGAAAACATTCCTAACTTTGAAAAATCCAAAAGCAGTAAGGGAGGAGATTGATCGCTTTAAGTATACGCTAAAGGAACAAAAGCAAAATGCTGGAAACAAAGTGTAAACACAATTATTTGTAATATATATTACAAAGGGCAAGTATGTAAGAGGCTCCCATCAGTTGGTAAAAGCAAGACATCTTTATTGGAAAATAGGCCAAAGGGCATGTAAACAAAAAGGGATGCTAGCAGCCCTTAAACAGGTGAAACATTAACTTCATTTATTTCAGTTTGTTCTCCGTTGTAGGGGTTGCTATGAACTTGCATTTTGCATTTCGATCCCATTAAGAATTTCCATGGTTCTAAAGTCAAAACCGTCGAACAAGATACATTCAGAGAAAGCGAGTATCAGGTCCAGCCTCTTCTCCTGTCCTTGCACTTTCGCTATAGGTTATGACTGTTTGGTTATTCTGTTCCAATTTGGTTGGACATCCCGTTGTTTATTTTTAAAATAACAGAAAGCATAGTGTGTATTATGTGTTCACTGCTTCACTTCTATACAACGGGGAGTGTACCATTCATATTCTTTTGTGCCCCCTCTGCAATATATCCTGGAGATCACTCTGTAGAAATTAATCTTTCATACCTCTAAAACCTCATAGCACTTCATCATATGCATAATAATTCGCAAAGATGCTCCATCTCATTCATAATTACATTTTTATGAATGAGATGGAGCATCTATGTCAAATATCATTTCCTTCCTATCAAAAATGCAAACCTTTGAGAATTCATTCTATTGAAGAAGCTGTGGAAAAGCTCACATGGTGTGGCAGTTACATAATCTGTCAACTTGAGCAAAGGGGTGGAGTCTAGCCTGTCAATGAGGTCATAGCCAATAACGCCTCTGTGTGGGCATGGTGGGACACACACACTCTCTGCTTCATCCTCCTGCTGACAAACCACATGGAGCTATGCAGATGGAAGCCAGAGCCTTGGAGCTGGAGGGGCCACATGGAGATCCATGCCAGCGCTGAGATGCTTACACTGCAACTGGACCCACAAGACTTTCCACCCACTAGCCTGTGATCTTCCTGCATTTGGTGTCATTGCATGTGTTGCATGAGTCTGAAGAGAAATTTATAGATTGGTATAGGACATAAAGGCTAATATCAGACTTATGGATTTGATCTGGACTGGGCTGGAATGTTTTCTTAATATACAATTACTCTTTGATATAAGGCTCTCTCTTATACACATATGAGTGTCTCTGGATTTGTTTCTCTGTCACCCCAGGCTAACACACATGGGAATTCAGAATTGCACAGCTTATAGGAATTTGGCAACATCCAATAAAATAACGTGTTCTTATACCATTTGACCTGACAATTCCAGTTTTAGAAATCTATACAGAAAATAACAGCAACACAAAAGCCACTGCAGTCCAACAAAGCTTACAGACAGTGGTACTGAAGGAAGAAGTTCAAGCTTCACTGAAAGCATTAGCCAAAAAGAAGTCTCCAAGAACTGATAGTGCTGATGGATATACAACTCTTTTAAAAAGCGACTTAATTATGGAAGTGTGTGATACGAGAATTTTATATTTGAGAAAACTACTAAAAAATTAAAGAAAGAAACCAAAGATGACCAATGGTAAATGTGGGTGAAAGAAGAAGAGTTTTGCTTAGGGGGTATTGAGTTTATGTTAATAGTAGTGGAATAATTTGGAAAAGGATATCAATCATGGTTGCACAACACAAGGATATAATCAATGGCACTGAATTAAACATGTAGAAGTTGTTGAATTGGAGAATGCCTTGTTGTGTATATTTTTGCCACAATTTAAAAAATTAAACAAATAACTGACTAAAAAGAAGAAGAAAATGTTCTAAAATTGATTGTTGCAATGGTTGTAGAACTTTTCTTGATATTATTGAACTATTGAACTGTATGATATGTGAAAGAACTGCCAATAAAATTGTTAAAAGAATACATTCAAATTTAAAAGATAAACAAATAAGAGATAAAATGCCTGAGGAGGAACAGTAGTTTAATGGGGACAAATGGGATAAAATGAAAATGTAGTCTAATAAAATAACTTCTAGATGAAAAATCAAGGCTCCAGGAATTGATGGAACACCACTGCAATGTTTTAACAAGCTAATAAAGCACTGGAAGCGCCTACTTTCCTATGCCAGGAAATTTGAAAGACAGCTACTTGACCAACTCACTGGAAGAGATCCATATCTGTGACCATCTCCCCCGCCCCAAAGTCACAACAGAAAGCTCAAATTATAGAACAATATAATTGATATCACATACAAGTAAATTTTTGCTGATGATCATCTAATAGCCATTGCAACAGGACATTGACAAGGAGCTGCCAGATGTTCAGGCCAGATTCAGAAGAGGATGTGGAACCAGGGATATCATTGCTGATGTCAGATGGTGGAAAGCAGAGAATACCAGAAAGAGGTCTATTTGTGTTTATTGACTATGCCAAGGCATTCAACTGTATGGATCATAACAAGCTTTGGATAGCCTTGAGAAGAATGGGGCTTCCAGAACACTTCACTATGGTCATGAGAAGACTGTACATAGATTAAGAGGCAGTTGAGCACCTAGAACAAGGGAAGACTGTGTGGTTTAAAATAAAATAACTGTGTGTCAGGGTTATTTCCCCTCACCAGATTTATTCAACCTGTATCCTGAGCATAGAATCAGAGAAGCTGGATTATCTGAGGGAGCATGTGGCATCAGGGTTGGAGGAAGGCTAGTTAACATCCTGCGATATGCAGATGACACAACCTTGCTTGCTGAAAGTGAGGAGGACTTCAAGCACTTGCTGAGGAAGATCAAGGTTTGCAGCCTCAAGTATGGATTACAACTCAATGTCAAGAAGACCCAGATCTTCGCGAGTGAAGTAGGGAACATCATGAAAAAGGAGAACATATCGACGTTGTTAAGGATTCTGTCTTGCTTGGGTCCACAATCAATGCTCATGGAAGCAGCAGCCAAGAGCTCAAAAGGTGAAAGAGGAAGACTGAAGAAGGATAGATGCCTTTCGGTCATGGTGCTGCCAAAGAATATTGCAAAGCATCACGGACTGCCGAAAGAATAAATCAATCCGTCTTGGAATAAGTACAGCTAAGACTCCTTAGAGGCAAGGATCGGTATACTTTGTCAAGAGAGACCAGTCCCTGGAGAAGGATATTATGCTCGGTAAAGTGGAGAGGCAATGAAAATGAGAACGGCCCTCAAAGAGACGAATGACACATTGGCTGCAACAGTGGGCTCAAGAACAGGAGCGATTGTGAGGACAGGGCAGTGTTTCCTTCTGCTGTGCATAGGGTCAGAACCCACCTGATACCTAACAACAGCATACAGAAAATGTTGGTTTCAGTGCCATGAACATTATTATTTATACATGTGTGTATCCAAAAAAACAAACTCAATGCCATCGAGTCAATACTGACTCACAGTGACCCCCCCTGTGGGTTTCTGTGACTGTAACTGGTTAAAGGAGTAGAAAGCCCAGTCTTTCTCCCACGGAGGTGCTGGTGGTTTTGAACTGCCCACCCTGTGGATGACAGCCCAACACACAACCATGATACCACCAGGGCTCTTCATATATATATATAGTAACAAATATATCGATACATGTAATTTTTTATACATATCATATATGCAAACACACATGCCATCACCCCTACTAACAGTATATAATATTACCAACATACGACTACTGAATTCAGTTTAAGTTTGTACATGTACCTGTAGGTCTACCTTCATCATTGCATAGGGTCTCGGTCAGAATGAACTCAGTGACAATGGCCTTGGTTTGGGTTTAGATCTGTCACTCACTGGAAATGAAGAGTATAAAGGATCTGCAGGTTTTAAAGGAACTGGACCTATTCTCTTCTGTGGGTTGCATGAGAAAGCTTCAGAAAGTTTGTGGGAAATGGAATGTAGAGAACAGTATTGCTCCACAAACATTTTGATGCTCCCTTGTATATGGATGTCCTGCAGTTTACCTGGCCAGGCTTCCATCACTGGGTATTTGGGCCGTTTCTAGTCACTTGCTATTGCAAATAGTTCCTTGTGCTCCGTGTTATGATTTTGTCAGCACAGTATATGTCTGACATGGATTTCTGCAAATGGGATTGATGGGACACGCTAAGAGTGGAAATAACTGCCATATAGTAAATGACTTGTGGGTTTGGGGGAGGGCAGAAAGAAAGGAGAAACTGCGGGTTGATTGCAATTCTAGTCCTGCTTAGTTTACAAACTCCTGTGAGAATTAAGCAATTATATATTGTGTTAGTCCAGGTAGACTAGAGAAACAAATTCATAGGCACTCAAATATCTGTATAAGAATTTTATATACAAGAGCAATTGAATATTGAGAAAACATCCTAGCCCAGTCCAGATCAAGTCCATAAGTCCGATATTAGCTCATATGTCAAATACCAATATATAAAGTCCTCTTCAGACTCACAAAACATATGACGCTGAATGTAGGAAGATCACAGGCCAGTGGGTGGGAAGTTTTGTGGATTCAGTGGCATTGTAAGTAGCTCTGTGCTGGCAGGGGTCTCCATGTGGCTTCTCCAGGTCCAAGGCTCTGGATGTCTCGCAGGGAGTGAGCAGAGAGAGAGCGTGTTTTCCACCTCCAAGGAGGAAAATATAGTTCCCAGAATCCTCAGAAGGCCATGCCCACACAGAGGCCTCATTGGCTATATCCTGATTGACAGCTAGACTCCACCTCTTAAACCTCAACTTGACACAAGATTATGTAACTACCATATATATATATAT
>NW_022103915.1:90874949-90876096 GCF_000313985.2 Echinops telfairi | reverse complement strand
GATAACAAAAATCTACTTCCATGTCAGCATATTTTAAACATTTTAAGATTATAGTTATACATAACATAAATTTGCCATTTTAATTACATTTATATCTATAATGCAGTCCACATTAGCTTTTCAATTGGATTTAGGGTTTTACAAATTTCTACACGCTTCTTACTTTGATGCCTGCTCCCCCAAGGGGACCCTAGATAGTGTTAATAGTTAACATGATCACCCACCAACCCACAGGTTGTAGGTGTGAATCCACCCAGAGTTGACTTGGAAGAAAGGTCTGGCAGTCTACTTCCATGAAGTCAGCCCGGGAAAACCCTGTGGAGCACAATTCTACTCTGACGCACAGAGGGTAGCCATGAGCTGGAACAGACTCCACAACTAGTGGATAGGAAGACAGAGCCTCCCAGGAAACATTTTTGCAATTGCGTTGGTGAAATGTACAAATCAAGGTTCTTAAGTTACAAACAAACAAGCCAAGAAGTACTACTTTGGCGATTCTGTTGTTTGTGTATAATGTTAGTGTTATCGTTGTTTTCCTTTGAGGGCCCAGAAGGCAGCCGGCAAGTGTTCTAGGCTTGGAGCAGATGCGCCCTACTTCATCCTTAGCCACTCCAGAATGCTTTCACAGCTAAGCAGATGGCTAAGGGGAATGTTTACCATATACTACCACTGCAAAATTTTATCTCTGGAAAATAACATGATTTTTCTCCACTTTCCTATTTTCCCTGTTGTGCTTTTTTCTTTTTCGTGTTAGTTGCCAGCACGGCTGGGTCAGTTAAAACTGCCAACCTTGAGGTTAGCAGTGGGGCCAGAGACAATTTCGCACGGTGGATATGAACAATCAACTCTGGAGTCAGGCTGCCTTCGTGGAATCGTTTATTCATTGTCAGAGTCAACTCAGGCACATCGCGGTCCTATAGGACAGGACAGGACTGTCCATGCAGGTCTCTGAGACTGTGATACGGGGGAGTCAAGGCTCTTACCTTCTTCAGGCTGAGTGAGGGGTGGTTTTGATTTGCTGACTTTGTGATTAGCAGCCCAACACATAACTGCCCCCTGCCCCACAAAAAAAACCAAAAACAAAATTCACTGCCATCAAATCTATGCTGAAAATTACTCCATGAATTTCTGAGACTCTTTACAGGCC
>NW_022103915.1:90871928-90873612 GCF_000313985.2 Echinops telfairi | reverse complement strand
CTCCTTCCCCCTACCAGCATGATGGAGGCTAGCTGTGTACCAGGGGGTGGGGGCTTGGCATGCCATAGTGCTAAAGACAACATACTAAGCTTTAAAAGCTGTCTGAAGTAAGATGAAAAGACAGAGAATAAGCTTACCTTCATCTCTGATAAACAGGTTAGCATTAACACTGATAGAATTTTCTAGGTGTGGTTCCTGAATGAATGTTGGTCCTACAGAGCCACCCCATCCCCAAGTTTTTTGTCAAGTTAATTTCAACTAGTTCTTCAGATCACCACTAGTACCTATGCCCCCTTGGGGAATCAAAGGTCTTTTATTTTACCCTATCATAGAATCTTTTTTTTTTTAAATTATCATAGAATCTGACCATGGATTGGGTTTTTGGAGTCCAGGTGGCTTTGTGGGTTACGTGTTGTGCTGCTAACTGCAAGGTCAGCAGCTTGATGGGAGAAAGATGAGGCTGTCTGTTCTCTTAGCCATTTCTGGCCTCAGACATCATAGCAAGCAGCTCTACTTTGTTCTATGGCTTTACTGTGAATCAAGCTGGACCAGGCGGTAGTGAGTTTTTGTTTTTTAATCATGGAATACAGATCCCTGGGTAGCACAAAGGGTTTGCCTTAATTACTAGCCTAAAAGTAGACAGTTTGAGCTCCCAGAGAATAATAAACCAAAAATCCTTTGCCAGGAGTGACTCAGTGACCCTATAGGACAGAGTAGACTGCTCCATGGGGTTTGCAAGGCTATAAATCTTTATAAAAGCATGCTGACAGACCTTTCCCCAGTGGAGTGGCTAATAGGTTGGGACCAAGAACATTCTGTGTAACAGCTCTATGGTGTAACAGCGTCACCATGAGTTGGCATCTAATGGATGGCGATGAGTAATTTAGAATCGGGTTAAGCACGGTTTTCTCCGTTGATAACTAAACTTCTATTAAGCAAATTACTTGATTAATATACCTCCCTTTCCCTTCAGGGCAGAGACCTTGTCCATTTTGATCAACACTGAGTATCATTATTACATAATAGCTGCTCAATAAACAATAGTCACAATAAAGCACCAGGCTTGGTTTCCAATATGTTCCATTTTGTTCTTTAGAATGACAGTACAATGCCTAGGGGCTTGAACTTCCAAAAGAGGCAAAATGATCCTAAGAAAATGTTCTTTCCTTAAATCCATTCATCTGGCAAATGTTTACTTTGGTAAACATTCAGATAAAATGGTACAGTGGCAAGGCAGATACAAGTTTACAAGGGGGCAGGGTGGTTGCATCCAGAGCGCTGGTGCTGCAGTGGTTGCAGCGCTGGTCAGGTACGAAAAGGTCCGTGGTGGTTCCGCAGGAGAAAGATGTGAGTTCGCTATCACAGCTTTATACCCTTGGGGACCCCACGCGGCAGCCCTGCTCCATCCGATAGCTAAGAGACAGTCAGCTCAAGAGCAAAGGGTTTTACTTGTAAATGACTGTACTATATCGCCTGCATTTACACCTCCCTCCCTAAACGACTATTATTGTATATATACCGCCCCAAAGAAAAAAATATATCTTAAGGGTTCGCTAACGTTTGAGAATGGAGAAGCTTCCCGGAAGCAGGCGATGGGCGTCTTGCAGTGCAAACTATCAAGCGAGATAAGGACGCTTTCAGCAATCTATCAGCCGGGTGCCAGGCTGGGCCTGGTCTCGAACTC
>NW_022103915.1:90858231-90870853 GCF_000313985.2 Echinops telfairi | reverse complement strand
AAGTGAGCCGAGGAGCAGGAAAAGAGCCGTGGACCGGCGGGGGGCCGGGGGCCGGGGCCGGAAGACGTCCGGACGCGCCCTGAAGGCGACAGTGCAGAGCGGAAGCCTGAAGGTCTTTGGGAATTGGAATACTTGCTGGCAAAGAAGGATTAAGACCCGGATCTCGCCTCCGCGCGGGAGAGAGGTGTCCGGGATGTGGGATCCGAGATTGGTAAGGTTGGCCGTGCTGCAGCATCTCCGGGCTGCCTATAGCATTAAGGTCAAGGGTGGCCGTGGGCCCTGCGATCGCCGGAGACAGGAAACAGCCGCCGCGGAAACGGGGGTGAGTCCCGGGGAAGGGGATTTGGGTGAAAAGTGGTGCGCCCTGTACCATCACTTGTTACCAGGTCTTGCGAGTGTTCATTCTGCGAGGATCCCATAGAGGGTCTGAAGTCGATGTAGGTGTGTAATTCAATCCAGATGGTCAATTGCTGAAATGTAAAAAGACGTTTTTTATGCTTTTCCGGATTGTTTGGTAGAAGGTCGAAGAGCTTATAAAGGAGCAGACAACTTAATCTTTTATCTCCAGGAGAGGCTGGTGAGCCTCCGACTTTTGGATTAGTAGCCCACTGTGTCACGGGCTCCAAAGAGCCTGTTTACTGTATTTTGAACTTTCCTTTTTTTTCCCAATCACGTGGCGGTGAAGCAAAATCTAACCTGCATTCCTCTGAGAGTAAGCGTTGTAGTGCGGCCCGCGGGCCAGTTCCTTTTCAATACCAGTAGATGAAGCCTCCTAGATCATTAGAAATAAGCGTCCAGTATTACCTCTATTTCACCAACCTGGGAAAACAAGCTTGCTGTTCGGCCTTGTCATACATTTGAGACATAACATTCTTTTTCAAAAGGAGATGCCCTAGTGAAAATGATCGAAAGGCTGTTGATGTCTGGTTGGTCCAAGTCTGGAGACCTTGTATGAGATTTTAATAGCCCCACCACATAGTCAGGAATTTCTATTGTGAAAAATACAGTTAGTGGATATAAAGCATTTTATTTCAAATCTATTACGTAGAAGACCAACTCTCTGTGAGTAGAGAGCCCCATCTTTCTCTGTGGGGTGGCTGGCATTTTCTAACCGCTACTCTTGTGTACATAACCTCCAGCCACCAGGGCTCCTTTGAGAAGCAAAGTAACAATAATTTGTATACCTCTTAATATAAATTCTGGAGCAATTGTTTTCTGTTTGCAACCTAGGGACAGCATATGTATTTATATTTTTAAAGTACGAGGCCTTTGGATTCTAAAAGTGTCTAAGATCACAAATCTAGCAGGTTTTGTGAGTATATGAACATTTTGTATACATGGGCTTTAACTTCTTTATAAGAAAAACTGATCCCTTTAGAATCTGATACCCCTGAGCCTTAATTTTGCTGGACATGTGTCAGACTTGAGGTCTAGTTTAGTTTTTGTAAGCCGTGGTTTCCTCGTTTATAAACGGAATAGTAGTATCTCTACTTGGCTTGTTTAGGGGATTTAAAAACAATGCCATCTGTAGATGGGGCTAGTTCTGTGCCTGCCACATGCAGCTTGTTCAACGAATGATTCTTGTGGTCTGCATTCTAACTGATAATCATGCTATGTAAGTTCAGGCTCCCTGGTGGCGTGGCGCATTGGCTAAGAATTAGAAAGTTCTACTATTCAAACCCATTAACCGCTCCACAGGAGAGAAAGGTGTGAGTCTCTGCTGCCATTGATTGACAGCCTCGGAAACCTTAAGGGACCAGTTAGTTCTTCTCTGTCATACAAGGGTCAGGGAATTTTTGGTTGATTTGGGCTCAAAGCAACCCAGGTAACAGTATGGCTGCTTAGGGTTTTCCAGAGCCAGACGCCCAAAACGTGCCAAACGGCACAGCTGGACTTCCTGCTTCTGGGAATGCTCAGTCAGGGACAAGCAAGCACAAAATGACTGCCTTTGATGGAGGTGTGGCTTTTCCTTCTGCAGCCCTTGCCTTCCCTCAGGAAACAACCCTTTAGTAAGATGGAGACTCAAAGTACTTCCACCATAATCCTGTCCATTAGTGTAACAGAACGCCCTCCGAAATGGGATTATAGCCACAAGCGCAGAGGCTAGAATTGATAATACATCACAGAAGGATTCTGGCTAGAAGGGCCACATCTAAATTGTGGTGCTAGCAAAGAATATTGAAAGTACCATGAGCTACCATGCAGAAGTACAGCCAGAATGCTCTTTGGAAGCAAGGAAGATGGAATTTTGTGTCATGATCTTTGGACATGTCGAGAGACCAGCCTCAGGAAAAGCACAACATGGCTGGTAAGGTGGACTGGCACTGCCAACAACAACAACAGGGAAGACTCTCCACACAGTGGATTGACACGGCCGCTGTAACAATGAGATCAAACACAAGAGCGACTATGAAGATGGTATAGAACAAGCAGGCAGTGTTGTACTTAGGTTCTGAATTGTTTTGGCTGGTAGTTTATTTCTACATATAAATACATATATATGGTTTCCTGGGTTTTAATTTGCCTAATGTTTAAGAAAACTTATGCCTAATATTTATTTGTCTTAAAGTAACTGAATTTTTCCATTTTAGGGTAAAGTATTTGGAGTGCCTTTTAATACATTGCCCCATTCTATTGTACCAGAATACGGACACATTCCAAGGTGAGCAAAGTGTGGAAGGAAGAATAAAATGTGATGTAAAATACAAAGTGATGTAAAAAGAAATACAAAGTGATGTAAAATACAAAGTGATGTAAAAAGAAATAGTTAATTGATTCATATTCACACGTTTCAAACTAGCAGGTGATTTCTCTCAACACATACATATTGTTTAAAAATGACTTTTTGTTTAGTTTTACATATCTTATTATAACTTGTCATTTATATTTATTCTAAGGATGAAATAATTAGCAATACAGAAATGTTAAGAAGCTAGTTATTTTCTATTAAGTCAATTATTTCTAGATTAAATTTTTACCATATTAAGATTTCTAAAACCCAATAATATGTATTTTTTAATTTTTGAGAAATTTTAGATAAAGGAACACTTAATCTAAGATACTAAAGTATATGAAAGTAAATTATTTAACTCAAGCTTTTCTGTTAACCTTTTGGAGTTAACAGAGTCACTGGCAAAGTGACTTAACAATACCTTAAAAATTCATTCAAAAAACTCATGTTATCTTATTCCCTTTTTATTATTATATTCTTTGCTCATCTAATGTAGGGTTTAATTTAGCTAACCCCGTGTGATAACTGCTCTTTATTTATTTATATATTTATGGCTTTAACAAACAGAAATTTATTCTCACAGTTTAGGAAAGTAGAAGGCTGAATTCTGGGAACCAGTTCTAGGAGAACCGTTTCTTGATCAGCTCTGGGGAAGGAAGGTCCTTGTCTTCTCTTAGGTCTAGGAGTTTCTCAGCACAAGGACCTGGGTCGAAAGAATTGCTGCACTCCTGGCTCTCTTTTCTTGGTGGTAGGAGGTCCTTTCCCTGCTTGTATCTCGTTTTATCTCTAGTAAGATAAAAGATGGCAAAAGCCACACCTCAAAGAAATTTTCCTCACATGAGCTCAAGTAAAGGTGTTACACCCCACCTGAATCCCCTTTCAATTGAGTAGTGATCACATGAAATCACAGCATTTTGTAACTGCCAAATTAAATAATTACTTAACTGAGAAGCACAGTCTGGCCAATTTGACACGTTTTCCCATTAAAAACCAACCTCATTGATATTGAGTCAATTTTGACTGATGGTCACACTATAGGTACAGGCTAGGGCTGCTCTTTGGTGTTCACAAAGCTGTAAATCTTTACTGGAGCAACTTTCTCCTGTGGAGAGGCTGGTGGGCTCGAACTGCTGACCTTGTGCTTTGAAGTCCAACACATAAACCACCAGACTCCCACGGATCCTTATCCATATTTAGGGAGCTACAATTCAATCCATGACAGGAAGTGTGAGCATCTTTGATTGGCTAAAAATTCAATTTAAATATTAAAAAATTTTAAATTCAATTGTGACTCACAGTAACCCTAGTAGAACTGCCCCTTTGGGTTTTGTAGGTAGGCTACACATCTTTCAGCGAATGGAAAGCCTCATCTTTCACCTGTGGAGCTGCTGGTGGATTTCAGCCACAGACCCATGGCTAGCAGCCCTGTCTGTAACCAGGACACCACTGGGGCTCCTTTCCCACTCAGTAAAGACTGCCTATTGGTCTGGAAGCAGATGAATTCATCTTCCCTTCTCTTGACCTTACCAAAATTTAGCGCTGGCCTTTCGCTTTTTCCGCACGAGGCTTTTCCTGCTAGCTGACGCTAGCTAATCTGTAATGATTCTCCAGTGGACATTTAATAATCAGCAAAAAGGCCAGGTTTGATCAAAAACTTACCATTTGTTCAGGGATAAAGCTCAGAAGGCAGGCAAGGATGATGGGGAACAGGAAAGCCAGGACGGAAGCGGAAAGAGTGCTCTTGTGGGGAGTGAAACTAATGTCACAAAAGAAAATGTATAGAAATTATTAAAAGGAAATTATTAAAATTTCCTTTATAAACTTTCAACAATAAGAAATTTTTAAAAACCGAAAACATTTATTGGTGATAACAGCCCCCAGAAGTGGAATTGAACCCACACCAGGCATCGCCTTTCAGCCAAACAGTCGACAGGCCTGTGAAGTAGACAGTAAGGCTCATTAGGGACACACTCCTCAGAACAGTCAACAAAGGAGACTGAAGGGGTGGCACCTGTCCTGAAACAAAACCCAGGAAGTGGGTGAACAAGAGGGCATTGGGAGGAGTGCTGTCGCATTGAGGGACAGCAACCAGTGTCATGAAACAAGGTAAACTGCTGAATGAAAAAGAACCCTCTCACCCCCATGTTAGAATACCCAACCATTTAAGACCAGTAAGGCAGCATTTACAGAGGTAGGAGATAAAGAGAAATGGAACTGGAAACACTGGGAGGAAATAGGAGATGGTATATTGAGGGGATTAAGATGGATGAGTCAAAACAATGTATAAATTGTTGAATGTCAACTGATCATCTACTTTGTAAACCTTTACCTAAATCACAACAAAGAAAAAGAGCCTGCCCTGCAAAACTTCAAACCAACCCCACAACAGAGAAATTAATTCTGCTTTTACACAGACCCTGGGAATCAATGTAGGCTTCTCCTTTCAACACTACTGAAGGGCTCATACATCGCTCTAACCCTCTGAAGGCTTATCCTGGCCCCGGTGCTTTGTCACCTCTGCCCCCATGCCTAGCCTTTTCCCTGAGGAAGTTCAGCTTCACAGCTATGTGTCAGGGCCCCATCAAAGGAGTCCTGCTGCTGCTTTACTGCTCTGAGGGTGCTGTCTTGAAATTCTTACTCTAGAACTTGAATTTACTAAGTGGAGTTTGATGGGAAGTTGCATCGCATCTACCTGAGAGCCATATGGGCATCTGATTGTAATATGCCGATGTACTTGCAATGCATATGGTGTTAGTGGTGCAGCCAGCCTGTGTATGGGGAAAGCCAGTGAGATGCAAAGTGATAGCAGGCTGCTCCTTCAAATTGAGGCGTTCTCGGGTACTTGGGGCACAATGGGCTCAGGCATAGGGACAATTGTGAAGGTGATGCAGGACCGGGCAGTGTTTCATTCTGTTGTGGTTAACATTGCTATGTGTTGGAACTGACCGGAGGGCACCTAACAACAGTCACATCACTTTGGTCATGTGATGAGAAAAGACCGGTCTCCGGAGAAGATACACTGATATTGGGGCTGCAACAGTACAGCAAACACAGTGATCGTGAAGATGGTCCAACACTGGGCAGGATTTCTGTTGCTCGTGAGGTTGCTATGGGTTGAAACTGACCCAATGGTACCATACCCAGCATTAAGTCTGTTAGGTGCCATCCAACCCTTGGCAACCCATGAATGACAAAAAGGTGACAAAACCACACTTTTCTAGGCTGTAGTCTTTATGGAGCAGATCACCAGGGCTTTTTCCTGTGTAGCTGCTGGTAGGCTCAAACTGCAGTCCTGAGGCTAGCTGCTGAGTGCTTCGTTCTGTGCCAGTAGGGCTCCTTCCCACGGGGCTAAGCCAAACCAAAACCCCTACCCCCAAGGAGTTGATTCTAAGTCATAGTGACCCTCTTTCGGGTTTCTGAGATGAAATCTTTGAGGGCGCAAGCAGGCTCATCTTCTGAGGAGCTGCATACGGGTTTGCACTTTGGATCTTGTGGTTAACAGCCTAACGCCTAATTCCCCGTGCCAAAAGGGCTCTTTTCACCTGAGGCTACTGGCTACCAAACTGGATGATGAAGATCTGGAATGGTCTGTCATCACAGTGACAGCACTACTGGACACTGGACCCTTGACCTTAGAGTAGAGGCATATCTTGTTTTACAGCATTCTATAGATGGTTTTTTTTTTCTTCAAACTGGATGATGAAGATCTGGAACGGTCTGTCATCACAGTGTCAGCACACTGGACCCTTGACCTTAGAGTACAGGCATATCTTGTTTTACAGCATTCTGCAGATGGGTTTTTTTGTTGTTTTTTTTTAAACAAATTGAGGGTTTGTGGCAACATTGTCATCAAACAACTCTGACTCATGGCAACCATATGTGTTTCAGACAATTTAAAATGGCTGCAGTCTTTTTTGAAAAAAAAAAACAACTGGTCAATTAGTTGGAAGTCCACAGAGAAAATGATTGGTTTTATATTAAAAAATTCTTAGAGCATCCTGCTCCAACCTATCAGATGCAATCTTCTCACAGTGCAACGTCACCCATCCCACCTCCCTGTGGTTCTGCCTCATCCTCTGAACCTTGTTCCCTGTGCACATACTGCCCTACTGATTATAAAGGGCCAATTCTTCTAAGTCATTTCCAGACCTGAAGGGTGACCACAGACCCAGAGAGCCTCCCAGTCTCCATCCGACCAGCAAGACTGGTCTCTTTGTTCTAGTCCACATTTCCACCACTGTCCACAACCTTCCTTTGTGCCTTTGACTCTTGCAAACCTCCCGGAGGGATTTTCCTTGCTGGTTACAATGGTTTCCTGTCCTCCCTCCCAATGTATTGCCTTCCCTTCACTCGGGTTATCACTTTATCCTCTAGCCCGGTGGCTCCCAACCTTCCTAATGCTGCGCCCTTTATACAGTTCCTAATGTGGTGACCCCCCAATCATAAAATTATTTTCATTGCTACTTAATTGTAATTTTGCTACTGTTACGAATCGGGGGACCCTGGGAAACGGTTGTTTGACCCACATGTTGAGAACTGCTGCCCTAGCCCATGACTGCCTCCCTTTCTTCCCCTCCCATCCCTGATAACCACCAAAGAATGTTTATTTAGTGTGAAAACCTGTTTGTTTTGTTTTCTAATAGTGGTCACATATACTATTTGTCCTTTTGTGATAAACTCAGCATAACATTCTCAGTTTCATAACCAGCAGTGTATGTGGGTTCCAGTCACTGAACCCTGGCCAGCATTTATTTTGTGTTTTTTTATTGTCGATCTATGCAGTTAATCCTGGGCTGAAGATAACCTAGACTTTAATTGGTATGTCATCAGAAGCATGTATTACAAGACCTGTCCTTTAGGACGGTCTTTCTCCCATTTGCCCTGTAGGTGCAGATCCTGACTCAGCGACAGCTCTGGGTGTCAGAGTAGAGCTGTGCTACATGGAGTGTTCATGGCAGATTTTTTTTCTGGAAGTAGATCTCCAAGCCTTTCTTCCACGGTGCTTTTGGGTATGCTCTGTTATCAGCAGAGCTTGTTAACCATTCAACCCAGGGACTCCGTTCATTAGAATAAGAGGGATAACATTCTCGGAGACAGATTAATTAGAGAGGAGATATGAAGTGTGGAGGCAGTAAATAAGTAAATCTAGTACAGTGAACCCTCGCCACTTTGCGCTTCGACTTCCGCGGCTTCACTATCGCGGTTTTTGTGTAACAGCGCATGCTCTGTCATTACTGCCACTGATTGTCTCATACTGTACACGCTTGATGCCATAAATAATATAATAAATAATAAATGATAATTGTAACGTCCAAAATGTTTTACTGTATTTTCCCTTTTTCGTTTAATAAATTGGGTAATACGAGTGTAATGGTGACTAAAGGGTGTTTTTTCATGTCCTCTATGCTCTAACTAGGAAAATATTTGATTTACAAATAAGGAATCCTACTTTGCGGAATTTCATTTATCATGGTAGGGTCTAGAACCGATTAACCACGATAAACGAGGGTTCACTGTACTCTGAAGGACAATGCAGAAGAGATACAAGCTTTACATTGAAGAGCTCATTGAAGTTTCATGGGGGTAGGGGTGGGCGGGGATGAGGCCTTGGAGAAGAATCTTAGGCAGTAACTTTTCACCACAAAGTTGAGCATTTGTGACATTAAAGGTTCTGGAAGGAGAGCCAGTACACCATTTTCTCACTGTCTACTATCACTTCAGCTGACATTGTGCATTTACAACAGGAATAAAGTCAACTTTCTTACAGTTTTGTGCCTTAATGACTTGTCTGTCAATAACCAACATCAACGTGCAAGGAGAGATTCACCCTGGCTCTGATGTTATGTTACATGTCAGCTGGTTTGGGCCATGGTTTGTCAATAACCAACATCAACGTGCAAGGAGAGATTCACTCTGGCTGTGATGTTAGGTTACATGTCAGCTGGTTTGGACCATGGTTCTCAGTGGTCTGGCAGTTATATATAGTCATTGGGAATTGTTTAAGTGATGTGGTCATCCTTCGTTTTTGTATAATGCTGATTTTTCCATCATGGCCTGGTCTTTGGGATCTAACCATGTTGATAAATGAGAGCCCAGGTAACTGGGCTGCTGGTATACTTGGGCAGGAAGATTGGTAAGTTGTAGGGTTTGATAAGACATGTTTCTGGTCAGCTGAAGAGATTTCTCCCTTTCAGCTTTCTTGTTGATGCTTGCACAACGTTAGAAGCACATGTCCACACGGAAGGACTTTTTAGGAAATCAGGATCTGTTATTCGTCTAAGAGCACTAAAGGTAAATACATTTTTTAATGATAGTTTTTCTTTTGTAACGTCCTCTGATTGTATTTTTGTGATAGAAATATTTAGAACAATTGTAAGAGTAACTAACTGAAAAAGTTTCCAGAGTGCTTTCAAATTATATACCCCATTTCTATAATGTGCAATGAAATAGATGCCATCATTTCTAAGAAGGAAAGGATGAAAGAAAGAAAAACCCCAGAAGAAAAGGATGCACTGCTGCATCTTGGTGGGCGCCCCTGCGTGAGAGCAGAGCTGCTCCGGGCCTTGGCAAGGCTGTGATCTTTCAGTGAGGGTTGTTAGGCTCAACTTCGGAGGCACTTTTTGGCCAGTAGATCAGCACTTAATCATGTGTGCCACCCAGAGAGCCCCTGCCAAGGAGTGTTATTACTAAAACAGAGCCGAGAGATTTTTTATTAAAGAAAACTGTAGGAAAGGATTTTAATGGCAATAAACTCGTAAGCTGAGAATTTGCTCAAGATTGTTGCGTTTATTTCAGAATAAACTGGATCATGGGGAAAACGGCTTGGCTTCTGCACTACCTTGTGACATTGCAGGACTTCTTAAGCAGTTTTTTAGGGAGTTGCCAGAGCCAGTTCTCCCAGCTAATTTGCATGAAGCACTTTTCAAAGCTCAACAGTTAGGACCAGAGGAGAAGACTAAAGCTACAGTGTTGCTCTCCTGTCTTATGGCTGACCACACGATTGACATATTAAGATACTTCTTCAACTTTCTCAGAAATGTTTCCCTTAGGTAAGTGAATTTTTTAAAGTCCTAGGACATAGTTGATTAATTTTAACCAACTAAATAAGGATTTACCCTGAGGTTACATTTTCTTTGGGATAGAGATTTTCTACAGGTTATTTATTATTTGTATCCTTACTCTAAAAGTATTTTTAGGTTGGGTACCAGTGAGTCATCTTTGACTCCAAGTGACCCATGTGGCTGAGTAGAACTGCCTCATGGTTTCTTTGTCCCGTGGAACCACTGGCTGAGTTTGAATTGCTAATCTTTGTGTTGGCAGCTAAGTGCTTTGCCATTGCATCATTGTCCCTTCCTGGGCTCCTTACCCTGCCTGGTCTTTAAAGCTGTGTACTAAATGATTCCATATTCCCTTGTCAGCTTAGGGTTGTCATTATGAATGCTTTCCTGGCTTATTGCTGTTAGGGGGATTCTTTGTCCTCTGGAAGTATTTAGATTACTGTTTTTAAACTTGATTTCGCTTTTTCAGTGTGCCTTACCCTACCCCTTCCTTGCTTCTATTTTTCACTTCTCTATATTGTTTAATTTAAGAGAGCCTTCAGGCATCTAAACATGGGTTTGAAAATCAGATAAACATGTTCCATTTAAACAGAAAAGCAAAGGATGGCCCCAGGGGACCTCTGACTTTTATAGTTTTGTGATACATGCTTAAACACACAGAAGCTTGTGTGTTTCTGGTTCAGTCAATCACAAGGTTCCTGTATTTTGATGTGTGTCAATAGTGGAATTTTTCCATGAACCTTTAGAAGCCCCCTTGTGTGACTGATAGAATACAAATTCATAAAAATGTGCTCAATACACGACTTTAACTCGCTTTTCATCTTTGGCCTCATCTTACAAAATCTCTTTATTTAAGATCCAGTGAGAATAAGATGGATAGCATCAATCTTGCAGTAATATTTGCACCAAACCTCCTTCAGACAAGTGAGGGACATGAGAAGATGTCTGCTAACACAGAAAAAAGGCTCCGAATACAGGCTGCGGTGGTACAGACGTTTATTGACTGTGCATCAGATATTGGTAAGTTGTCATTGCACTATTGAGTGGCAGGATTGACTACGTGAGGGAGGTGCCAGCTTCTTCCAAGTCAACATGAAGACAACTGTTTACAAACCCTAGTATGTACTAGGCATTTTGGGGAGGTAGAAAAGAGAATAATTGTGCTTCTTATGAACATTTTTGTTTAGGGCATGTGCCAGATTTCATCCTGGAAAAGGTACCAGCTATGTTGGGTATTGATGGTCTCTGTGCTACTCCATCACTAGAAGGCTTTGAAGAAGGTGACTATGAATCTCCTGGTGAGTGTAAGAGAAAGCGAAGGCAAAGTGTAGGAGGTAAGTGGCAGTCCATCTTACGTAGACATATTTTAGCTAAAGTCTAAAATACCTTCATTATAAAACCTTATGTTAAAATGTCTGAATGTAACTAAGTATACTCCATGGTGCATGTCTTGTGGGTGCTTACAGTATAGCTACAAAGACATGTCATGCATGCACTTAAAAATGACAATGCAGTCTAACAATGAGTCAACACAAACATAAAATGTTTTCAAGGGTTGTGATCAGGGTTGCACTTGAAGCCTGCTTGAAGAATGGGTAGAATCTGGGGGAAGTGGGTGTGGGTCAGAATGTTGGTATCAGACTGGGAAGGATGCTGTGGTTGAAGGGCGTGTGTGGGAGCAAGCCGTCTATATCTGTCTGGGTCTGTAAGTAGACCCATCTGACTTGAGTTAAGAGCTCATGGAAAGAAAGAGGATCGTATGCCATGAGCCATAGTAAAGACTTGGAATATTAAGTTGGATATTGGTGATTTCGTTGATGGTTTTTGATGAGAGGAATAATGCAATCAAGACATTTTAGAAAACGATCTGATTGGAAGAATTGAGACATGGAGTAAGAAGAGTCAGTCAGGAATGTAGTATCGCAAGATAAGATCAGGGTTTGAATTACCTTATTTACTCGTGTATAAGCCAAGTTTTTCAGCACATTTTTTATGCAGTTTGTGGTAAAAATTAGGTGCTTTAGCTGATATTCGGGTCGGCTTATACTTGAGTATATATGGTAAGTTCCTTTTACAACCACCTTCACAGTGAACATCTTCAATTTTGTGCTTTAAACTCAAAATCTCAGTGATCCTAAATCTGTGCTTTTTGAATTATATTTTCTATTAATAGGACCACCATTATCTAGACACTCAGGCCTTAAAGCATGGAATCCTAACACTCTTTCCCCATCATTTGAAACAATATTGGTTACATACACAGTCCAGAAAAAACCTCGCAGCCATCAAGTTGATTCTGACTCATAGTGACCCCATAGAACAGGGTAGAACTGTCCCTGTGAGTGCCTGAGGCTGTAACTTAAAAAAAAAAGTATTGACTAAACAAAGGCTTATAGTGTTTCTTTTTCACCATCATTTTCCTTTCAATGGTCCCACCACTTAGTGACTTTGGCCTTGGAGCCGTTTGGTGCTCCGGCTGACTGTGGCTCTCTCAGGGAGACTAACTCTTTTCCGGATTAGAAAGCTTCAACCTGCTTCTGAGGAGTGGCTGGTGGAAAGCGCACACGAATCCAGCAGTTTCCATACATTCTTTTTTAAAAAATCAGTTTATTAGGGGCTCATACAACTCAACATAGTCCATACATATATCAATTGTGTAAAGCGCATTTGTACATTATTGCCGTCATCCTCAAAACATTTGCTCTCCACTTAAGCCCCTGGCATCAGCTCCTCATTTTTCCCACTCCCTCCCCTTTCCCCCCTTCCTCATGAACCTTTGATAATTTATTATTTTGTGTCATATCTTGCACTGTCTGACATCTCCCTTCACCCA
>NW_022103915.1:90851484-90857079 GCF_000313985.2 Echinops telfairi | reverse complement strand
TATACTCTCCTCACCACTGATTTGGATCGCTTGTTGTTCCCTTGTCCCTAGGTTTGTTAACACCATTACCTTTCCCCCCACTGCCCGCTCTCCCATGTCCCCCAGGAACTGTCGGTCCTGTTGTTTTCTCCTCCAGATTGTTCATCCAGCTTATCTTATTTAGACAGACCCGCAGAGATAATAACATGCACAAAAATAAGACAGAGCAAAACCAAGCAACAAAATAAAGCAAAACAACAACAAACCAATGACAGTAAACAAAACACAGCAAGAAAGAAAAGCTTATAGTTAGTTCAAGAACTGTTAGTTGGCCTCCGTACATTCTTATAGATATGCAGCCATTCTAATTCTCCTTTTCCAGTTGTCCCTCCCTCATGAACACAAATGCACACCACCACCCCCGCCCCCCAAGGTTCCTATGTACTTTTTTGAGGTTCTGTTGTCAATTTAATCCCATACAGATAATTTTTAAAAGAGCTCAAAGCAGACCTTTTTCTAGTTAAGCTTAACTATTATTTGGTTTTAAGATCACCTCAAGAAATAATTTTCTTTAAGGTTTAAAGATTATTTCAGGGCAATAGTTTCCAGAGTTCACCCAGCCACCAAGGCACCAGGAAATCTATGAGAATTTGAGAAATTCTATTCTGTATTTTCCCCTTTTTGATGAGTATCTTCTCTAGAATCTGATTGACATATTCGATGGTAGCTGGACACCATCCAGTTCTAGTCTGGTGGCCCAGGAGGCAGCTGTTCTGCAGCCATGAGCCGTACATTCCTGACTCTGCAGTAGTCCATGTGAATAGACACCATTTGCTGTTCCTTGAATGGCTGCTATAAGGTTTTCCAACACCAGGCACTACACAATAAACTGAGGAAAAACAGAATCACTAAACACAGTATTACGCCAGTTACCTGTGCTGTCCCATGA
Source organism: Echinops telfairi (assembly GCF_000313985.2). Classification (NCBI taxonomy): domain Eukaryota; kingdom Metazoa; phylum Chordata; class Mammalia; order Afrosoricida; family Tenrecidae; genus Echinops; species Echinops telfairi. The sequence continues at coordinate 90,856,151 of NW_022103915.1, read as the reverse complement.
AACCTGAAAGCTCCAAACCCGCCACTTACTTTTTTTTGGTCATTGTTTTAAATGTATCAAACAACCGTTGCAGGTTACTGACAGCAATTACACAAATTGACTGCAACCCTATCCTTATCCAATGTGATTTTTCTATCACCCCTGCTTTCTCCTGCTAACAACTATTAAACTTGGGTCTGTATACACTTATTTGCCTCCTCTTGCCTTTATTAATAAGGTCAACCCAATATTTGCCCTTTTCTAATTGGCTTCACTCAGGGTAATGTCTTCAAACTCCATCCATACTGTAGCATATAAGCCTTGATATAAGCATATAAACCTTTCTCCGAGTGGCAAAGTAGGACAGGTCTTTAACAGTTCATGCGTGGAGTTGCGTTATTGTAGTCCTAGAGACATTGCTGTGAAAGAAAAGGAATAGTTCGCTTACCTTTTGATTATAGTTTTCCGTGAGCCTTTTGAAACCCCTTGGTATCGCACGTGCTTATGTACTCATTCGTGGGTGGGCATTTAGGTCTGCCGCTTTGAGCTGCAGTGAGCATTGGTGTACAAGTGTCTGAGTCTGCTTTCAAGTCTTGTCTAGCTACCTAGGCGTGACACCGCACTCTTCTGAGAGGCCTGTGCCGTCTCGGTTCCAGTCGCCCTACTTCATCGCTAACATTTGTTCTTTTCTCCTTGTTGGTCAGCGCAGCCATCCTGGTGTATAGAATTCCATTGTGGCTCTGATGACTGATGTCACTGGGCATCTTTTCATGTGTTTGGTGGCCATTTAAATGCCTTCTTTGGTGAAATGTTTAGTCGACTCCTTTACCTATGTTTGCTTGTCTTTTTGTTGGTTTATATTTCATTTGGTTGTTAGATTCTTGTTAGATACATGGTATCCAAAGATGTTCTCCTCACCAGTAGCTTATCTTTTCACTTTTTTGGTAGTCTTTGGTAAACAAACGTTTTTAATTTTTATGAGGTTCCATGTACTTATTTAGTCTTTTGCTGCATGTGCTTGTCTCACTATGCAGCCTGACAGCACTGCTCCTGGGCTTTCTTCAGAGTTTCATGATTAAAGCTAAAATCGACATGTTTAGATTCTTCATCCATTCAGGATTTGGTTTTTGTGTGTAGTGGGAAGCATGGATCTGGTTTCATTTTTCTACATGCGCAACCAACTTTCCCACCACGCTATTGAAGAGATTCTTTTCCCCATTAAATAGACTTACTATAGTACCTTTGTTAACAAGCAATTGACCATATGAAGGGGTTTCAAAGAGTTCATGCAAAAATGGAATGATAAGATAATGGAATTTCTTTTTCTTGAGTTTTTTGAGACCACATAAATGTATGGATCTATTTCTGAACTCTCAATTCTATGCCAGTGGCATATATATATGCCATATATACATATATATACCTGTTATACTAGTAACAGGCTTTTTCAATCATTGTAGCTTTATAATATGTTTTAAAATAAAAAATGACCTAATGTTGGGGGTTTAAGTGGAGAGAAAATGTTTTGAGATACGATGTACAAATGCGCTTTACACAATTGATGTGTGTATGGATTGGGATAACAGTTGTATGAGCCCCTAATAAAATGTTAAAAAAAAAAATAAGGATGTGTAAGTCTTCCTATTTTGGTCATTTTCAACATTCATTGCTTTAGCTACTGGGAACCTCTTCCCATTTCATAAAATTTGAAGATTACTTGAGTTTGGGTTAGGGATTAAATTGAATTTTTAGCTTGCTTTGGGCATTACTGACAATTTAATAAGTCTTCTAATTTATGAGCACAGAGCATCTTTCTACCTATTTAAATCTTTTATCTCTTTTCAGCGGTGCTTTATTAGCCCTCACGTCCCTGGTTAGAATTATTTCTAGATATTTTATTATGTTAGATGCTATTGTACATGAAACTCCCTAATTTCCCTTTCAAATTCCTCACTCTTGATTTATAGAAATCTAACTGATTTTTTATTCCCCTAGATTGATTGATTGTTGACCATGTACCCCACAACTTTACTAAATTCCTCAATGTATATTAGCTCTAGAAGTTTTCTTGTAGACTCTGGATTTTCTGTATATGCGATTAGAAGTAATTTTGCCTTTTATTCCTTTTTCTTGTCTTAGTGCTGTGGCTAGGACTCAGTAGAGCTGTGGAGACGCGAGCATCCTTGTTTTGATACCAGTTTTAAGGAGGAAGCGCTCCATTAGGTGTCATGTTGGCTTTTGGCTTGAATCATAATGAAGAATTTCTCTTCTATTCCAATCTTCTTTAAGATTTTTATCAAGAAAGAAGTTGGATTTTCTGTATTTATAGGGGTGGCCATGTGGCTTGTTTCCTTTCTTCTCTTGATAGGTTGTATTATGTTAATATCCTAATGTTGGACCATCCTTGCATTCCTGGAATAAATTCCACTTGGCCATGTGTGACTTTTAATATGCTTTTGGAACCTATTAACTAGTATTTTGCTGAAGTTTTTCACATCTAAATGTATAAGTTATATCGGCCCATTATTTTCTTTTCTTGTAGTGTCTTTGTCTAACATGGGTACCATAGTTGTTTCCTTCATTGAATGAATTAGGGAGTATTCCTTCCTTCTTTGTCTTCTGAAAGAATTTAAACAGTTTTGGGGATAGGGTAAGTACTAGGGGCCTTGACAAATAGTGTTGGTGGTAGGATAAGTTATTGGGAGATTTTGGTAAGTAGTTTTTAGCTGTTGAATACAAAATGGATGGTCTGAAATGTAAGATCACAACCTAATTCACAATATATATTTTAAAAACACCAGTATTTGTGTTCTTCTTCAAATGTTTGGTAGACTTGCCTCATGAATCTGTCTAGTTCATGACTTTCTTTCTGTAAGTTATCCATATTCCTGCCATGTCGTTCATAATATTCTCTCATCATTTTCTTTTGCTATCAGGTCAGTTGTAATGCCCCGTTTCATTTTTATCTAGGGTATTTGCATCTTTTGTCAGTCTAGCCAAAGTTCTGTCCATTTTATCCACAAAGAACTGACTTCTGTGCTAATCAGCTATATGAATTCTTCAAAGAACTGTCAAAATTTTACTTCCTCTGTAAAGCTTTCTCTCACTGCCATTTTCCCTTCACCCTAATAAGCAGTGATTACCTCTCCCATACCCTATGTCTATTATATATATTTGTGTTACACTTCATTCTGTATCCATGTCTGTTTTCCGTTCTTTGAGGGGTTGTGGGATTGAAAATGAAGAACGGAATAAAATTATATCCCTTAGATTTCCTATTTTGAAATAGTTTCTTTTCAATAATACTCAGTGACTTTAAATGTATATGCTGATGTAAAGTGAGATGTTAAAACCACAAATTACAGTATAGATTATATTGAAAGATAAATAAATGTTAAGTTGATTTTTTTGATTATATGTGCCTTGCATTTCAGATTTTGTTAGTGGAGCACTAAATAAACTTAAATCTAACAGAACGCCCTCTTACACGCCTCAGCAAGGAAGAATTGGTAGGTATTATATACATTTATGTAAATTATTTCCATATACTAATCACCTAACTTATTTGGTTTAATCAAATTCAAATATTTTCTATAAAGGTGTTATACTATGCTATCAGACTAGCTAAGTATTTCTTTTAGTCTGATGTTACCTTTTAGTCTAATTATGCTTTTCTGCTGCTTGTAATTTGAATACTATTGAGCGAATGAAAACAGCTCTGGTGTATTCCTTATCTTTATTTATACTCCTACAACAAAGCATGTACATTTCAAGACAACTTCATTTTTGGGTTTAAAACAATTTTTTTTAATCATTTTACTGGGGGCTCATACAACCCTTATCACAACCCATACATACATGAATTGTGTAAAGCACATTTGTACTTTCATTGCCCTCATCATTCTCAAAACATCTGCTCTCTACCTAAGCCTCTGTTAAGACAATTTTTTATCCTAGTTTATGTGACTACAAAGTATTCACCTTAGTAGAAAAACAAGCTTACCTGTTATTCTATTTTCCATATTAAAGAAGTTAATGGAAGTTAACATTCAATTATGATGAAACAAAAACAATACTTAGATCAGTTTTTATTTTAACTCTTTAATCATGCATCTCCTGTGATCACTTGATAGCAGTGAATATGTGGGAGCCCTGGTTGTCTAGTGGTTATGCGTTGGGCTGCTAACCGCAAGATCAGTAATTGGAAACCACCAGGGATCCCTGGTGCTATAGTGGTTTTGTGGTGGCTTGAGATCCACATGACCAGCAGCACCATGGGAGGAAGACTGGGCTTTCTACAACCCCATAGAGAGAGGTACAGTCTTGGAAACCTACCGGGAATCGCTATGAGCCAGCGTAGGCTTGATGGCAGTGAGTTCTTTTTTTTAAGAGTGACAGTCTCAGAGACCCACGGGGGTAGCCCTGCCCTGCCCTATAGCGTTGCTGTGAGTTGCAGTCGACTCGATGGCAGCGCGTTTTTGCTTTTTTTTTTTAATATTGTCATCTTTCAGTCTTAACTGATTTAAGTTACTGTGTTTTAACAATCTTGCCTCTGTTTAGTACTTCATTTTAAGTAATTGCATGGTGTTAATTTAGTTGTATAGCATGTATTTGATATTATAAACTCATCTCCTTGTCTCTTTTAGATAACATAACTGTATGAGAAGAAATTATATAAAACATTTGTA
>NW_022103915.1:90844786-90851248 GCF_000313985.2 Echinops telfairi | reverse complement strand
TTTCTCAAGTAAGAAACGCAAGTCCATCAGGCACAACTTCAACTTTGAGCTGTTGCCAAGCAATCTCTTCAGCAGCAGCTCTACACCAGTATCAGGTAGCAAATAGAATTTAAAACATTAGGTTATCCACATTGACCTGCGTGCCTATTCTGGGCAAAGTGTATTTTATATCACTATCACACTTTAGGAGCCCAAACTGTCTTTTTCCCGTGTTTATCAAATCTCTGGATTTTCTAAAAGTCTTCCCCTTTTCTTTAAAATGTATTTGCTGTTGTGTCTACTCTTCATATTCACGACAATCATGTAGTGTGTGATAGGACAAGTTTCCCTCTGCTTGGCCTCAATGCTTGCTCTTCCTCCAGAGTGCAGCAGTGCCCAACCCGCACTTGCACTTGTAAAAGAGCTTAAGGCAACTCTTAGAAGTCATGCTTAATTTGACTTTTTATTGGCAATTAAAAAGAGAGAAATACATTTTGTGTTGTATTGAGTTGGGTTAGATGACCCCTGAAGCTTCTGAACAAATGATGTGATTTTGTGGTTGATTGGGGGAAAGAAAGTACACGAAGGCTTTACATTTTTAAAAAATGCTGTTGTTAATTGTTCATACTTTGAAAATAAAATAAGTTTGTGTGATATAATTACATGTGATCTGTCTTATAGTTCACTTTGATACAAGCCCAGAAGGGTCAACTCAGAGTTCCCCTACTCCTGTAGCCATCAATGGAAACCAAATCCATAGAGGAGTCCAAAGGAGAAGCAAGAGAATTGCAGGGAAGAAAGTTGTCAGGTAATTTATCTGGAACATTTTGTTGTCATTGGATGGACACACACACACACACGAGGCTTCAAAAAGTTTGTGGGAAATGGAATTATCTTTTATAAGTCTGTGTGTGTGTTTACATAGAGCACCCATGTTACAGGTTTTATTTGTTTACTTATTTTAACATTTTCCTAAGTGCACTGTATCAAGTTTTTTATATGTTGCTGATCACAATTTCTTTTCTGTTCATACAAAAACTTTGTGTGAGATAAATATTATCAGCTTAAATCAATAAAACGAAACAGAGTTTCAGTTGTTTATTTTGATTACCAGAAGACTACCAAGCTACCCATGACTTCATGACCACGACTTATATCTGTGGTACAGTTATGATGAAAGCAACATTATCGGATTACTTATGGATTCGGAAGCAGAAGATTTTAAAAATGAGCAGAAGATAGGATTTACCAGTCATGTGGGTGGATGGGTGATTGGAGCTGAAACTCACTTCTGGGAATGTCAGGAGATGTGCAGAGTATATTCATGAGCATGCTCTGCCAAAATGGTTTTATGTAATGTCATCATTTCCCCCTGTTACATGTGAATGTGTATCATTTGATAATATATATATATATATGTATATATATGTTTAATAAAATGTTTTATTAATCTCCTTAGAGAGAATGATACTAAACCATAGACTTTTTTCCTATTACTTTCTAACTAAACAATTATTTGTCTATGTTCACCGAAAAAATTTTGTAACTTGAGTCTAATTTGCTTGCTTTAAATCCCTAGTTTGTATGTAATTTAAATTTATCTATTAGGTTAAAGCAAATCTGTAGTGTGGTGACTAAATAAGCCTGATAAACAGGATAGAGCTTACCGTAGAACCTGTGAAAGCTAGAACCCTCAGAGAAGGAAAATTCAATTGTTTTTATTAAAAGGCAGTAGAAATGCTAAGGCTGCCTTCTAACAAACTTAGGGGAAAGGCAATCCTGTCACATTTCAGCTCTTACAGGTTTCACTATAAGTGCAGTGTGCTCCTATGTGGTATTTTAAAGTTTAACTAATTCTAGAAAATGATTTCTCTCTTCCATTATTAGCAAAATGAATTGCTGTTGATTTTCCCTCAAATTTCATGTGTCAACAGTTTCTCTGGTGCTCTGCTATAAGATTAAACTGACGTGTAATTCCGCCCGTTTTAGGGTAGAATCTGGTAAAGCAGGCTGCTTCTCACCTAAAGTCAGTCGTACAGAAAAAGTTCGAAGATCTCTCCGCTTGAAATTTAGCCTGGGAAAAAGTAGCAGAGATATAGTAAGTACCTTTCATCATTCCATTTTTGAAAACAGATTATTTCAATAATATGCTTATATTGGCATAAGAATATCAACTTTATGCATAAAGGGCCAACTTTACCTGGCTATTGGTCCATTCTCTACTCCCCTTTATAGCAAAATTCCTTTTTTTTTTTAAATCATTTTATTGCGGGTACCTACAACTCTTATCACAGCCCATCCATCCATCCATCCATCCATCCAGTCAAGCACATTTGTACATTTGTTGCCATCATCATCCTGAAAACATTTTTTTTCTACTTGAGTCCTCGGTGTCAGCTTCTCTTTTCCCTCCCTCCCTCCCGAATCCTTGATAATTTATAAATTATTATTTTTTCGTATCTTACACTGACTGATGTCTCCCTTCACCCACTTTTCTGTTTTCTGTCCCCCAGGGAGGTGGTTATATGTAGATCATTGTGATCGATTTCCTCTTTCTCCCCCACCTTTCCCTTATCCTCCTGGTATCTCTACTCTCATTATTGGTCCTGAGGGGTTTCCAGCTCTGATCTGTACCAGTGTGCATCCTGTGGTCTAGCCAGATTTGTAAGGTATAGTTGGGGTCATGATAATGGGGGGAGGAAGCATTAAAGAACTGGAGGAAAGTTGTATGTTTCCTTGTTGCTACACTGCACCCTGACTGGCTCGTGTCCTCCCTGCTACTCTTTTGTAAGGGGATGTCCAGTTGCCTACAGATGGTCTTTGGGTCTCTGCACTCCCTCTCATTCATTATGATATGATTTTTGATTCTTTCATGCCTGATACCTGGTCCTATCGACACCTTGTGATCACACAGGCAAAATTCTTATACTGGCATTGATATCCCCAGTTCCTCCTTGCCACTTTGCTTAAATGTATTCTACTCAGCTTTTCAGCAGAAGAAATTGTTCTCATCAAAGTCACCATGGAACTCAGCATTGTTCAAGCCACTGGTCAAAAGTGGTTAAGATACAACAAATTGAGTTTTAACATACAGGAATCTTGGGTGACAGAATAGAACTTCCCCATAGGGTTTTCTAACTGTAATCTTTTGGAGAGAGATCATGAGGTCTAGTTCGACTCATGATCAAACCACCAGTCGTATGTTCAGCAGCTGAGTGCTCCCGAGTTGTGCCACCAGGACTGCTTGCTCACTACTGTCTTGACTTCACCTCATCGCCCATTAGCCTTTGACAGGGGACTCCTCGCCCATCTGGCACACTTTCTTCCCTTTGTTTTAAGACACTACACACCCATGTTTTCTTCCTTCTGCACTGGGTACTTCTCAGGTTCTTTTGCACTGGGAAGGAAGCTCTCTGGGTTCTCTTTTCTGCCTCCATTTACCCAATGTGCCATCTTACGTATTTGCTTAAGTCTTAAAGTCTTCCTTACTTTTCTCCTGAACAACTTGAGTGCGTTCTTAGCATCTGCTGATTTGGACTTTCCCAGTAGAAGTCTCAAATGTAGTCTGTTTCCTGCAGAGCTCCTGCTACACAAGCACTTGTTTGCTGTACTGTTCCCCCGCCCCCATCCACCATACTTCTAGCAGCTGTCCCCATCTCAGTTACAGAACTTCCATTCTTCTAGTCAGGCCCCAAACCAGGCAGGAAGGAGTTTTTTGCCTCCTTTCTAATCTCCTTGGGAATCCTGCCTTAACTTCTATTTTTAGAATATACCTAGATTTTGACTAGGTCTTGCTTGTGCTACTTTTTCCACATTCTCTAACTTCTGTCATCTCTCTTAGATTACTGTAATAAACTCCATTAGCTCCTACTAACAGGTCTACGTAGTTCTACTATTGCTGAAGTATTGCAACCAAAATGATTCTTTCAAAACCTAAATTAGGTCATGCCACTCCTCAGAATTCTCCAGTACCTCCCCATTTCCTCTGAATAAAAGCCACGGTACCTGCCGTGACCTAGCAGCACTGTATGGTCTGCTCCCCCAGACCACCGCTTTGGCCTCTTCTGGCACACATTACCTCTTGCTCCCTCTGCTTCATCCCCTCTGATCTCCTTGCTGTTTGTCAAACATGCCTGACCTTGTTCCGGCTTCAGGGACTGCACTGGCATTTTGCACAGCCTAGAATGTCCCTCCCTCATAACAGTAGCTCTCACTGTCACCGATTTCCTTAGATTTCATCCTCCTGATCTGGAATTTAAAACTCCACTCTTACCCTTCACCATAACCTTCTGATCCGGCCTTACTTTTCTCCGTAACATTTCTCACTATGTGGAGTATAATTGACTATGTATCTTATGTTTGTATCCTCTGAAACATAAACTCCTGAGAATATGATTTGGGTCTGTGGTTTTACTCTTTGAAAGGCCTTGGGACACAGTAAGCCCCAGAATTGGTTTGGTGTTTGATTGTTTGTTTTGTTTCAATGAATGGATATGAGAGTTTTTATCTTGATCATAAAATATCAACTTGTAGTTATCAACAGCAATATCTGTGTTTGTTGTAAAGTCGTTTCACATGTCTTATTGTTAAACAACTATAGAAGATCTTGGTAATTACAAAAATTTGTTTTAATATATCGAATTAGCTAGGTTTATTTGTTAACCATTACTTTCTATTTTCCTTTTCTGTACAGAATGGATGTTCTGGTGTCAATAGGTCTGAAAATGTTGGTAGGCGACTTGCAAATCAACAAAGGTTAAAAAACGGGATTGAAGCTATAAAAACAGGCCTGCTTTTTAGCCCAGATATTGGTGAAAGACTTAAAAAGAAAGGTACGGTTATGTGATATTGTTAGGGTTTTACGCAAACAGCCAGTTTGGGTTGCTTCTTAATGGGAAAATATATTAATTTTTTCTAGAAATTAGAAGTTTGAATGTTAAAAAGCCTTAAATTGGTAGTATATTTGTACCAGCAATTCAAGGATGCTTATAGAGGTAAATAAGAAAGTATTTTATACTTTCATATTACTAATTTCTCTTGGTATAGATATGTAATTTATTGGAATCAAATGCTTACGGTGCCATTACTTGTCACATGTGTGGGTAACATTTGGAACGAGGTTAAATATAAACGAGTAAAAGTATTCAACTGCTTTATTTTAGGTTCAGAAAAGATCAGTAAGTCTGAAGAAAACTTATTAACCCCAGAGCGACTAGATGGAGCAAACTACAGGATGTCTTGGACAGGACCCAGTAATTCAAGTTTCCAAGAAACAGATGCAAGTGATATATCTCCAATAGTAGGCCATCTGGAGCTGGAACGCTGTTCCCTGGAGCCCGATCTTGTGGCTGAAAAGAGGCCCGTCACTCCCAGCGCACTCGCCTCCCCCTGGGTGCACAGTGAGCAGAACAGCACTGTGACTGGAAACACCCCTGCTGGAGATGCAAGTAACTTAGCCACCGAGACGCTAGTGAGAGTTCAGAAAGCATTTTCTGAATCTGGAAGTAATCTTCATGAGTTGATAAATCACCGGAAGTCATCAGAAATTAATGCAGGGAAAATAAACGTGAATGAAGCGTCTTATGTCGACTATAGCCCAGAGAAAAAGCTCTTTGAAGCTCATGATCTGACTGTGATAGAATCAAAGGAGCAGTATGAACACCACACTAGTAACGATGAAAACTGTTTTTCCGAGAGAGGCTTCTCACTATGCCAAACTCAGACCTTGGGCACGGAAGCAACTGTAAAATGTTCTGCAGCTCAGATGAAGATGTCCCACAAGAGCAGTGCTTGTTCAGATGTCCCAGCTGCTTCTCCAAGCAAGCTTGCGTTCCTCAGTGATGAACAAGTCCCGAAGCCAGAGTCCCCAGAAGATAAGCCAACTACTAAATTAAAAGAGGACGAGAATGTGATTAAAGAAAACGTACCAGAGCACGGAGCTTGTAGGGTGGAGGTGACTAACTCATCGTCCGTAGAGGACAGTGCATGTAATATGTCAGAGCTTAGGCCCATGGGAATGGTCAGACATCAGTCACCGGTGGGCCTGTGTGAGAAAACGGTTTCACAAAGTGTACACAGGACAGAGCATGGAAAGGTTTCAGACCACATACAATGGTTTAATAAACTTTCTTTGAATGAGCCAAGTAAAGCAAAAGTTAAGTCACCTCTTAAGTTTCAACGTACCCCTGTTCATCAGTCTGTCAGGCGGATTAATTCTTTGTTGGAGTATAACAGACAACCGATAAGGCATAGGTCAGTGGGTCTCGGAGATGCTGCTTCTCCTCTGGTGAAAGCGGTGAGCTGTGACAGCGCTCTATCTTGTATAGAAAATGTGTCACGAAAGTCCTCTATTAAAAGTAAAACATCAGGTCTTAAAGAACAGGGATCAACGTCGCAGGAACAGCCAAATGTTCATGCGACCTCAGAATCGAGCATGGAGTTAACTAGGAAATCTTTCTCAAAGATGAAGAGGCACCGAGACAC
>NW_022103915.1:90842386-90843794 GCF_000313985.2 Echinops telfairi | reverse complement strand
TTACAGTTGATTTGCACAAATACGTTTGTATCTGATTTGTCCAATACAGAATTTTAAATTATTTAAGGAAGAGGAATGAATAAATTTGGGAAAAGGTGATTTCTTACATGCACATGCTTGATTTTAGATTTTAAAGTAGTTGATGTACCCCTCTGTACACTTAACTAGGGTAAATGTTTGGGATGCTTTTGTCTTATGTGTAAATGTTATTTATTTAGCATAGATATTAAAGAGAATTTTCTGGACTATGACTTGCTTGAGACTCTAATTTTGAAATGCCACTTGTTATGCAAATTTGCATAACTTACACTTCAAATTCTTGAATGGAAATGTGTGATGCCACTGAGCTGGTTCCGACTCTGAGTTACCCTATGTACAGTCGTTGAAACACTGCCTGGGCCAGTACCATCCTCACAATTGTTACGTTTGAACCCATTGTTGCAGTCATGTTGTCAGTCTCTTTCATCGAAGGTCTTCCTTTTTTTTCTCTGACTGTCCCTTTTACCGAGCATGATTGTATTTTCTAGGGACTGGTCTCTCCTGACAACACGTACAAAATACGACAATCTCACCATCCTTGCCCCTAAGAAGCATTCTTACTGTACTTTTTCCCCGGCAGAATTGTTTGTTCTTTTGGTGGTATATGGTACTTTCAAAATTCTCCAGCAGCACAATTCAAATGCATCGATTCTTCCGTCTTCCTTATTACATTACCCAGCTTTCACAAGCATCTGAGGCCACTGGAAACACCACGGCTTGTGTCAGATGTACCTTAGTCCTCAAAGTAACATCCTTGCTCTTCAGTGCAGCAGATTGACCCAGTGCATTGCATCTTTTGAGCTCTGGACTGCAGCCTCCAAGAGCATAGACGGTGGATTCAAGCAAGAAGAGTTCCTTGGCAACTTGAGTCTTTCCTCTCTTACCATGGTATTACAGCTTTAAGAAAATCGTAGGATGAATGATAGAATATGTTCTCTAGGTCATGCAGGAAAGAATAAGCAGGCAAAATTACCACTTCAAATCATTCTACAAGCCAGTTACTAGAGTGGCACATCCAGATGTCGCACACCTCTCTGCTCAGAATAACCAGTGTAGCACCTGAGACATGCCCGTCATCATGTGTTCACTGTATCAGGTGCTGCTCGGCAACCATCTGTTTTACTTCAAAGCTGCTCCCTGCATATATGTTCATTCCCCTGACTCACAGTATTTGAGGATAGGTGATTGTGACTGTACATAATATGTTTATTTGACATCAAGTAGGTTGTAAGCATATCAGATCTGGTAGTAAGTAGAAAATACGTTTCTTAACCTTTGGACATCTTACATTGAAATTTTATAGGGGATAGAATAGAACTTTGAGACTAATTCAGTAAGAAAGTGAAATTAACTACAAATCTGAATTTGC
>NW_022103915.1:90833083-90840139 GCF_000313985.2 Echinops telfairi | reverse complement strand
TCTCAAAACATTTTCTTTCTACTTGAGCCCTTGGTATCAGCTTATTTCCCCCCTCCGCCCTGCCCCAGTGTGCCTCATCATTGCCAACACTGAAAATTCTTAGGCCCTCTTCAAGCCAAGATGATTTTCCAGGCTGTTAATAAAACTAAAACCACTGCCGTACCGTCCATTTTGAATCCTAGTGACAGAATAGGACAGTAGAACTGCCCCTTGGGGTTTCAGAGACTCTTGTCTTTACTAAAATAGAAAGACTTCTTTCTCTCCAGGAGAGATTGGATTCTACGCATCACCCACTGCACCCGCAGGGCTGTTCTAGAAGGTGGCAAAACTAGAGAAGTGTGCTTTTTGGGGGGCGGGCGGGGGGGCACGGAAGTAGCAATCTGGCTTATTGTCTTTGTTTGGATAATTGCTTGCGAAGGGGGCGAATCTGTTCCACAGGGTCGATGGGGGAGAATCCACCCTAGGGTGCGGGGCCAAGCGGCCTCCACCTGCTGGAGGCGGGGCCGAGGCGGAGCTAAGATGCGAGGGAGGTGACGCAAGAGGTACCCAGCTCGCCCGGCTCCTGACTGACCCCGACAGAGGCTCAGATGCTACAGCAGCCCCCCAGGTCTGCCTCTAGGTGAGTCCTGCGCTGGCCGTGGCTGCCCACCCGAGACGCGCGCGTCTCCTTCGGATCGGCGGGTTCTGTTGAAATCCTCCGGCGGGGTCGGGGCCAGACAAAGAAAGGATGGCTGGCTCTGCGTCAGGGGAAGAGAGTGCCCGGAGGAGGAGATTGAGTGGCTCTGTCACATCAGAACTGGGGGTGGAAGTAGACACAGACATCTTGCATTCAGGCTGCAACGAAGAAAAATGGAGCAGGCGAGAGGCTGGTGCTAATTGGGGCCTGCTCAGCACAGCTGCAGCCGCAACGAACTGTTTTTGGATATTTTATCGCTAGAAGTGACCAGAGAAGGACTTCTGCTTTTTTGAGGGGGGTGGGGGTGGGGAATATATGGGGAGTATGAGTATTTCTGTTTCAAGGAGGGAAATACATGGCTTTGCCTCCTCTACAATGTCAATAAGAGGGGCGATCAAAGAAAGGTTTGCGGGGCGTCTGTCTGAAGCATCCATCCTAAGCAGGCGAGGTGGTTCAGAGAGAGGCCTGCTGGAGGTGATGTTGCCAATGCAACCGATTGGGGCGCACTGCCTGTGCCTGGCGTCGTCGTTCTCAGCCCTCATACACTTATCTTCACAGTCACCCTGGCAGAGGGGAAAACAGACTCCTGACAAGAGCAGGGCTGAGCAAGCTTAGTTCATCCCTCTGCCAGATGGTAGGCAGGTGTGTGTGTGTGCGGGTTGTGTGTGTGTGTGTGTGTGTGTGTGTGTGTGTGTGTGTATGTGTGTTGCCTTTGGTCTTGGGATCTCAAAGATGAGATGATTGATAAGTACCAATCTTCCTTCCTACCTGTTTGTTTCTCCCGAAGTCCTTCCTGAGGAGCCATAGGGTGATGCTCAATAAGCATTGGGCTGCTAACTGTAAGGTCAACAGTTCAAGCCCACCAACTGCTCCACAGGAGAAAGATGAGGCTTCCTGCTCCCGGAAACGTTGCCCTCTCAGAAACCCCCTGGGAGAGTTCTGCCCCATCTGAGCGTTACTCTGAGTTGGACTTGACTTGATGGCAGTGAGTTGCTTGAGTGAAATCCATCCTAAGGGCCCACCCCGGTGGTCTGCTGGGGAAACATCAGACTGCCGAACCACAAGGCTGGTGGGTCACACCCAGCAGCTGCTCCGAGGGAGAAAGATGCAGCTATCTGCTCCTGAAGAGATTGACAGAGTCCCAAAGTCACTGCCAATCCTGGCTCTTCGCAATTCCAGTGGTAGGGTCGAACTGCCCCGGTGAGTTTCTGAGATTCTAACTTTACTGGCATGGAAAGCCTGCCTTTCTCCCGTACAAAGCCCCAGAAACCATGCAGAGGAGCGCTGTGAGTCAGAATTGATTTGCTGGCAGTTTTGAGTTGGAGGAGGCTTGGTGGTGCTGTGGGGTAGGTTGTTAACCACGAGGCCAGAGGTTCCAGTGCGCCAGCTGCTCCCATAGAGCTACGGCCTTGGCAACGCTATGTGGGGTCTCTGTGAATGGGAACTGACGATGGCAGAGGTTGTTGGAAACCCCTTCCTCCTCTGAAACTGGGAAAGCCAGCCCTACGATGTCACTGTCCCTTCCTCTCCCTGTCTCAGAATCGCAGCGAGCCATGGGGTCTTTTCCCTTCTTTTTCATGAGAAAGAGATGGTGAGAATGGTTGGGTCTGGGTAACGAACGAAGAACACTGCGCGATGCAAGGAAAATGGGAAACCGGCGAGAAGTGCGGGTCAGCTGACCCTCCCAAGACTGCGCGGATAGAGGGCAGGGGAACCTCAGACGGGTTTGCCCGTGTAAAACCTCCCTGCTGGAGATGTCCTGCACAGGACAGACAACTTAAAACAAACGTGGCCCGTGAACTGCCTCTTGGAGTGAGGGCATGATTGCACACTCACCACTGCCCATTGTGCCCGACGGGCTTACACTTGATCTTTTTCTTGCAGGTTCAAAATGATCTCCCAGAGGGTTTCTCTCCTGCTCTCCGGCTTACTGTTTTGCCTGGCACTTGGATGGACCCCGGCATCTGCTTACAGTCCTCGGAGTCCTGACCGGGTCTCCGAAGCCGACGTCCAGAGGCTGCTCCACGGCGTAATGGAGCAGCTGGGCATTGCCAGGCCGCGCGTAGAATACCCAGCTCACCAGGCCATGAATCTTGTGGGCCCACAGAGCATCGAAGGTATTGACCACATTCTGCCAATTTCAAGTCTCTATTAGCATTTTAAATGTTTATGTTGAAATATGTCTATGTTTAAAAGATTCTGTGTCCTCTCTGGTTTTCTTTTCTTTTTCTGTCTCTGCAGTATCTGAAGGTCATGCCCACATAAGACTACAAATCCCATGAGGGCAGGGACCTTCACTGTCTAAATCCCAGCTCTAGCCCCCGGCCTGAGCACAAGGCCTGAGTACATGACATATATGTAATAAGTGCTCCCTCCCGGTTGGCTGAAAGAAGTTCCACGTAAGGATACATCGGAAGCCAGCCCCCGTCTTTCCCCTACTACTCCTCTTAGGGCAATTCTGCCTGGCTGGTGGCCTCTCAGAGTCAGGGCCAGCCAGAATTTGTAAAAGTGCCCACAAGGCAGGACCTGCAGTATCTTGTTTGGTTCGTAGGGCCGACTCCATACCCAGGCAAGAAAGCTTTGAAGCTGGCGCCTGTGAGCTTGTGGTGCACCAGGGAGGAGGCCTCATTCCATGTCTTGCTCTGCTTCCTTTCTGATTCCGAATGATCTCCGCCTCCCCTGAGGCAGAGCCCCAAAGCAAGAGCAAGACTCCTTCAGCGTAACCCCCACAGGGGGACAGGGATATTTCCTTCACACAATCTCAAAACACACACCCAGCTAAATGCCATTCCTAATGCCCTGCGGTCATAGTGGATATGAGGTGGGCTGCCACCACAAGGTATGCAGTTCAAAACCACCAGTGGCTTTGGTGGAGAAAGAGGAGGCTTTCTATTCCCATGAAGAATGACAGTCTCAGAAACCCACAAGCGTAGTTCTACCCTGTCCTCTACGGTCACCGGGAGTCAGAATCCCCTTTACGGTGGAGAATTTGGTTTTAGGGTTTGAAGGTGTGTAATATTGCCCAAGACTGCTATCTCTAAACACCTGCTTTTTGCTCTGGGCTCCTGTGAATTCCATGGGTGTTCGTGAGGCGTGGCTCACATATCTGTCCTGATACCTGGGTTTTTAAGCCACTGCGCAAAACAAGCTCTGCAGGGTTCTTGTCTGTGTCTGTTGACGTTTGATTTCAGGAAGGAATTAAGAGAGATGACTTGAAGCAGCAAGCAGGCAAGCCTGGCACAGAGCCAGAACAAATCCGCAGGGCTTCCTGCCACCCTTTAGGGAGAGAGTGAAAAGTTTTGCCAGTGCCTGTCACCTGCTGCCGCTAGCATGCCTATCTGTTTCAGAACAGCTTATCTGACCACTGGGGCTCTCGGCCCTTTTAGCACCATAAATGCTTGGTTAGTCACCTTGCTGTTGGCCTGGAGATGACTTTTCAAGTTCCTATTAGCACCTGGAAGCCTGGTCTATGCTAGAAACGAAACAGCGACTCCTTGGGCTTTACAATCCTGTGATTCTCCAGAGCCTCCTGTTAACCGCACAGATGGTTACCACACACGAGTGCTAACCACATAGTGGATGATTCCAGTCCTTCCAGAGGCACCTCGGAAGAAAGGCCTGACCATTTGCTTCTAGCAGGTCACAGCCCTGAAGACCGTGCAGAGAATAGCTCTACTCTGCAGTATATACGGACCCCCTTGAATCAGAATCAACCTGGCAGGAACTGGTTGATCTGCCACTGTGCAGGCGCCTGGGCCAGCTCTGCCCTGAAGGCTCACAGGGATGGGCTGGAGTGGGGAGTGTTGTCACTGGTCCATGGCGTCCACTCTGAGTCATAGTGATCCTCTATGTCCGTGGTCCTCAACCTGTGGGTCGTGACCCCTTTGGGGGTCAAACAACCCTTTCACAGGGGTTGCCCGATTCATAACAGTAGCAAAATGAGTTATGAAGTAGCAACAAAAATAATTTTATGGCTGAGGGGTCACCACAAGAGGGACTGTATTAAAGGGTCGCGGCACTAGGAAGGTTGAGAACCACTGCACACGATGGATTCAGACTCAGAGAGTCTGTAAGACTGAGTAGCAGCACCACCACACAGGTTTCAGGGCTGTCATTTTTCATGGAAGCAGAAGGCCACATCGTTTTCCCGAGCACTGGTTGGTGGAACTAGCCATTAGCAAAGGCTTAACCACTGCACTACCAGGGCTCCTCTGTTATACGTCTGAGGTCCTCCTTTTCATGATTCGGCTCTGTCCCTCTTAGCTCTTAAGAAGATTCACTAGGTCATGGCCCACCGACAGACTGGCAGCTTACTTCTCCAAAACTAGACCCAACCAAAGCCACTGCCATCGAGTTGATCTGAGACTGTAAATCTTCATGGGAGCAGATAGTCTCATCTTCCTCCTGTGGAGCACTTGGATAGGTTTGAACTACCAACCTTATGATTAGCATCTTAGCGCTTAACCCGCAGTGCCATCAGGGCTTCCTTTTTCAAAGGCTCAGGAGGGTGTGTATCCCTTCATTTTGCTAAGGTAGAGTCTCATATAATGTAACCACCAGGCAGTAACTATCCTATCACCTTTGTCATCCAGCAAAGAAATAGTATCCCTTCATATCCACAGGTCCCTTCTGTAATCAAAGAGAGAGGCATATGCAGCAAGTGTGCACTGTCCAATTCTCTTTACTGCAGCCTCGCTGAGAGCTAACAGAAGACAGTCTTACATGATAAGAGGTTACGGGGGACAGAAACAATAACCTGCCCTGGATGCCAGCTTTTATTTTATTGAGAGTCCTATTCATATGTACGTAGTATGGTTTCGACTAATCCATTTATTTGCTCTGGCAGTGGGTTTTCTGATGTTCGATCAGGCTAATTTCCAGACTTCTATCTAAATAACCACCCATTGATAAACGTGCCAGTGTACGCCGTTTCTTCCATCTCCCTTCCAACAGGTTTCAGCAGAGCTTCCAGACTCAGACAGACTAGGAAGCAAGGCCTTGTGATCTATGTCCAGTCAGGGAAGGCTAGAAAGAAAGGCCTGGTGTTCTACGCCCACCACCCAAAACGTTCAGCTAATGAAAACCCTGTTGATGACAACAGTCTGATCTGAAATCCAACAGGGAGATAGCGCAGGGCCAGTTACCCTTTGAGTGGAACTGACATGAATGCAGCTAACAACAAGAATGACAAAACGTTTTGAGGCCAGGCCCCAGAGCATCTCACTTGTCACCGCCTCAGACATGACACGTGGCATACAGAGGACAATCAAATGCCTGTCTGATTGCCGGGTCTGCTCTGATTCAGTTAGCTAGATCAGCCTTGCAGTTCACGAATCTCCTTCATGAAGCTTCGCTCCGTTCTAAGAAGATCCGATTGCTAATTGCTTGGCTGAGCTGAAAGGGCCTTAGTCAAACCCACCGGTCGCTCGTGGCAGTCTGCTTCCATGAAGACTGCAGCATTAAAAACCCCACGGGCAGTTCCACTCTGCTACACTGTTGCCTGGAGGCAGAATCAACTCCATGGCATGAGTTTGGCTTGGGGGCTTTATTAGTTCTTAAAAATAGAATTAAAAACTAACTTTTTAGTATATGAGATAGCCTAAGTAAATCACAATCCGGTTATGGAGGTCATCTATTCCATTTAAAAAAGAAAAAAAAGCTCTCCTTTGACGCCATCTTCCTTTTGTCCCATGTTCCTTCCTGTCCCATTTTCCTGCTGCAGCTCTGGAAACAGGTCTAGACTCGGGCCAGCAGGGGCCTCCCCAGCATACCCGTTCGTCCTGGAGGACTTCTGAAGTCGAGGAGCTTGCTGGTTCATAGTCACTGGGGAGGAAGCCATTTGCCAAAAACATCCCGAGAGGATTGGGGCTTAATTTTTGCTTCTCCCTGGGCATCAAATATATAAATTCTTACTCCAACACATAACAGAAACACAAAGTAAAGACAGTTACACAGGGACCTACTTGGTGCTTGAGTTCAAAACGGATGAGGGAGCTTCAAAATCTTTGTGGAAAACTTCCATAAGCTCTTCATTTGGAGCCCTCTTGTATGGGTTGTGTATTTTCCCCCCTCGAACCTTGTTTCCTATTATTTTCTCTGCTCTTTGATTGTTGAGTCCTTTATGAGATCGATGTACTATAAACATTTTTTCGGTGGCCTTTTGCTTTTGTTGTAACTTTTTGTCCTGAATTAGGTGAAAGGTGACAGAGCAGATCGGGTTTCCATTCGGTAACTCATACACATTCTGTTTCTTGACATTGACAGCAATCCCTACAATGTAACAACACCGATCCCACTTCCTGCCTGTGCGACTCGTTTCTGGTCCTCCTTTCCTAACCGATCTGAACTTGGTTTGGGGGTAAAGACTGCTCTGATCTCAC
>NW_022103915.1:90830723-90832058 GCF_000313985.2 Echinops telfairi | reverse complement strand
GGGGGGAGGGTAACCCCTCATATTGTGCCCCGCAGAGACCGATTGTTTGCCTGAAAATTGAGCCGCAGGGTTGAGTATGTGCTTTGGTGGTGAGGAAAATGGGAGCTGAGTGTTGGCCATGTCATTTCCTAGCTGTGTGTGGCCTTGGCAACTTTTGTAAGCCAACGTGTACTTGTGCGGATGGGGATTTCAGCCCACTGTCGGGCGCCATGGTAAGTCAATGGTTTGCAGATCCACCTCCTATCACTGTGTGGATTATCGACCAAACTAAAAAACCAACTCATGGCTTTCACGTTAATTCATACTCGTAGTGATGGTATAGGACTGAGTAGAACTGTCTGATACATTTTCCCTTCGTAGAGGCTGGTTCCTGAGGATGATCCACGGCAGGTTCTGAACCTTTAATGACTGTTCTTGAGCTCGTTGATGACTCACCCTTTTAGCAAAGCGGTTGAAGTATCCAGTTCACCTCGTATTTCAGTATTGCTCCTTTTCCCCAAGCCAACGTTCCTCACTGGTCCCATGAGCTAGCTTGGTGGCTACTCTTCTTTTATTCCCCAAAGCAAGTAGAGCCAGCAGCTGGCAGACAGACTAATTTAAAAGCTATTCTTTTTAGTTGAAATTGAACATTTAATGGTAGTTCCCTCCACAATCTTAGACCTCCATATAAGTAGTATATCAATATCTATTGATATAGCAGTTCATTCACTGTAAACTCCCACACTCCAACCTCACTTCCATTGAGTCGATTTTAACGTTAGCAACCCTATAGGGCAGCGTAGAACTGCCCCTGCGGCTTTCTGGAGTGTAACTCTGTCCCGGAGTAGAAAGCCTCGTCATTTTCCCTGAGGAGCTGCTGATGGTTCCAAACTGCTGATCTTGTGGGGCTCCTCATTAATGAGAAGCATTTGATAATTTTGAGTTATTTTAAATCTGTATTTAACAAAAACAAAAACTCACCTCCGTTGAGTTGATTCCTGCTCAGAAGTGACCCAGTATGAAAGGGTAGGACTACCCCCGGTGGGTTTCCCAGACTGCAATTTTATACAGGAGTAGCAAGCCCCGTCTTTCCCCGAAGGAGTGCCGGTGGTTTTGAACTACGGACCTTGCAGTAACAGCGCAACTTTTAACCCACTATGCCACCAGGGCTCCTTTTAAGTCTACCAAACACTCCAATAGTAAATTCCTTTGGGGATCTAAGATTTTCTTAGTAGAATAAAGAAAACCAATATATTTTTCTTTTTCTTTTTTTTTTTTTTGCGTGGAGAAAGAATTCTTTGTAAGGCACAGATCTTCTGAAGCCCGTTAAGCCAGCCTTTGCCCTGCCCGAAAGGG
>NW_022103915.1:90829530-90830623 GCF_000313985.2 Echinops telfairi | reverse complement strand
TGCATTGGCTTTTCTTCAGTCGTCCTTGTTCAGTATACAACTTTCGCATGCATATGAAGCCATTGAAAATGCCACGACTTGGGTCAGGCTCACCTTAGTTCTCAAAGTAACATCCTTGCTTGTCAACACTCTGCTGAGGTCTTGTGCTGCTCCCATGAGGATTCATTGCGGATCCAAGCAAGACAAAATCCTTAATGACTTCATTCTTTTCTGTTTACCTTGATGTTCCCTATTGGTCCACTTGTGAAGGTTTTGGTTTTATTGACATGGAGTTGTCATCCACACTGAAGGCTGCAGTCCTTAATCTTCATCCGCAAATGCTTCCAGTCCTCCTCACTTTCACAAGCAAGGTTGTTAATAAGCCTTCCTCCAATCCTGATGTCTCATTCTTCTTAACATAATCCAGCTTCTCTGCTCATTTGCTCAGCATATAAATTGAATGAGTCTGATGAGAGGATAACCCCCTGACACACACTTTCTTGATTTTACACCATGCAGCGTGCCCTTGTTCTGTTCGCACAACTGCGTTTTGATCCGTGTAGAGGTTCTGCATGAGCACAATGAAGTGTTCTGGAATTCCCATTCTCCTTAAGGCTGGTCATAGTTTGTTATGATCCACACAGTTTAGTGCCCTGGCATCATCAATGAAATGCAAATAGACATCTTTCTGGTATTATCCTCTTTCAGCAATGATATCCTGTACCATCTTCTCTTTTGAATCTGGCCTGAACTTCTGACAGATCCCTGCTGCCACCTTTATTGGATGATCTTCAGCAACATTTTACTTGCACGTGGTATCAATGATATTGTTCTATAATCTGCTCATGTTGTTGGGTCACCTTTTTTGGGTAATGGTACAAATATGGACCCCTTCCAGTTAGTTGGCCATGTAGCTATCTTCCAAATTTTCTGGCATAGATGAGTGAATGCTTCCAGTGCTTCATCAGCTTGTTGAAACATTTCCATTGGTATTCCATCAATGCCTAGAACCTTATATTTGTCTACTGCCAGAGTGGGGCAGATAGTAGACACTCTGGGTTGAAGTGACCTCACTGCACATGCTCCTTGGAAACCAGACGAGCCTATGAGAAAC
>NW_022103915.1:90827881-90829430 GCF_000313985.2 Echinops telfairi | reverse complement strand
CCTTATTTTTGGCTAATATTCTCAGTGCAGCTTGAGTTTCTTCCTTCAGTGCCGTTAGTTCTTGCTCATAGTCTACCTCTTGAAATCGTTGAATGTCAATTAATTCTTTCTGGTACAGTGGCCCTCTGTGTTCTTTCCACTTTCTCTTGATGTTTCCTGAGCCATTCAATATTTCACCCATAAAATCTTACCTTGTTGCAGCTTGATGCTTGAATTTTTTTCTTTAGTTTCTTCAGTTTAAGATAAGCTGAGTGTATTCTTTCTTTTGGGTTTTCTAACTCTAGGTCTTTGCACATCTCATTGTAATATTTTACTTTGTCTTTTAGATCTGTCCTTTGGCATTCTTTGGCCAGCTTTTTGACTGCATTGCTTCTTCCATTTGCCTTAAGCTACGCTATGATCAAGAGCAAGTTTCCAAGTTTATTCTGACATCCACTTTGATCTTTTATTTGACCTTGTCCTTTCTCACGTATGATGGTCTTGATGTCCTCCCACAGGTCATTGGGGCTTTGCCATTAGTGCTCAATGCATGTTCTTGGAATCCGAGTGGTTCTCTCAAGGTGGTATTTTGCCTCTTGTGGACTTATTTTCATTCTCTTAAGCTTCAACCTGGTGGTCTGTTCCACTGCCAGCCCCTGGCCTAGTTTTAGGTGCTGATCCTGAGCCTCTCCATTCATTGTCTCATCCCACAGATGAAGTTAATTGGATTTCTGTGTATTCCGTCTGGAGAAGTCCACACGGATAGTCATCTTTTGTGTTGTTGAAAAAGGTATTCGCTATGAATAAGTCGTTGGTCTTCCAAAACTCTTATCATGTGGTCTCCGGCTTCTTTGCAATCACCAAGACCATATTATCCAGCTACCGTTCTTTCCTCTTTGTTTCCAACTTTTGCATTTCAATCACCAGTAATTATCTATGAATTTTGATTGTGTGTTGGATCAGTTTCAGGCTGAAGATGTTGGTAGGCTTCTTCAACTTCTGCAACACCAGCTTAAGTGGTTGGTGCATACATTTGAATAATACTTGTATTGATTGAATTTACTTATGCTGATAGACATTATCCTATCACAGGCAGCATTGTACTTCAAGATAGATCTTGAAATGCTTTTTCTGATGATTGTGGTAGTTACATAATCTGTTGTCAATTTGAGAGAGACTTGAGAGTGAAGGGGTGGAGTTTATCCTGTCAATCAGGTCACAGCTTGATGATCTCATTTGGAGGGGCTAAGGAGGTAAAAAACTTGCTGGAGGCAGGACACAGGCAGACTCCCTATGAGACACGCTTGGTAATAGTCACATGGGACTATACTAGAGCCCTAGAACTGGAGGAGCCACGTGGAGACCCGTGCCAGCACTGAGATGCTTACACTGCCACTGGATCCACAAGACTTCCCACCCACTGGCCTGTGATCTTCCAGCATTTGGTCTCACTGCATGTGTTTCATAGGTCTGAAGAGACTTTATAGATTGGTATTGGACATATGGGCTAATATCAGACTTATGGACTTGATCTGGACTGGACTGGGATGTTTTCTCAATATTTAATTGT
>NW_022103915.1:90821306-90827002 GCF_000313985.2 Echinops telfairi | reverse complement strand
TGATGCCTTACACCTGGTCCCTTCGACACCTCGTGGTTGCATAGGCTGGTGTGCTTCTTCCATGTGGGCTTTGTTGCTTCTGAGCTTGATGTAAAGCTGTTTCTTATACACATATGAATCGCTATGAACTTGTTTCTCTAGTCTACCCAGACTAACACAATGATGACTGCGAGTTTTCAGTAACTGACTGTGTTTCCATGCTATCTATTGGGTTTTCCGTTGCTAACTCCTCTGAATTGGACCGCCTATCCTCTCTTCATACTGTTCCTAGTCTGGAAGCTCTGCTGAAGCCTGTCCACTTTGTGTGACGCTGCTGGCATTTGCGATACCAGTGATGCGGCCTTCAGCATCGCAGCAATGCACGTCACCACAGTTGGACAAACTGACAGTCTATAAGAGAGCATATTCCTCGGTTAGCCCAAGCCTGGGGAACCAACGGACACAGGAGGACTGAGGGCTGCGTTTGGGTGGCCTGGGGCGGCCAGTTTGGCCTATAACCTGGGTGGTCATATTGAGTACTCAAATCCGTAAAAAAAAAATCCTGGATAATTCTTCAGTGATTTGCCTTGACCAGTTGTGTAGATGATGTTGGGACCCACAGCAACATGGGTGCACGGAGGAGGAGAGTGCCTCCCACCCCCACCCCGCCGTCAGATTTCTTTGGCCTTAAACTTTACAAAAGCAGACTGCCATGTTTTTTCTTCCCACAGAGTGGTTAGTGCTTCCGTGGATTCAAACCACTAACCTTCCAGTGAGCAAACAGTGCTTACCTGTTGTACTGCAGGAGTAGACAGCCTCCTCTTTCTTCTGAGGATCTGTTGGTAGGTTCGAAGTGCTAACCTTTCACTTAGCAGCCCAGTGTGTACCCCACTGTGCCCTCAGGGCTCCTTCATAAGCCACAGGGGGCGGGGCTTCGGGAGGGGGCACGAAAGAGAGAAGGTGAAAGTGGTGAGTTATTATTTTTAATATTGTGTTTAAGACACCCTGGGAGCCCCAAAAGCGGGCGTCCTGAAGGCACTTCGATGTAAGAAGAGGCTTCAAAAAGCTCGTGGGGGAAGTCCACGATCTTTTCATGTCATTTGTCTGTGCGCCTTTGGAAGCTGTCCCCTAGGTTACCGTCGGAGGGGGCCTGCGGGACGACGAGGGTTTCAGAGCCCTCACCGTGTTAGTGATGACTGACTCCGTGGGCCGCTTGAAGCGACCTGGGTGAGTGTCAGGTAAGAAAAGGAGCAGGCAGGCAGGAAACGCAGCTCGCCTCCCAAACGGCGGTTCTCTGTGGCGTATACACTTCCACCATGTCAACTCTGACAAGATTGGTGTTAGCTTTTTATAAATATGGTCTGCCACTCCTTCACCAATATTCTCTTTAATGTTAGTCTGACTCCATAAAACTCCGAGATAGCGTGTAAAATAAAAGCCAAGATCAAAACATTTATAATGTGTCACCTTTGTCTACTTTCTTTTCCTTTCTTCCTCCCTTCCCCCAACTCCCACCCCAACCTGGTGGTGTAGTGGTTATGAATTCGGCTGTGATGCAAAAGATCAGCAGTTCAAGACCACTAGCCGCTCCTTGGGAGAAAGCATTTTCACCCCCCATAAGCAATTACAGTCTCAGAAATTCACAGGGGCAGTTCTGTCCTATCTTATAGCATCGCTATGAGTTGGCATTGACTCGCTGGCAGTGAGTCTGGTGCCTGGTTTTAATAGAAAATGCTTACTGAGGCAAAATCCTCAAACAAATTGAAAAATAATTCAGCTTTCTACATACGTATTCTAGCTGACTATGCAACAGTGAGACATTAAAAAACAAAACAAAAACCTAGCACCGTATCACTGTACGCACAACTTGTGAAGTAACATGAATCTTCCCAAACCAAGGATTTCTCAGTAACCACAGTTGCAAATGAGTAGGCCCAGCAAAGTGTGAGCCATGCTGATTGCAGCTGAACTGACACACGGTGATTGTCACGGTCCTTGATCAGAATGGCTTTCTGAATGGTGTAAATTTTGAATTTTGTGAGCTCTTCAGTTCATCCTGGGGCACTGGACTGCTAACTGCAAGGTCAGCAGTTCAAACCCACCAGCCACGCTACAGGAGAAGGCTGAAGGTACCCGCTCCTGTAAAGGGGTGCAGCCTTGGAACCCCTATCTAGGGTGACCATGAGTCAGAATTGACTTGATGGAAGTGAGTGTGGGGCGTCGGTCCTTTACTTGTGAAGGACACAGCAAACCAGCCACTACAGAAGCAAAGTTCATGCTGTAACCATTTGTTGTGGCCGTTGTGTGACTCTAGGGCAGTGGTTCTCAACCTGTGGGTCATGACCCCTTTGGGGGTCCAAGACCCTTTCACGTGGGGTCACCTGATTCATCACAGTAGCAAAATTACAGTGATGAAGGAGCAACGGAAATAATTTTATGGTTAGGGGGTGGGTCAGTACATGAGGAATTGTATCAAAGGGTCACGATATTAGGAAGGTAGAGAACCACTGCTCTAGGGCAACCATTGTGAAGGTCTCGCTAGCAAGACAGGAGGTTGCCTAGGTAGACCTTCATGGAAGTCTGTAGAGCCCAGAGTAGGTGAACAAGTTTTTATTTTTCTAAGGAGAGTGATTACATCTATACAAAACAATGGTGTGTATTTCATAGATCTTGGATCTCAAATAGTCTTCATGCTTGTCCTGCCCACAGGGCCACACCGGTCCTCTCCATCACATCCTTAAGAGAGACCAGGGGTGGGGGCGAGGACTCCTAGCTGCACTTTGTAAGCTTGGAAAGAGAAGCTTAGAGAACAGTGGTTTACTTCGGGACACAGCGAGTGTTTGCATGTGGGTCCTCAGCCTGCACCCGACCCTGGTCTTCTGCTCTGTCCAGCACTGAGGTAGTTAGTTTATTGTGCCAACCTGGCTGATAAACACATGTGGGGTTAATTGAAGGGCGGAGAGATAAATGGCTCGGTGAGCCTCGCCTTTCAAGTTCTCGGGTCTCTTGCTTTCTGATGGTCGGACCTGGGTGCAGCTGCCTTAGCCAGCTCCCTGCTCCAGTTTACAAGGCTTACTTCCTGCAAGACATTCCCAAGGAAAAGCCGCATGGGACCTACCCCGATGCAGCCCTGGGTGCTGGAGCAGCGGTGTGGAGACCCCTGCCAGAGCTGAGATGTTTACACATTCACTGACTTGGCTTTCCTCCTGCAGTTGGCATCATGGTGTGTGTTTTGTGAGATGGAGGAGGACTTTGTGGATTGGTATTGGACATATGGGTTAATGTTGGACTTGTGGGCTTGAGCAGCACTGGGTTGGAATGTTTTCTTGATGTGCACTTAACCTTTATATCAAACTCTCTTATACCTGAGTTGCTGTGGGTTGGTTTCTCTAAAGTACCCAGATGAACACAAGCACGTTACACTGCTGGTTACAGTCACAGATGCAGACAGTGTTGATTTGAGATCAGATTGCAAGACCAGGGTTTTCTGTCGGGAGAATCCCCCGCCTGAGCTCTGGGTTGATGCGCCTGTGGATTTGCTTTCATGGACTCTTTGTGGATCAGCGTTTACGATGAGGAAATTGCTTGCCTTAGACGCTGTGTCTGCCTTGTTTTTGTTTTTTCGGGTGGGTGGGGTGGGGGTGGGGCATCAGGGTGTCTACTGCCAGAGTGGGGCAGATAGTAGACACTCTGGGTTGAAGTGACCTCACTGCACATGCTCCTTGGAAACCAGACGAGCCTATGAGAAACCTGCACTGAGACCAGAGTCGTTCCTATCGAGATTGCCCAAGCAGTTGGACTTGTTCGGATTCGTTTTCACATTTGTGCTTGTTGTTGGGTGTCCTCCTAGCAAGCCCGTGGAGCAGAGTCGAACCGGCCCACAGTGTTTCCTAGGCTGACATCTTTATGAGAGCAGGTCACCAAGTCTGGGACTGGGGGGTGGGCTCGAACCGCCAGCCTTAGGTTAGCAGCCAAGCGCCTCGCCAGTACTCCTTCACCCACGGCCATCAAGTTCATTCCAGCTCATAGCTACTCTGCAGAGGGCTTCTGAGGCTTTCTATAAATCCTTTTCTTTTTCCTTTTTGCTCTACAAGGTTAGTTTTATTCAGTTGGTTGATTAGTCTACTTCCCAAAAGGGCTTTCTACATTTTGGCAGGAACAGTTTCATCTTTCTCCCTCAGAGCGGCTGGTGGATTCGAACGGTGGACCCTGTGCTTGGTGACTAAATGCTTACCTGACAATGTTATCATGGCTCCTATTTTTCAACAGTGAGAATGCAAAATTAATTATTTAAAAAATAGATTGTACCTGCTTACTTAAGACTTCAGGTCCATACATAGTACCCTCAATCTTCCTGGAGCTCCAGGAGCCTGCCCTAGGGAGGACTTTGATCCCAATGAATGGGGCAGCTAGTTCCCAGGGGGCAGTTAGCAAGTTTCCCCTTCCTCCCTTGTCTCTCAGCTGGGCAGCACCCTGCACTTGCTCATGACTGTGACCAGCCTCAGGGCTCTGTTGAAGGCATGTGGGCGGTAGGCCAAGGGGAGGTTCTCTCATTTACCTTACATCAGCTCCTGACTCCTCCAGAACTTTCCTTTTTATTCTTCTCACCACCCCCTCCCTCATAGCACTTCCACGAGCGGCTGGGCATGGAGATGGATCTGGGCACGGAACCTCCTAGAAAACAGGAGAGCGAACAAGCACTGGGGCTTGAATGGTTTTCACCGGGTGGAAGCCTGGCGCTCTGCCTCCCAGGGTTTTCAGCAGCTGATTTTCCTCAAGGTGCCTCTGGGCGGGCTTTCAGTTAGCGCCTGAGGCGGTCTGCCCTTTGTGCTACCCAGAGACTCACCGGAGCGCACCGCCATTCAGTCGATTCTGACTCACATCACCCAGCTAGGCCGGAGCAAGTCGAGCTGCCCCAGTGGGTGTCCAAAGCTGTACATCTTCATGGGAGCGGCTGGTGGGTCTGAAGTGCTAATCTTGTGGTTGGCCACCCCTCTGGGAGCGCACTCTGCCACCAGGGCTCCTTAGGGACTCACCATAGGGGTTACCAATTCCTCCCTCTCCATTGACCACCTCTGTATTCTTTATCTGGACTTGGGGCAGGCCAGCAGAATTCCTCGTGCCTCTTGGGGGAGCCTTTTCTCAAGAGCCTTCTAAGTTCCTTGTGCAAATAAGCTTTGGGCTGGGATCCTCCCAGGTGTGCTGGTTTACCTGAGACCCAGAGTATGTTCAGGCTGGACTCCGTCCCCCTCCGGTTCCATCACCTGGACATGGCGCAGGGCAGCAAGAAGTGGGTGGAGCCCCCACAGAAGCCACAGGGAGCAATTTCCCACAGATCACTCAACAAGTGGATCATGCACACGTAGGAGATGGAATCGTGGTAACTAAATTTGATGTACTAGTCCACGGTTTGCAAAAATCCTTTCCTGGACTCAGCCTCCTTGGATATAGCCTCAGTAGAGGTTAAAATGTTTAAGGGGCCCACAAGGGCCCCGGGGGAGCCTGGCGGGTGAGGTGGGAGCCAGCTGTATCTGGATGCAATGTCTGGACTGAGTCATCTTCCGCCCCCTGCCCCTGTAGACTTGGATAAGCCTGCAATACTTAGCTGAGAAATAATCACGAAGCCCGGAGTCATGGTCAAACGCATGTGGATCCGGTCATATGAGGTTTCAGCAACATGAATCTTCAGGAAACAAACGGTCTGACAAGTTGCCCGC
>NW_022103915.1:90819010-90820520 GCF_000313985.2 Echinops telfairi | reverse complement strand
ACAGATGGGCTTTGGGTCCCCACTCCGCACTCCCCCTCGTTCACAATGATATTATTTTTTGTTCTTTGATGCCTGATAACTGATCCTTTGGGCACCTCATGATCACACAGGCTGGTGTGCTTCTTCCATGTGGGCTTGGTTGCTTCTCAGCTAGATGGCCGCTTGTTTACCTTCAAGTCTTTAAGACTCCAGATGCCAAATCTTTTGATAACCAGACACCCTCAGCTTTCTCCACCACATTTGCTTATGCACCCTTTTGTTTTCGGCCACCATGTTGGGAAGATGAGCATCATGGAATGTAAGTTAATAGAACAAAGTGTTCTGGCATTGAGGGAGTACTTGAATGGATGCCCAATGCCCATCTGCTACCTTAATACTAAACCTATAAATATATGCACGTAGATCTATTTCCCCACCATCCTATATAAATATATTTACATATGTACATGCCTGTATTTAGACCTCTATAAATGCCCTTTGCCTCCTAGTTCCTTCCTTTATTTCCTTTTACTTTCCTCTTGTCCTACTATCATGAACATGCATTTTTGATCACAGCATGTCATGTGATTTCAGTAGAGGACACACCACCTGTGTGTCTGTGGGTGGTGGGGACCTTTGGTAAATTAATGGAAGGCTCAGAGGCAAGAAGCCTCTGACAAGCTGTGCTGTCTTGGGCAAGTCCCCTATGCTCTGGGAGGTCCTGGGTCCTGATCTGAACACCTCCCGTCCACCTTCTTATGGCTCAGATTGGCAGCCAAGTGAGATAAAGCCGTACATCCTAAATAGGACACAATGCTGAGCCACCTTCCCAGATTTGTTCTGTCTTTCGTCTGACCTCACGTGTTCCCAGGTGCAAACAGTCCTCAGAGATGACAGGTGGTAATGCTCCTCTTCTACATCCCCTGTATCGTGTCCTCCCAAGTGGGCTCTGGAAGAATGCCGCCCCCCCCAAGTCCCGTATCAGATCTTAGAGTAGCGGTTCTCAACCTGTAGGTCGCAACCCCTTCGGGGGTTGAACGACCCTTTCACAGCGGTTGCCTGATTGATAATAGTAGCAAAATGACAGTTATGAAGTAGCAATGAAAATAATTTTATGGCTGGGGGGTCACCACAACACAAACTGTGTTAAAGGGCCGCAGCATGAGGAAGGTTGAGAATCACCGCCTTAGAGGAATTAGATTCCCAGCAGAGTTAATGAAAGGCTGGACATTCCTGTCAATGCTGATGATGGGAACTTAGCACGATCCTGAGGCTAGAAGTTTCCTGGAAAGCCTGATGCGCAGCACCTCTCCCTCCTCACGTGCTCTCCATCCTTGCCCTTGTGACGGTATAAATGTCATTTTCTGCTAAGCAATTGGTATTTCATCAGTGGGGAAGCCAACGGTGAAGCATGCTTGGGGGAACACAAGCAGTATCAGGGTAGAAGTGGTGCAGACAGATTCAAAAGCATGCTTTCAGGCAGCTGCCCCCAGGCTGGCACCTCTGGGAGCATGGAACCATCATGGCCTGA
>NW_022103915.1:90811629-90818890 GCF_000313985.2 Echinops telfairi | reverse complement strand
GTTTCCCCGACTGGGGCCTTTCTGAAGCAGAGCTCCAGGGCTGTCTTCCAGGTGCCTCTGGGTGAGTTCAAACAGCCAACCTCCCAACCAGGAGTCCGTGCTGGACTGTTGGCATAACTCAGGGAGTCACCTGTGGCCATACCCCCTCACACGTTGACAGTTTTCTGTCACCATGATTGAGTGCCTACTTGTCGGAGGAAGCCAGCCTCCAACAACCGAAAGGCCAGTAGGTACAGTTGTATGGCGATAATGTATAAAGATGATAGTAGAGTCATAGAGGGTAAGGAAGATAGGAGAGAGAGAGTAAAATAAAGGAGTCAGACACATGTGATGGTAGCATGCTCACCCTAGCTCCTCTTGATGGACCATGTGGACCTGGGGGAAGAGAGAGCACCTTTACTATCTTCGGACCTTTGCATAAGACCTGCATATTCAGTAGTTACATGTGCCACAAGGTGGGTGGCACCTACATTAAGGTCCCCGAGCTCACAGGTGAGGAAACCTAATACCTGCATTGGGGGCAGGTATGAGGGGGCTTGGGAAGAGGTAGCAAGAGGATGTCTGCCTCTGTAGGGAGATAAAATCAGCCACGGGCTCACTTTAAGCCAGCATAGCTGTTAAGAGGAGAATCCGAGGGAATGATTTTTGAAGCGGGATAACGTACTTGGACTTTACCTGTAACTTACGTAAGTGGCGGCTTTCCTACTGTGGGATACTAGCTGTCCAGATTCCCTCTGTCACAAGTTAGGGAATATGGTCCTCGTCATGGCTCCCTCCTTGTTAGTTTCCCACACCTTCTCTGTACCGGGCCTCGACACATTTGAAACCCAATAACTGTCTTGTCTAATGGATTGAACGTAGGATCTTTCATGCAATGGGCAAGCTCCAGGCACGCCTTCTTGAAACCTCTTGGTAAAGGCTAATTAGACAAGGAAATGAACAGTCGCCTGGAGCATCAGCAATAGACCAGGATGGGTTTTTTTTCACGCTTCCATGACCTGGCTGCATTTCTCCCTGGGCACATCTGTGTAGACTCCACCAGTGTACAGATACCAAAGCGAGTGAGAGAGAGAGAGGGAGGGAGAGAGAGAGAGGTAACAATGGACTCTGTTTGCAGGCAGGCCCTCCCTGCCCTCCGGGAGGTGGGCCAGCTCAGTGGCTGGGATGCAAGCTGGCATCTGGCGATCAGCAAAGTGGCGTAGCCGGCCCCTCCTCTCTCCGTGTGCCATCTTGTTCAGCCCTGTGCTGTGCTCCCAGCTTCTGTCCCGGAGCGTTGTGGATTCGTCTTCTCATCTTCGTGTCCCTTTCTGCAAGTTCAGCGGCTCAGGTGGTGCGGTGGGTTAAGTGTTTGAAGTACTAACCTAAAGGTCTGTGGTTCAAACCCTCCATTCGCTGTCTGCTCTTATAAATATCGACAATCGTGGAAACTGTCCCAGGGGTTTGCCAGGCGCCAGAATTCATTCAATGCCAATAGTTTTGGATGTGTGTGTGTGTGTGTGTGTGTGTGTAGGTGGGGGCATTGTTGTCTCCTCAAGTCACAGGCCCCAGGTGGGTAAGCATTGTGCTGCTAGCCAACAAGTCAGCGGTTCGCACCTACCAGCTCCTCTGCAGCAGAAGGATGAGGCACCCTGCCTCTGGCAAGAACAGGCTGAGCAGCCCGGTGAAGCCAGTCTACTCTGTCCTACAGGGGCACAAGGCATCAGAATTAACTTGACAGCAGTGGGTTTGGTGGAGGAACTTAAGTTCCGGGAACACGCATTGCTGTCCTACTAAGAGCTCTGGGAACAGGACCAGGGTCTCTATTACTCAGAGCCCTAAACTCACCCAGAGGCCTTTCACAGCCTCTGTGCACTGTGCCTTCAGGGTGTCCCCCCAGCGCTTTCTCCTTGCAGAGAGAGTTGCGGCTGTTGTTACCAGCAGCTGTGGGCTCTGCTCCGATCCACCCTGTGTACAACAGAATGAAATACCGCCTGGCCCGGCGTCACCCTCAGCCTTGTCACGTTGGCGCCCAGAGTGGCAGCCACTGCGTCAACCCGTCTCCTGGGGGGTCTTCCTCTTGGTCCATGGCCCTCTGCTTTACCAACCGGGCTGTCCTTTACTTGGACAGAGGCTGCCCCAAGTCTGCAGATAGCCTTGACGGGCCGCAGCGGCGGTGGTGGAGGCCGTGGTGATCAGATCTTCTGTGCTGGGGCCACGCAGAAATCCAGATGGGCTCGGAGGAGAGGATGGCGGCAGATGCGGGCACTCGGCGGGCAGGTGCCCACCCGAGAACGAGGGACCGTGACTCTGGCTGTGCCGAGCACTGTGCAGCGCCACCTCTTCCAGGCAGTTGCTGATGGCGACCCAGCCGATCACCAGCTCCCAGAGGGTCGGATGGGAAGCTCAAGAGCAGCTGCGCTGCCCGGGGAGTGGTGGGAGAGGAATTCCTCCCGGCAGGTAGCCAGCCCCCTCAGCCCTGCAAGCATGACAGGCCCTTCAGAGAGCTCATGCACGCACGTGGGCCATCGCCTCGGTTCCTGCCAAAGCTTTCCTTTGCCCGAGGCTGTTTTGGAGGGGACAGTCCCTCCCGACAGAGGCCCAGGGGACCACTTTGATGCCATCATTCTGGGGTGACAGCCCAGCAAGCCCGCGTCAGTCAGCCAGCTCTGTGCGGTTTGGATGAGAGGTGAATGACTAAGGTTTTCCTCCGGATGCCGCCGGAGTGGACGGGCCTGCTCGGAAGGGCTCCTCTGCTGCAAACTCCCAGAGAAGCCCGTCTCCTGAATGGAACCAGCGGGTCTCTCTGCTCCTGTCTCTTGCTTTCCCTCGCCTTCTTTGACAAAAACAATAAAAAACCAAAGCACCCTACAGCGGCTATGCTGAGTGTGCTCAGGCTCTCGGCATAGTCACTGGTCGTGGAAGTGTGCAAAAGCGTGCCTGTGAATGTTCCTGAAGGGACGGGAGGCAAGAGCAGTGATCCGGACAGCAAATGGTGCATTGTCCCACTATCGGAAGGACACGGTTTTTTTTTTGCACGTGGAGTCAGTGAAGAGAATGTTTGGCAGTTGGCTGCTCTTGAACTAGTCTGTATACAGCACACTGGAGCCTGGTAAGCGCCTTCTGGCATTTTTTTACAGGCCGAGTTTGGGTGCCTAAGGGTCTCGGCTGTGGGCGGCAGTTGTGTCTGCAGCCAGGGAGCAGTCAGCTAGCACCCAGGCCCATGGCTCTGATAACATTGGGTTATCAGTGTCTGCCTCCCACCCAGGCCATCGTCCCTACGTGCTCGGGACCTTAGTCCACGAATTAACTTGTGTGTGTATGTGTGTGTTACACTAGCTTTCCATTTCATCTTCTCACAACTTTTGGAAGCAGCTTGTATATGCCATTGGTTCCATTGCTCATTTCTTCCTGTGTATGATACTTCACATCTTGTTACACTTCATATTAAACCAGGATCCCTTTCTTAGATCGTAAAATAAATATAATCATCACTGTTAAATATGTGCATTGATCTTAAAGTTTAGACCAGCGTTTAAACATATTTTAAACGTAAACATTTTCAGAATGTTAGACATTCAGCAGTTTGTCAGCCAATCCCATCTTACTCATCAGCGCCCCCTGCAGGATGGAGTAGAACTGCCCCTGTGGGTTTCCAAGCCTGTAAATCTTCACAGGAGCAGAGAACCTCATCTATCTCCCTTGCATTAGGCATCAAATGGATGGCAGTGAGTTTTATCGCATCATAAGCATTGCTTCAGTGAAGTGATTGGCACAGAAATCTCTGTAGACTCTGATTAAATTCCCTAGGGCATAGGTTTCTATGAAAAGAATAATTGGGTCAAGCCGTGGGCGTGATTTGGAGGCAGAATTTACCCTCCATTGGCAGATAGCTGTCCATCAATGTTGGACCGATGCCTTCACCTCTCTTCTCTCTGGAGATCTCCCGCTTGCTCAGAGAAGAGATTTTCTTCTGGCCTTTGAATCTGACAGTCAACTCTAAAAGTCATCTCATTAAAAAGAATTTAAATCTTTAATTACTAACAAAATTGAACATCTTTCCATCTTATTTTTGTTGCGGTGGTGGAAACCCACCACATATATACTCATGAAGCACAGAACCCCCCCCCTTTAAAGCGCACAACTCACCTACCTTCCCGTTGCCCTTATCCTGCGACCTGCCACTCTTTGTGTCTGACTCCATTTCTGGTCACACTTCAAGGGTTGTCCTGTGTACGTGACAGCATGCGTACACCAGCACGTCACTCCTTTGTGTGGCTGAATGCTATTCCACTGAGTGGCTGTACGGAGGATCTTGGGGTCGGTCCCAATCTTGGGCAATTGTGCAGAGAGCTGCTGTGAACGTCTCCACACCAGTATGTGTCTGAGTTCTTTGGGATGCCTGCTTGAGATTGCCATTGCTGGTGATACGATAATTCTTGAGGGAGAACTGCCAAGCCATTTGCCTTGGCATCCATTCATTTCACACTCCCACCAGCCAGCCGTGCACCCACATCCCGATGCCCCACATCCTCACCAACATGAGATAGCCATCTATTGTGTAGCCGTTTGGTTCCTTCATTGCTGAAGTGCTTGTTAACAGCAGGCGGTGTTTCTTTATTAGCTCTAAGTGTGTCTAACTGCTTTAAGATTTTCTTCTGTCCTTTCCCTCAATACAAAGGAACCTGGGTGGCGTAGTGGTTCAGCACCGGGCTGTGATCCACTAGGCCAGCAGTTCGACACCATGAGCAACTCCTCAGAAGAAAGACGTGCCTTGCTACTCCTATAAGCAGTTACAGTCTCGGAGACACAGGGGCAGTTCTACCCTGGGCAGTAGGGTCTCTATCAGTGAGCATGGACTCGGTGGCAGTGAGTTTGGTTTGGGTTTTCTTTCATGTAGGCTTATCGCTGACGTTTTAAAAGCTTTTAAAGAGCAATAAAGAGTTTTGGAGGAAGAGATGGGAGATGACGAAGTAGAAGAAAACGCTGTTAAATGAGTTGGAGGTCACATCAACTAGAATGATCTGAGCCCGGAACTCAGAAGAGGGAAGAAAGACTGGGACAGCCAGAGGGGACGCGCTGCAGAGATCGGCTCAGAGAGTTCCTGAGAGTGGCCACCAGGTGGCGCCATCGGCCTGAAACGATTTGACTGCTCTGGTGTGGGAGGGTGAGTGGAGGGCAGTTCTAGGGTCTCTATGAGTCAGAATCGACTCGATGGCCGCGCGTGTGTTCCCATAGATACCAGCTTTATTGATGTACAGTTCACACGTGGCACAATTAACCATGGTAGTATAATCGAGTCATTTTTAGTACATTCACCCCAGCATAGCTAATGCAAGACCATTTTCATGATCCCCTAAAGAACTCCCCTCCCTTACCTTAAATGTCCCCACTGTTCCTCTCATGAGTGGCAACCACTAGCCTGCTCTCTGTGGGCACGGATTGGCCTCCTCTGGATCTGTCATATAAATGGCAGCATCACGCACTCTGTGATCTCTGGCAGCATGGCTCTTGGTCCCCGTCAACACTACGCCAGCCTAACTTTGTGGCCGGAGACCCCAGGGTAGCCAGCCTGCCAGTTCATGGCTGATATGTCACCGTTCCAGGGCTGCGAAGGCCGAGCAAATACCTCAAACAGTGACTCCCTGCTCTGATATGGGTCACCATAGTGGCTAACCCCCACCCCCCACCCCCAGCCCCTGGAAGCTCATGGAACTGGATCCCTGGCCTTCAGTCTCTTGGGCAGGGACATACTTAAGGGCTTTCCAGATGATTCTCATGAGGGCCCCAGGTTGAGTGGGACCAGCTTCAAACCCAGTGCCACTGTGGGAAAGGAACAGCCTTCAAGGCCAACCACACCTACAGGCTGCCGCCCTGGCTCATGTCTGTGCCATCTAGACACCCATCTGGTGGCATTTAGACTCAGCACGACAACGGGGCCTATTGGAAGCCAGGACACCGAAGGACTCTTTCCTATCCCGCTGGCAGGTGAATGGCTGCAGTGTAGTGTGTACTGGGACGCCCCCTCCCCCACTGCCATCGAAGATTCGGACTCCTGAGACCCTTGCGACAGTGTCAGACCCTCGGTGGGATAGTGGTTATGCACTGGGCTGCCATCTTCAAGGTCGGCAGTTGGAAACCACCAGCAGCTCCTCAGGAGAGAGACAAGACTTGTAAAATGTTATGGTCTCTGAAACCCACAGGGGCAGTGTGACCCAGTCCTGCAGCTTTGACTCAAGGCAGCGAGTTTGATTTCTCTTCTTGATATGATTGAACTATAGAATGAGTATGATATGCGGATGAAGGGCCTATGAAACTCTTGTTTTGTGTTTAAAGAGTAGAATTGGGGTCTCTGAGACTGTAACTCTTTACAGGTGCAGACCGCCTTCTCTTTCTCCTACAGAGCAGCTGGTAAGTTTGAACTCGCAACTTTGCAGTTAGCAGCCTGACACTTCACGGCATTGCTCCACCAGGGCTCTGGTAGTACAGTGGCAAAAACACAGAAGGCTCAGTCTGAAACTGGCCAGAATCTCCCACCAAACACTCCAGGGCAGTCATGCGGGCATCAAAGTGGCATGCCACAGAAAGCAGGCTGTCCGGACCACAAGACAAGATGCCAGGGCGAGGGAGAGCATCTTGTCCATTTGCCTCATTTCATTGAAGAGAAGGTTGCCTTGTTTCATTGAAGAGCAAGTTGAGGTCCTAAGAGGCGTGGTCCTTGTTGAAAGTTAGACAGCAGTTGTTAGCAGGCTCAGTCAGGATGTAAGCCTAGGGGCCCAATCCTTTGCCTCCTCCCATGCTTTCCCCAGCACTGTTGGATAAGTGTTGCCTGCTAACTGCTAGGTCAGCAGTTCAAAACCCCCAGCCACTCTGTGAGAGAAAAAGCAAGCCGTCTGCTCCCATAAATCCCCACAGCCTCAGACCCCCTGGGTAGGGTCTCAGTGAGGGGGTGTCCGCAGGGGGGCAGTGGGTAAATGCACTCCCCAGAGTTTTTCCTTTTCATTTTCCAAAGTAAACAGGCCTGACTCTTCTCTTTCTTCTTTCTTTTATAAATCATTTTACTGGGGTCTCTTAACAGTTCTTATCACAATCCATACATCCATTGTGTCCAGCACATTTGTACATAATACTTCCATCATGGAGGGGACAGCGTTTGTTCTTGCTGGAATAGACACCTACTCTGGATATGGATTTGCCTTCCCTGCACGCGATGTTTCTACCAAAACTACCATTCATAGACTTACAGAATGCCTCATCCACCGGCATGGCATCCCACATAGCATTT
>NW_022103915.1:90788893-90810437 GCF_000313985.2 Echinops telfairi | reverse complement strand
TTAACTGTTTATTTCTTGTATTACATATTTATCTGTATATGATTTAACAGTTCATTTCTTGTTATATATCTAATTATCTTTATAAATAAATATATTAAATTATCAGCAATTTGCTTTTATCTCTCTAGAGAACCCTGTCTAACACATTTGCCATCATCATTTCCAAAACATTTTCTTTCTACTGGAGCCCTTGGTATCAGCTCCTCATTTTTTTCCTCCCTCCCCCACTCTCCCACCCCATGAACCCTTGATAAATTATAAATTATTTTCTTACATATCTTATACCGTCCGCTATCTCCCTTCACCCACGTTTCTGCAGTCCATCGTGTGTGTGTGTGTGTGTGTGTGTGTGTGTGTGAGATATCTCGATCATTGTAATTGGTTCCCTCTTCCTCCCCTGACCTTCCCCCTACCCTCATGGTATCTCTACTACCATTACTGTTCCCGAGGGGTTTATCTGTCCTGGATTCTTTGTGTCGAGATCTCTTATCTATATCAGAGTACATGCGCCCATCTAGCCGGATTTGTAAGGTAGAACTGGGATCATGATATTGGGGGTCGGGGTGAAGCTATTAAAGAACTAGAGGAATGTTGTATGTTTGTTAGTGCTATACTGCACGCTGGCTGACTCGTCCCTTCCCTGTGACCCTTCTGTGAGGGGGTGTCCAATTGTCTACAGATGACCTTTGGTCTCCACTCCACCTCCTCCTCCCTCCTTCGAATCTATATGATTGTTTGTTTTGGGTCTTCTGATACCTGATCCCGTCGACACCTCGTGCTCGCACAAGCTGGCTGCTTCTTCACTGTGGGCCTGTTGCTTCCCAGCTAGATGAGGGTTGGCTTTTCACTCGGAGAGACTTGGCCGGGGCTGGAGAGCTAATGGGTTCTTATTTGCTTTGGGTGAGTGAGGGTTAAGATGATGACAGGTGTAAAGCCTGAGATGACAGTCCTCAGGTGGCTTTTGAGAACCACCAGGAGCAGGTCCAGGTTTGGTGAGTTCTGATGCTTAGACCATTGGGAAAGCTACCAAACAATGTAAAATGAGGCGGAGGGCCTCCCCCATGTCTCGTGGAAGCATGTGAGGGGGGCTTCAGACGCTTAAGACAGAGCAGACTTAAGTCTTCTCACTTCACAGTAGTCCTTCCTATCGAGGACGGAATGTGAGTTCTGGGAGGTTCTTTTGTGGAACACAAATCCTGCGGAGCGACACTCAGTCACCACAGCCTCAGAGAGGGGAGCTCACGCGGGTGACGGATCAGCACTGAGCATGTGCCGCAGGTGAGGAATACCGAGGAGGGGTGAGAGACGGAGCCGCGGTCGAACTCCGGAAGCTAGACACAGCCCTGCAAGGGGTGACCATGCCAGACGCACCGCCCACCTGCACCCCAGGTCAGTGAAGGGGCCAGGGCCCGCCTCTGTGTTGCACTTTCTCTCTCTTGCAGTCTTTGAGCTTCCTCTGCCTGTAAAATGGGAAGTGGCTGTGGACACGCTAAAACCCTTTGGGGTTTCCAGCTGAGCGACTTTCCAAGATTGACATGACATTTTTGTGGCGTACCCTCCTCTCCCCTCCCCCCAAATCTCTTCGCTTGTAAACCATTGCCTTGAAATGAATGAATGTGCGCTCCCTCGGGTGGCTTTCCCCGACACTGCGTCCGACGCCTCTGGAAGACACGTGGGATACTAGGCGTGCAAGGAATCATCCCGGCATCTTCTCAGGAAACCCATTTCCGACGCCGGGGACATGTCAGCAGCTTGGGCTGCGACCCGCACGGTTGGAAGTTTGAAACCAC
The DNA here is from genome assembly GCF_000313985.2 of Echinops telfairi. Classification (NCBI taxonomy): domain Eukaryota; kingdom Metazoa; phylum Chordata; class Mammalia; order Afrosoricida; family Tenrecidae; genus Echinops; species Echinops telfairi. The sequence continues at coordinate 90,808,647 of NW_022103915.1, read as the reverse complement.
CACAGCTCCGCAGGAGGGAGACTGGGCTTTCCACTCCCGTCAGTTGTCACTGCCCAGCACCCGGAAGGGGACCAGACGTCCCGCTTTTGGCCGGACAGTCCCAATGTTTAACAATTTTTCCCCGCGTCCCGCGGCATTTTAAAAAAGTCCCGATTTTTTTAACGAATGCACAAGCTAGGGTGTACGGTTTTCGGCTGCCATGTGGCTATTTTGCCAGGATCTGAGTTTTATCAATAGTGTCCTGCTTTAAAATCTGGTCACCTTACCATAGGGGCTCGTCGCTCTGAGTCAGCAGGGACTCAATGGCGGTCGGTCTGGTTTGGTTTTTTGTGTCCACAGCAGCATTAGGTCTTATATATTCAAAAAGCAAAACCCCAACAAGGTTCAGGGCTTGAGTGGGGGGTGGAGGTACTCATTTACAGAGCTTGTTAAGTGATGGTGTTACTTCATTTTGTTGGGGCACATTTCGTTTTATGGAATTCCTGTGGCGACAAGGAGGAAGAGTCGGGGCTGTTAGGTTGTAAGTTCCTTTAGGTGAAACCGAGAACTGTTTGCCTCTGATCAGAATCTCCCCTTCCGTGGGTGGGAGACATGACCCATTCTTCGGAGTCATCCCACACTCATTTTGTTCTTCGCGGCAGTTTTACTGTCTTTCGGAAATGAGCCTTCTGAAATGTTAAAGTACGAGGGGGTATTAAAGCCCTTGCAGGGTTTACAGCCTCTCCTGAAAGGGCAGGGCGGAGGGGCTCTGGGCTGAGGGTGGGAGATGTGGCTGGTTATTCCTGATGTCACAACCAATCCCATCACCCGGGCCGCCCTCCCTGTTTTGAATCATGGCTTTCAAACATCCTCAAAAGCTCTTCCCCGGTAATTCCAAAACTCTGAACAAATCAATCCTAAGAAAAAATAAACAAATACGCAGAGGGGCTGAGGGATACTTGGGATATGGTTTTAATTAAAATTTTTAAGTTTCCCGTCTCAAAATCTTGTATGCACCATTAAATATGAAAAAAAAATCAACAGCCTTTGAGTAGGAAGGCAATAAAGACCATTACAGATCTTGGACAAAATGGTCTCCTGCGTCCAGTTTGTCTTCGCACCGACCCTAAGGAGCCAGGGCCAGTGCTTCAGCATCCTAACCTCGGCTGTCTACTGGATTTGGCATAAAAACAAGACAGAAAGCAAAACACCCCCATTGCCATTGAGCCCATTCCAACTCACAGCAACCCTTTATAGTGTTTCCAAGACTGTGAATCTTTACCCGAGTAGAGAGGCTCATCTTTCTCCTAAAGAGCGCCTGGTGGGTTTGAACCCCTGACCTTGAAGTTAGCCCAGTGCCTAACCCACAGCATCTAATTCCAGGGGTCCTGGAATTAGGCGTACGTAGGAGTGTATCACACAAGATGCAGATGCATACTCTATTGACCAGCCTGGGAAGCACTGGGCCTGCTCGCTTCTCATCAGAGGCTGTGGAGTTGGCGCTGACTCCCGGAGACCCCATGCTGTTACTCAGCTTGTCATAAGGAAAAGGCATGAGACTCAACTAGTGGCCACTCTCAAACTGCCGCTGTGGGTGGTTGCCCACAGCGTCTCTACCTTGTGGCTACACAGCCTGTCAACTGTCCGGATCCATTTACCTCCATTTCCGCTCCACTGGCCCTTCTGCTCTTTCTGTTTGTTGGCACTGCACTCCCAGGGAAACGAAGTGACCGTTTATTGAGTGCTGTGTTTGTACTGGTTAATCCTCTGGATGAAGGATTATTATCACCCGCGTTTTACCGAGGAGGGAACAGGGTAGTTGCACTGCAGAGCCTGCACGCCTGACCATCTGCGCTTGGTGCAGACCCACTCTGTCCACTTTGCCTGTCCGCACGTGGCTGCTGAACTCTTGATGTACGTAGGATGCGTTCAAATCGCAATGAGCAAGAAGCATAAGCTATGTCCTAGATTTCAATGGCTTTAATATCAGAAAGAGGGGGGGGAGGATGCAAAATATTGCATCAATAATACATGCATATTGATTGCAGGTTGGTTTATTTTTGCCTTCCCAAAGGAGACCGTCAGATGATTATAGGTTACGTAGGTGGCTCACCTTCTGTTTCTGTTCCACAGCGCTAATGTAAAGCTACTCCAAGAGAGAGAGGCTGAAACATCCTGGGCCATCACTATCTCTCATTAGCAATTTTGGTTATTTTTTTAGTTGGGGGGTGGGGGTGGTCAGAGTGGCAGCTAAAACCTTTTGATTAAAGTAGGTCTTGAGTTGTTTGTGACTTTGAATTAGTTAAGTAGGAGGGGTTAAGTTTTTGAGGTTGAAAAGAAGCATTCAGGTTCTATTTCCAGTGTGCACGTAGAGTGTTTTGCCCATCTGTCTGGGTCGATAGGACCAGGCGCGTCTCCTCTGATCCGGCCTCGCATGAGCTGCTCACCTCTTTCCACGCAGCTCGGCCTCCACACTGGACTATTGAGTCCCAGCTCCACGGACAGGGCCTGGCACCTCGTTGGCCCTCCCCAAGTAGCTACATTTTGTTGTCGCGTTCTTCAGGAGAATTTCCAGGCAGGAATTGGGTGGGTTCTAAAAAAGAGAAGTAGAGAGACTATTTGAGTGAGAGGGGACACTGACAGGTCAGAAAAGCATGACCAAGGGCGTGCACACATGGAGCCTGAGCAACCCACAGAGGCCACCACTCCCCCTCACAAAACACACACCTTCCCATCTTAATAATGGAATGGAATACAAACTTTATTTTTAAAGGTTTTATTCACTTTCTTTAAAGGTTCACTGGGGAACAAAGAGGAACTGATACCAAGGGCTCAAGTAGAAAGACATTGTTTTGAAAGGGATGATGGCAACATATGTACAAATGGCCGTGATACAATTGATGTATGGATTGTTGTAAGAGCCCCCAATAAAGTAATTTATTAACAAAATCTACAAATCAAATAAGGGTAATCATTGCTGGAAACTCACAAATGGAAAAGAATGTTGTACAAGACCATTGTTTGTCCAAAGCAAACGTTTTGCCAGCTATTTACTAAAGGACACAGACGGGTTGACAGCAGCATTGGGTGGAGGGGGAAGTGGTTATTGTTGTTCGTTGGTTGCTGTTGGGTTGACTGCAACTCCTGGCGGCCTGATTTATACCAGAGGGAACCAGCGCCCGGGCCGGCTGTCTTCAGGACTCCTGCTATGCATCAGCCCATGGTTGGGGAGATTGTGTCAGTCCACCTCATTGAAGGTTTCCTTCATTTTCGCTGACCCTGCACTTCCCCAAACACGATGTCCTTCTCTAGCAATTGGTCTTTCCCGAGGAAATGTCCAAAGTAAGCAGGCCAAAGTCTCATTTCTAAAGAACATCTGGTTTGGTTTCTTGTGCAAACGATCTGTTTGTTCTTCTGGCCGTCCACGCCGTGTGCAGTCCTCGGCACTCAAAAGGCATCGCTTCGCCTTCCTCTTCTCGCTGTCCCGCGCCCTCATCCAAACCTGTGAGGCCATGGCAACGACCCCGGCGTGGGTGAGCTGTACCTTTTAAGGGGTCGCCTCTGCCTTTTAGGACATCAGCTTGACCAGAGGGAAGTAGGGATGATAACTAAGGTAGACCCCAATCTGGAGCATCGCGTGTGAGAAAGTTCTTTGACGTGGCTCAGAAGACCTTCCTTGGCCCAAATTGAGTCTCCTTGTCTTAGTCTGTAGACCGATGGACACAACTTCAGGAAAGTGACTCCATGCCAGGCCAGCTGATAGCAGGGGACTCTGGACTGGTACAGGAGCACCAGGTGCCACCACCCCGCCCCTCCACCCCTCCCAGGATGAACCCACCACGGTCTCTGCCACCCCTAAGTCACACACTTGGACGCAGCCTTGTGTTCCCAGTGACTTGCTTCCCTGATAAACCCAGGCTGCTTGGCAGCACTCAATCATAACAGAAACCAAATAAGAACTTGGGGTGTGGGCGAGAAGATGCCTTCCCCTATGATGGCGACGTGCCGATTTCATCCATCAGCTCTCCTGGTCATTGCTGCCTGGTTTTCCAAGCTTCTAGCAGAGCCGCTGCTGTCTCCAGCTCTGGCGGGGATCCCGTGTAAGCCAGAATGGGATTGTGCTCCCTAGAAGTGTCAATGACTGATGGCTTTTTCTTGGAAGTATATGGCCAAGCTGTTCTCCCAAAGGGCTCTGTGTAGACTCGAATCTCCACCCTTTGGTAACCTCCTCCCTTCTGCTTGGCAGATGAGCATGCTAAGTGCTAGCACCACCCGGGGACTCGTTCTCTGGGAAGCTATCTCCTTGGACCCTTGATCACGAACTACGGTAGTGACTTACAGTGGGCTCTGATTTAGCTGCTGCAACACTTCCCTCGAGGCTGCCTCCCCTGTCAGGACTGTCACTGCCCTTACCCTTTCTGCTTGCCCAAGAGCTTGGCATAGCCTGGGTGCGTCTCTGGTTGGTACACTAGCCACAACTCCACGCTCACTGCCATCCATCACTACTGACTCATAGCGACCCGCGTGGGTTTCCAAAACTCTCGCTTTTTGTGGGAGTAGAAAGCCAAGTCTTTCTCCGGCGGAGCTGCTGGCGGTTTTGAACTGCCGGTCATGTTGATTGCAACCCCAATGCCTAATCACAACACCACCAGGACTCCTCAGTTGGTACGCCAGGGCACCAGAAATGATTCTCTCTGGGAATTCTCTATGGTGCAAATGTGTGACAGAGAGCAGAGTATGTTCATACCCACCTGGTAGTGTCCATTGTTATGTTCGTGGAGAGCCTTACCCGGGGTAATGACACACAAAATGTAAGGTCCAGGCCCTGTGCTAGACTGTCATCCACAAGTGAAGCTTCAGAAAGAAGGGGGCACTGGGGAGCGCAGAACCTGGCAGGCGAAGGGTCCCGTCTCAGCTCTCTAATGCTGCCGTAACAAATGCCACAAATGCATGGCTCTCCCACACGGGCATTTGTTGCCACTGTTTCGTGAGCTAGACGTCCTAGTTCAGGCTGCCAGCTCTGGGACAAGACTCTTTCTTCCTCAGCTCTGGCAGGGGAAGGTCCTTGTCTCTCTTCAGCATCTATTTCTTGGCAGTCATGTGATTTGGCATCTCAGTATCTTCCCCTCATCTCTGCTTGCTCAATCCTGGCTGAATTTGCTCTTTTATATCTTGATTTAAGACAAACGGACGGTAATGCTGCCTGATTAACATAACAAAGGAAACCCTTTCCCAAATGGGACTCTAACCACCGGTACCCAAACACACAAAGCCATTGCCAAGGAGGCCATTCCAGCTCACAGCGACTTCATTCCATGGAGACTCCAGGTAGGCTTTCCAGGGATGTAAAGCTTTCTGGCAGCAGAAGGGGCTGTGGGGTTTGAGCTGCTGACCCTACAGTTATCAATTTCGTGCTTAAGCACTGAGACACGATGGCCTCTCCACCACAGGTTTCATCCCCTCGTAGCAGGCCTATAGAGGATTTCCGAGGCTGTCAGTCTTTATAGGAACATATGGCCTTCTCTCCTCTCCTTCAGAGGGGCTGGTGGGTTTGAATCACCAACCTTGTGTTTAGCCATCCGAGTCTTTCCTGACCTTGCCCCCAGGGTTCCTGAAACCACAGATATGGGGCCCTAGGGCTCCCTAAGACCCACGTATTGGTTTACAACACATATTTTTATTTGAGGGTGGGGGGACGGGCAACTCCATTTATAAAAGGGCCCACATTCATGTTCGACTAGCCCACAGTTTTGTCCTTGCCCTCACCTAATCCTAACCCCCTTCCCCATTTCGCTCCTATGTCCCATTGCCTTTCAATAATCATCGATCATTTTAGCTTCACTCTGACACCCCTGTCTCCAGCTAGACCACATGATCTCATCAGGAATTACGGAGCACAACTTCAAAGGGTCCGAGATGGTCCTTGCCCTCACTGCCCAAAGCTGCTCGGCTGCAGACCAGTGGTCCCAGGCAAGCTTCCTTTCAGGCAACAAGGAAAGTTATGCAAAGGGGCTGGACCGGCTCCTGCAAAAAACCTCTCCAAACTGACCTTCAGGAACCCCCACAATTCACCACTCCCCTCCAGAGACCTCATGTTCAAATGACTGTATTTTAATTTGGGAATGAGTGCGTGCTCGCGCATGTGCGTGTGCGCGTGTGCCCGAGCGTGCATGTAAAAGTGTGTTGGGGAGAGGTGGGACTTGTGGTCACTGCAGGGAAATTAGTTAAATTCACAAAATAAAATGTGAACTTTTGCAAAAGAGTAAACAGCCAACACAAACACCACTTTTTCGGGGGGTGGTGGGGGTGAGGGGAGACACATATTCTCTCTCTCTCTTTTTTTAAACAGCAGTCAGTGCCTAAGCAAAATACCTTAAAAGTGAACTAAAAAGCTTTTCTAAAATAAACAGCTCTGCCTGTGATCCCAAATTGGGACCACATGGAGATGCAGAGTTTCAAACGAACGCCCTTCGCTTGCACTGGGCGCTCGTGCCTTGATTGTTTGCGTGTCCCGTGTAGATGCTGATAACACGGCCTGTGGTCCCCAAGGAGCTGTGAGTTTTTAGCTCCTCGTATGGGGAGAGGGGCGGGGGAGAGGCGGGGGGAGAGAAGAAGAGAGAAAAGGAATGAAAACAAATGCCTTTCAAGACAAAATATCCTGACCGTGAGTTTCACATAGCTTATCTGCCAACGGCTCCCCTCCCTTCTGATCTCCCGTGCACACGCGGCCAGCACAGAGTGGTGTATTGTCCGTGGGGGCTGGTGAGAAAGCCCGAGGGAGGGACCAGGCTTGAGACAAGTAGACAATTCCGGCAAACTGCCTGGGCCAGCACCCTGCCCTGAGGGGGTCAAGCATATGCATCACACCAATCCTTTGTTTTCCTCTGTGTACCAAGTGCCGTGTGCTTTGGGGTCACTGTCACAGAAGGGTAGGGAATGGGGTGCATGTGACAGAGCCTCCCCTCTTCTGTTGAAACTCGATTCTGGCACTGCCAGCGAGGAGAGCGTGGAAGGGCTCATCAACCATCTCTCAGTCTTGCATCTTCCTCTTTGTCCACAGTGCTCATGGCCTCGGCCACTCAGCTGCTACGTACGACAGATACGTACTTATGTGGGCAAGGTTTGTCCCCAAGAACTCTGGTGACGGAGCGGGGTATGAGCCGGGCTGCTGATCACAAGACCAGAGAAGCTGGAACCCACCAGCTGCTCCTTGGGAGGAGATGAGCCTGCTCCCGTAAAGATTGACAGCCTCGGGAACCCCAAAGGGTTGCTCCGCTCTGCCGTACTGGGTCGCTGTGAGTCAGGGTCGACTCCGTGGCTGTGAATTGGGGCTCTGGAGTTTGGTTTGTCCCTATAACTGGATGGCCGACTCCTAGACATGAGGGATGAGGTCACTGGGGTGGGGAAGAAAAAGACTGGCCCTGAATAAACAAGTAGGGTGCGTTTTTAAATGGCAGGGGGCAGCATCTGACCTCTTTTAACTTCCCAAGGGGAAAGGAGAAACAGATTCCACATCAGCCTGTGGCTTCTTTACCATTTCTGACATTTCCTGGCCCTCCCAAAACACGATGTCTCCTTCTCTACTGGTTTAATAATTCACTGTCATGACCACACTGAATGCAGACAGTCCTCACGATTATGAGTTCTATCAGGGAAGCAACTGGTTACAATTCATGATCAGGAGAGCTCAGGATACAGTTCTTTTGTCTGGGTTGCCTCTTCGCAGTTGTACCCTTCGGGATGCCTCTCTGGTCCTCTGGCCACTTGGGTCAGGAAATGTTACAAAGATTTTTTTTTTCTTTTTACCTCTGCCAATAAATGTCCAAAAGGCACTCCACTCCACCGACACCCATAAGGCACTCAGCTGTAACTCCATGGGTTGGGAAACCTGGGAGGCACCCAATCTACAAGCGCACCTCCTGCCCCAAAGCACTTCACGTCCTCATTCCATGGGCCTAGAAACCCATCCCTCTGTGTTGTACCTGGAACACTGAGACGGCTCTCTGGGCTCTCCCACTTCCGGGTCACACGAGTCCGTCTTCTGGGTTGAGCACTGTCGGTGCAGCACGGAGCTCTTGGGGTCCAGGACGTGCTCTGCTTGTGGCTTTTCTTTCTCGACGACAGTGACAACCTGATCCCCCGCCACACCCCCATTCCACACACACCTCTACTTCTGAGATGGCTCGTTTGAAACCTATGGGACGGTCAAACCCTAAGCCTGGGTTAGGAATTCCATACACCCTTCTTGTTTCGTCCACCCCGCTTGAGTATCCCGCACCACAGTGTATTAGCAAGCGACCGAAGCCCCGTGGTGGGTCAAAAGCATTACCTTTGCAGAGTCCCACTGAGTCATTTGAGGGGAGTCACGAGGATGGACTAAAAGAGGTGCATCACGTGATTCACTGTGCCACAAGGGACAAAGGCCAACATGGCCCTCGGCCCTCGTAACTCATCAGCAGGCGCGGATGTCAGTCTGAAGCTCAGCTGGTTTGAGCCCCCTGCTCCTCGCTGCTCCAGAGAGCAGGGTGATCTTCACCAGAGTGACAAGACGTCTCTGGTTTGGGCTCTGGGTGACAAAGACAGGGAAAACGCTCCACTACTGGCTGGAAGCTGGTGGTTTGAACCTACCCAAAGGTGCCTGGCCATCTGCTGCCCAAAGGTCCATGCTATGACCCAGTTCTCTGCACATGCCAAGGGGCATGTGACGGCCACCAGCACTAACTCTGCTGCTGGGGACACCTGTGCAGGCTCACCGCTTGCGAGGCACTGAACCAAATGGACCGGCACGCGAGCTTGTTGACCCTCGGTGACAAGCACAGGCCCCGCAGGCTAGAGAAGCAGGCCCTGGGAGGTCGGGGATGAAATCAGCATCACTTACCTGTGCGGCAGAATGTGACTTGATCCCTAGCACCAAGAAGCTGTCAAAGTTCTCTCTGTAAAAGATGCGTTCTCGCCTGGGAGGGAGCCCCCCCCCCGCGGGGCTTTCCTTCTGGTGTTTTTCCAGTAGGAAGGGCTCCCTTGTCGCTCTCCTATCCGTGCTCCCCGGCATCTCTCAACGTTGTTTCAGCAGGCAGATGAAACTGCCTCCATGAACCCTAAGAAGGAGAAAGGCAAGGCGTGGATGATCTCAAAAGTGACTGCTTCGTCTTCCACTCTTGGGTGGGGAATTACACTTTGTGTGGCAGCATGTGTGTTTACCTCAAGTTCAGATACAAACAATGCTTTCAGGGCAAGTCAGTGCACCCCAGGAGACTTCTGCAGGATCTCCTGGGCCCTTGGCGTTCCTGGGTAGTGCACACAGTTAATACGTTAATCGGTCAACTACAAGGTGACAGGTTCGAGCCTACCTAGAACAGTGGTTCTCAACCTTCCTAACGCCACGCCCATTTAACACAGTTCCTCTTGTTGTGGTGACCCCCCCCTCCACCATAACATTATTTTTGTTGCTACTTCATCACTGTCATTTTGCTACTGTGATGAATCGGGGAACCCCTGTGAAAAGGTTGTTCAACACCCCCCAAAGGGGTCGCAGCCCACAGGTTGAGAACCCTGACCTAGAGGCACCTTGGAAGAAAGGCCTGGTGATCTACTGTGCCACAGCCATTGAAAACCCAGCCGAGCACAGATCTACTCACGGGGTCGGCATGAGCAGGAGTCAAATCAGGGATCAGGGTGGGGGTTCCTCTCGGTCCCCTGGTGCCCACCCTGACCCCCTTCTGTCTCAATGCCTTTCGTACTTGGCCTCTGGATCAGTGGCGGGGCGGGCATCTCGTCTGCCCCTCTTCCTAACTCCTGCCAGAGACAGCCTGTTCCGTTTCTCCGCATTCTTCCTGCGTTTCCTCACGGACCCGCCCCCTTGCACCTTCAGCTCTGAGAGAGACGGGGCCCGAAGGCGGCCAGGCGTTGCATTGAATAGCCCATCTGAATGCTCCGCTCTCCCAGAGCGTTAGCACCAGGAAAACTGGCCGTGGCTTTATAAATAACGTATCGAGACTGGCGGGAGGACTGAAGGACGAGACCACAGTGTATTTTTAGCGTCTGCCGCTTGTGGTCACATTAAGTGGAAACTGCTGGATCCTTTCCCCTTCAGCTGAATGGCTGGCATTCAGGAGACTGTGCCCACTCCCTGCCAGGCTCCCCTCACGGAACTCCCTTTTTACGAGGTGGGTGACTGGCTCCTTGGCACCAGGCTGCCCTGCCACAATTCTTCTTTATTGCCCAGCTCTGATGCCCACGTGTCCGGTCCCATGGGCAGACCCGGCACGGAGCGGCTGGTGGGCGTGGGAGTCTGTGGATGAGACGTTGCTGGCTGCAAGCTTGTCAGGGTGTGACCAAATTGTGAGGCAAAGTCTGCAGGGCAGAGATGTGTCTGGATGCTGTCACCCTCTGGCACGGGGCCGGCACGCAGACACGAAGAACCGCAGTAGCGAGGACAATGACTGGCTTCCCGTCTCAGGGTCATCCCTTGCGGGGCCTGGCCGCAAGAGGATGTGGCCTCTCTTGACATGGACGCTCTGGGTCCTAAGAGGGAAAGAGGGAGAGAGTACGTCTCCAGGGAGTTGGGATCAGAATGCCAGTCGCCATTGAGCCCATTCCAGCTCATGGTGACTGGCTGTGTGGCTGAGTAGGCAATGCTCCGGAGGGCCTGTGAGGATCCACTGTGTGGGGAAAGGAAATCACTCGGCCTCGAGGTAGATTTGAACCTCCAGTCCTTGGGTTTACAGCCAGGAACATTCATGCTTTGCAATCAGGCCCTCATAATGTTGACAGAGTCTTCTACCAACTAGTGCCCCAAAGCTAACCTTGGGAAGATGGAAACGTGCGATCAATGGTATGAATGGCTCAGGAAGGCCCTGTGGGGGATCAGTCTCCTGGGGCCCTCTATGGAAGGGACAGACTGTGGGGGCTCCAGTTCCCAAAACAGCACCAACATGCTCAGTGGCTCTCTGCAAGTAAGGCCCGCCCAGCCCTCACGCGCTCGCTTGTAATTCTGCAGTGTCGCTTTCTGTTCTGTGGACCTCGCTAGAAAGTTCTTGAGAAAGAAGCGAAGCCAATGTGAAAAGGTCGAAACCATGATATGACCCAAAAGGAGGAGGTGGTTCCAGACCCGTTTTGTTTTCTTCCTGAACAACCAAACTTGACCCTCTGGAAAAATTGTCCCACTGGCGATAACCAGGAGGGGTTCCTGAATCGGGGTGCGATGCCATCAGACTCCAGGTTGGCTATCGACTGTCCTTTGAGAAAGGTAGTGGGCCTTCAAAGGGGAGGTAGTTATCCCCGAGTCTCACGGAATGCATCTGGGTGAGAAAGGGTGGGATGGGAGCCTGCTGCTCTTGGGAAGTGTGGATGCGTGTCTCTGGAGAGGAACGTCTGCAACAAATGGACTAGCCCTCTAGCTCCTTAGCTCCGGCTCATCTATCCTCTCAGCCTTTCAGAGCCTCACTCCACATCACCCGGATGCCCAGGGACCAAGACGAGGGCCTCGGCGTCTCCCAGGGCCCACTTCATCCCATTCTCTACGCGAATATAATTTCTTATTCATTCTAACAAAAGCAGCTCGCTCCTTTTCCAGCCCCTCGCTGCTGCAAGCGTGCTTTACTTGGGAGCTTGTTAGAAAGGCAGCATCTCAGGCCGTTCCCCTCACGGAGCGGATCAGAATCTGCATTGTGACAAGACCTCCTCCACCCTCCGCCTTATGAGAAGAACCTGCCTGGGGAATGTTCCATGGAGAAGTGGCACTTGAGATAAATCTTGGACTGTGACAAGCGAGGAGACACCAGTAGGCGTGAGCATAGGATGTTTGAGCATCTGCGGTGAGCAGAGCCCCAGGAGGGGGAGCTGGACAGGAGAATAGAAAAGAGTCTTTGCAGATTTTTATGCAGGGGTCAGTAGCAGCCCGACCAAGATGGAAGTGCTCTGGCTCAAAGCACATCAGCTGAGCTCCCTGCCCTGCTCCCTCGTCCCCACTCACAACGTTGCTCTGAGCACGTGACTGACGGGCATTTCATGGCCGTAAGAACACAAAGCAAGTCTATCAAATGGTTTGCTATCTCTAACTTGTAACAGAATAGTTGTGTGGTGCCAATTATGTTTTATAAAGCAAAGGCAAAGTTTATATAAACAAAACTGGGCTTAAAACTTTTTTGGCAAGAATTACATATTTTCCATTTATGCGAGAAACATTTGTAGAGTTCTGTGACTGTGATGGAAATGGATAAATAAATAAAACATAATCGCAGGATAAGATTAATTAATTGCCTTTAATAATGTCAAGGATCTCTGGTGGTGCACTGGGGTAAGTGTTAGGCCACTAACCACAAGGTTGGTGGTTCAAACCCACCAGTCACTCTAAGGAAGAAAGATGAGGCTGTCTCTTCCCATAAAGATTTAGTCTTAGAAACCCTAAGGAGCAGTTCTCCTCTGTCTTATATTGTTGCTATGAGTCACAAGCAACTCGATGACAGTGAGTCTTGAAAGAATTTTAAATCTGTAAGTGAAAGATGATCTTTACTCGTGGCATTATTTTTTCAAAGCAGTTGGCCTTCTAGACTTTGGAAACATCATGAATTATTTTTTTGTGATAACATATATCCAACAAAGCACTTTTAACTATTTTTAGTGCACTCGATTGTATTACGTTGCAGTTTTATCGGAGCCCTAATCGTGTAGTAGGTAACACGGTGGTGTGTTCACCACAGGCTCAGCAATTTGAACCCACCGGTCCATGGGATGGGAGAGGATGGAGCTGTCTGCTTCTGTAAAGATGTTCAGCTTCAGAAATCTTAAGGAGCAGTTCTGTACTCCTTTAGGGTCACCGTGAGTTAGAATCGACTCAGTGGCAGTGAGTTAGTTTGCTCTTGGTGGGTAATTGTATTATATTAACCATGTTGTGCAAGCGTCCCTACTGTCCATTTTTAAAACAGAAATTTAGTGCCCCGTATGCAATAACGCTTAATTTTCCCCTCCCACCGGCCCTTGGTATCCACTAATAAACTATGCAATTGCCTATTCTAGATATTTTATGCAAGTGGTATCATACAATAGTTGTCCTTTTGTGCCCGACTTTACTTAGCAGAGCATTTTCAAGGTTCATCTGTCTTGTAGCGTGTAATAGCATCTCGTTCCTCTTCATGGAAGGAGAGCGTTCTATAGTATGCTTCTGTCACATTCTGTTTCTCCGTCGTCTCATGGTGGTCACCTGGATTGTTTTCATTTTCTGGTGACATTGTACATAATGTTGCAATGAGCACTGAGGTACAGGGATCAGTTTAAATCCCTTCTAGCAGAATTGTTGGGCCATCTTGTTATGGTTTAACTTTAGAAGAAACAGCAAACTGTTTCCCATAGTGGCTGTACCCTCTTAGATTCCCACCAGCAGTGGCTGAGGATTCAAATCTGTGCACTTCCTCACCAACACGTCTTTTCTTTTTTTCATTAAAATAGTCTGCTTTTGGAGCCCTAATGGTATAGTGGTTACACATTGGGTTGTTAACCTCAAGGTCAGCAGTTTGAAACCACCAGCTGCTCCTTGGGAGAAAGATGAGACTTTCCATTCCCTTAAAGAATCACAGTCTCAGAAACCTACAGGGACAGTTCTACCCCGTCATGCAGGAGTGCTGTGGGTTGGCATTGACTCAACGGCAGTGAGTAAGTAGATATATTAATGGGTGTGAAGCCACATCTCATTTTGGCTTGATTAATATTTCTCTAGTGACTAATGGCATTGGGCATCTTTTTGGGTACTAATTGGCCATTCATTTATCTTCTCTGAAGAAATGTAATTCTAATGTCTTGCCCATGTTTTAATTGGCTTGTTTGTATCTTTTTGTGGGAGAGGGGTTCTTTATATGTTCTGAATATTAAATCCTTACTCAGTATCTGTTTGCCAAATACTTTCTCCCATTCTATATGTGGCTGTTTAATTTTCTTGATAAAGTCTTTTGATGCCCGATTAAAAATGTGTGTGTGTGTGTGTGTGTGTGTGTGTGAAGCCCAGTTGATCTATCATGTCTTTAGTTACTTTGGCTTTCATGATCATATCTAAGAATCTCTTATAAAAATCTAGGTCCCAAGTGACACTCTTACATTTTTCTCCTAAGAGTTTTATGGTTTCGGTGCTTCTATTTAGGTCAGTGATCCAAGCTGAGTCAGTGTTCATGTATGTTGCAAGGTACAGGTCCATTTGAAAACTCTTATTTCTACTCAGGTTGAGGCTGGCCTCATCCCAAGCCTTGTCACCCAAAACTTGTCGGGTGAACCTGATGTGCACCCCTGGGTAGAAACAAAGAAATGTATGTGATTCCAAAATTAACATTCTACCCAGCTTCCAACAATCACATGGATTTCCTGTCCAACCAGAAACCTTTTAAGGCTTTCTATCACCCTAATGGGGTATGCTTTTCTGCTTGGTTTCTCTCCTGCCCTGGAATGGTGCTCCTCCCCCACAGGGCACATCCCCCTGTGCCTCACTTGTGGTCCTGTTTTTCAGGATTCGACTCAGGTGTCACCTTTTCCGTGGTGATTTTTCCGGAAGTGTGTTGGTTTCTTGAGTTCCTGTGTCATTGCTAGTGCCACCACATGAAGTTATGCACAGGCGTTGGCCTGTGGGGGCCATAACGAACTATGGGGAATGTAGAGAGGAGTGGAAATTCCAAAACACTTCATTGTACTCATGTAGAACCTGCACACAGACTGAGAAGCAGCAGATTGAACAGAATAGGGGGGTATTGTGTGGTTTAAAATCAGGAAAGGTGTGTGTCAAGGTTGTAGCCTTTCATTATGTTTTTCATTTTTCAGCCTTTCGTTATTCAGCATTCAATCTGTATGCTGAACAAATAAATACTCTGAGAAGCTGGATTATGTGAAGAAGAGTGTGAGATCAGACCTCCTGAACAATGTGTGATAACGCACATAGAACCTTTTGTGTTAGGAGGCCTGAAGCGCTTAACAAAGATCAAAGAATACAGCCCGCAGTGTGGATGATAACTCAATGTAAAGAAAACAAAAGGACCAGTACAGACTATCATGACGTTGTCAAGGTTTTCATTTTATGGAGATCCAAAGTCAATCCCACGGAAGCCACAGTCAAGAAACCAAACAGCGTATTGTATTGTGTCAATCTGCTGCCCAGATTAAAGAGCAAAGACGTCGCGTGAAGTACGCAGGTGCACCAGACTCAGGGCATGGTATTTTCAGTCACGGGCAAGCTGGGCGGTGAATAAGGGAGCCCGCAGAAGAACTGATGCGCTTGGATTATGGTGTTGGCACACAGTCTAGACCTTGAGATGGACTGCCAGAAGACCAAACAGATCAGTCTCGGAAGACGGACACTCAGATGGTGCCTTGGAAGCGAGACTTGGTCTCATGTACTTTGGACATGTTGGCAGGAGAGGCCCGTGTCCAGAAGAGGCCGTGATGGTTGGTCAAGGAGAGGGGCAGTGAAAAGAGGAAAGCGCTCAAGGAGATGAATGAACGCAGCGACTGCCACACTGAGCTCAAGGATGGCAACCATTGTGGGCATAGCACAGACTGGACCGTGCTCCGGCTTTCTCCATATGGTCCTTATGAGTCAGAACTGACCCCAGGGCACCCACAACCACTCAACAATGACCACGATGAATTATAGGGGGCATCTCTTGATCACGTGCTACTGGCTTACAGGGTTCGTCTTTAACCAACTACAGTGAGTCATCCTGAGAGCAGGAAGTAGGTCTTTCACATTTATATTTTCTCCAACGCCTACAGTATTCTGCAAGATCTCATTATAAGTGCATTACAACTCTCTGCCTTATAAATGCTTGTTTCAATTGTATCGCTCACTCTATAGCCTCTAAACTCTGTCAACACAGTTCATCACTGGCCCTCAAGCACCTGGCTCAGATTATGTAATATGTGCCCAGTAAATATTCTAAGACAGCTAATAGCATCTTATGTAAACCCAGAGACCCCAAATATGACATTTAACATATAATAAAGACAAAAAGGCTATTGTGTGTAAATTCCAGTGTGTCATTTCTACTTATAGCCCAGCTCAATTTTGACATGTCAAGTTCTCAACAGCCAATGGCTACTATCTCAAGAAATATTTTTATTTGATGGAATACTCAGTGATTTTGCAACGTGTGTTTAATCACTCATACCCTTATGTAAGGTGGCTAATGGACCAAACAGCACCCACAGCACCAAGGCATGCTGGGCAACTTGGTGTCAGGTCCAAGGGATTGGCACAAGCTCACCATCCTGCCGAGCCAGATGACTAGCTCCTGCTTGTCTCCTCAATGATAGCATTTTCACATTGCTGTCTGAATGTCACTGCTTTGCTCATCTAGAGACTGCCAGGTCCTGGAGAGGATATGGTACCATTTTCATACATTTATCTATTTTCCTCAGTACCCAGCTCAGAGAGCGTTTTAAAAGTGGTTTTCAAGGAGCTTGTGTTAGAATGGACTGCCTCCTGCTAAGCATCTGCTGCTTCCTAACAAGTGCTGCATTCCGTTTCCTGGTGCTTGTGCACAGAGGTAAACAGAGAGCCTTGGCAGGACTTCTACAAGGGAAACTGTGTTGGCTTTTCTCGTTAATTACAAACGGAGTATTAACAAACGCGTTCTCTTGAGCCAAATTGGGCAATTCCTGGAACAACTTTCAAAAGTTGAGACATGTATTGACACAACAGAGAGCATGCCTGATAGCAAGCCAATGGCTGCTGTAGCACCCCGGTTGTACAAAGCTTCCAATATGTTGATACTAACTGCATGGACACAGTCGGCTTCATCTTTTGCAGGTCTTGGGTTAGTGTGGGATACAAAATACGAGTCCCCCACAGACTCTGGATTGTGACCACACCAGTATGGATTGGACAAACCACCAGAAAAATGTAGAAAGATTAAAAATGGAAGGATGGCCAAAAGTTTGCCAATCCAACACAAATCCAAAGAATGCAAGATATAGAAATGAAAATTTCACTTGTCAATACATTTTTTTTGCTTAAAACCCCCCGATTAATAGTGTATTTTAAAGTGAAGAACTTCGGCTATCAGAAAGTATAGCGTCTGGGGTCTTAAAGGCTTGAAGGTAATCAAGCGGCCATCAAGCTCAGAAGCAACAAAGCCCACATGGAAGAAGCACACCAGCCTATGCAACCACAAGGTGTTGAAGGGATCAGGTGTAAGGCATCATCAGAACAAAAAATCTTACCATAGTGAATGATGGGGGGAATGCGGAGTGGAGATCCAAAGCCCATTAGTAGGCCACTGGAGATCCCCTTGCAGAGGGGTCTCGGGGAGGAGATGAGCCAGTCAGGGTGCGATGTAACAACGATGAGAAATACAACTTTCCTCTAGTTCCTAAATGTTTCCTCCCCGCTCCCACTACCATGACTCGAATTTGACCTTGCAAGTCTGGCTAGACCAGAGGAGGTACACTGGTACAGATAGGAACTGAAAATACAGGGAACCCAGGGCGGATGAGCCCTACAGGACCAGTGGTGTGAGTGGCGAAACAGGGAGGGTAAAGGGAGAATGGGTAGGAAAGAGGGAACCAATTACATGGAACTATGTGTGACCTCCTCCCTAACCGAAAAGTGGGTGAAGGGAGACGTTGGACAGGGCAAGATATGACAAAATACCCATTTATAAACTATCAAGGGCTCATGAGGGAGGGGGGAGGGGGGAGGGAGGGGAAAAATGAGGACCTAATGTCGGGGGTTTAAGTGGAGAGAAAATGTTTTGAGAATGATGTACAAATGTGCTTTACACAATTGATGTGTGTCTGGATTGCGATAACAGTTGTATGAGCCCCTAATAACATGTTTAATAAAAAATAAAATAAAATAAAGTGAAGAACTTATACCTCTGAACATGCCAAAAAGATAGCAGCATAGCAAGTGGTGCCGCAACGACAAAACCGAGAGCGACGAGCACTTATCAGTAGTAGCAGAGTTTGAGGGAGGCCTGTGGTCCGGTGGGTGAGTGGTTGGCCGCTTACCCAGAGGTTGGCAGTTGAAAGCCACCAGCTGCCCCGCGGGAGAAAGATGTGACTGTAGTCTTTTGTTCACGAGTTCTGTGCTGGGAACCCTGTGAAGCATTCCCACTGTCCTACAGGCCCCTATGAGTCGGAATCAACTTGGCGGCAATGCATCTCCTTTGTCGTGGCTTCACATCGCGCCATTAGCTGATGGGCATTCAACTGCAAGAAGGATGACTAAGGATGTAACAGAATGGCGCTGAACTGTAGAATAATTTGTTGTACGGAGGAGTTTATGGACTATATACAAATACGCTTTATTTTAAACATACACATGAGAAATGTACAGGAGTAAATCATATGGCAAACCACAACAGAGAGACCGTGTTTTAGATGCAGAAATGTTGCCGTCTACCCTCTCCCATCCAAAAGCAATAAAAATTAACAAATATAAAGCAAACACCGCAGCCTCCTTGATAGTGTCTCTATTTGGGGGCTACAGGAATTCAGAATTAAAGGCAGTAAGGTTGGGATTTTTTTTCTTTATTTTATTATTGTTTTGAGAAATTGGGAGTTAAGACATATATCATTCCATAGTTCAATCACAACAAGCAGTATTGTACAATTGCTAGCACAGTCACTTGCCAAACATTCTTTCCCTTCCTGGACTCCTTGACATTGTCTCCATTGTAGCCCCACCTCCTACCCCCACCATTACCACTGTACCCTCCTTGCCTACCCACCCCCCCAAACCCTGTTTCTATAGGTTCATCAATCCTGGGTTACATGTATATATTTATATATATATATCACAAGGACATAACACATCTGAGATAGACCCCAATATGAACAAATATAAAAATGAAAAACACAGAAAATGTTGAAAAGCAGATCAGGTCCAGCATGCATCAGAGGAGGGAATCAACTGACATAGTGCTTTTCTTGTTTTTTTTTTTAACATTTTATTTTATTTATTTTTTAATTATTTTACTGGGGCTCCTACAACGCTTATCACCATCCATCCATCCATCCATTGTTTCATGCACATTTGTACATTTGTTGTCATCATCATTCTCAAAACATTTGCTTTCTACTGGAGCCTTTGATATCAGCTCCTCATTTTCCCCCTCCCTCCCCGCCCCCCACTCATGAACTCTTGATAATTTATAAATTATCATTATTTTATCATATCTTACACTGTCCAACATCTACCTTCACCTACTTTTCTGTTGTCCATCCCCCAGGGAGGAGGTAATATGTAGATCCTTGTGATCGGTTCCCCCTCTCCACCCCACCCTCCCTCCACTCTCCCGGTATCGCCACTGTCACCACTGATCCTGAAGGGATCATCTGTCCTGGATTCCCTGTGTTTCCAGTTCTTATCTGTACCAGTACACATGCTCTGGTCTAGCCAGATTTGTAAGCTTGAATTGGGATCATGATAGTGGGGGGGAAGAAGCATTAAAAAACTAGAGGAAAGTTGTATGTTTCACTGTTGCTACACTGCACCCTGACTGGCTCTTTTCCTTCCTGCAACCCTTCCCTAAGGGGATGTCCAATTTCCTACAGATGGGCTTTGGGTTTCCACTCTGCACTCCCTCTCATTCACAATGATTATGATTTTTTGTGATCCCTTTGACACCACGTGGTCACACAGGCTGGTATGCTTCTTCCATGTGGACTTTGTTGCTTCTGAGCTAAATGGCTGCTTGTTTATCAACTGACATAGTTGTAACTGTTCAAGTCAGGTTTACCCCTTTGAGCCTCTGTACTCATCTCTCCAATGCACTCTGATTAGTAACCACTTTCCTCCC
>NW_022103915.1:90786279-90787398 GCF_000313985.2 Echinops telfairi | reverse complement strand
GATGCTGTTCAATGATGGTTTGGGGTGAAGGATATTAAATATGCCATGGACTTCCAGAAGAACAAACACATCTCTGTTGTAGGAAGTATAGCCAGAGGCTCCTTAGCAGTGAGGGTAGGGAGACACAGTCTCTCGTACTTTGGAAATGGTATCAAGTGGGACCAGTATTTGGTCCAGGGAGGGTGTGTGAAAAGGAGAAGATTCTCAAGGATAGACGCAGTGGCTGTAACCATGGACTCCAGCATAGGAACAATTGTGAGATGGTGGAGGACCAGGCAGTGTTTCCTTCTGCTGGACACAGGCATTTCTATGGTTTGAAACCAACTCGACAACATCTCACCACCACAGTGCTTTGATTTGACCTCCGTGAGTCGGTAGGTCCACATACAGGTAAAGAGATGTGAGGGCCCCGAGGTTTCAAAAGAGTTGACGAATACGAATTCTAAGAAGTGGTTCACTCTTTTTCTGGGAAGAATACAAATTCTAAGAAGAGGGTTCGCTCTTGTACTGGAAAAATAAGGCGCCTGAACTTTAGATGCCTGCAGCTGCAAGAGACAGAAGTCCAGAGACGGACGTGTGCTTGTCTAGCCAACAAATAAAGGAAGTTACACGGTACAGACGGCTCTTCTTCACTGCTGTACTTTAGATCTCGGAGATGTTTTTGGTATGCACGAATGACTTCAATATTTGTTAGAAGAATGAAGTAAGACTTATTTAACAAATAAGATGGGATAATTGCTTAACTGTTTTTACATACACTTATAGAAAATCGCATCACCTGTCTGTTGGTTTTTAGAATTCTGGTGGCCTATGTTGCTGTGATGCTCGAAGCTTTGGCATCCGTATTTCAAATGCCATAACGTCGCCTGTGTTGAGTAGGCGTCAGTAGAGCTGCCAGATGAAGACATCCTAAGAAAGGCCTGGACGTCTACTTCTGCACATTCATCAATGCAAACGTTATGGCTGACCAGCAAACAGCCCAGCTCGCTGCAGGAGGGATCACTGATGCTTGTCATAGAGTGTCAGTGGGGGTGAGGGGTACTCTCAGTAAGATGGATTTTACAATAGTGCAACTGTGGATGCGGGCATGGTGGTGACGGTGAGAGCGACACACTGTTG
>NW_022103915.1:90782276-90784499 GCF_000313985.2 Echinops telfairi | reverse complement strand
GGATCATGATAGTGGGGGCGGGGAGGTTAAGTTGTATTTCAACCTGCTCTTGTGTCTGGCTGGCAGTCATCTCCCTTTCTCATTCCCACGCACACGTCCATATCCAGTTTCTACAACTAACCACCTGGGACTGTGCAATTCAAGTCCCAACTCATCCAAGAAGCCTTCTCCATCACACCAGCCAACTGAAACTCTCCCGGTCCTCGGCTCCTGTGACACTGTGTTAGCGGGTCTAATGTAGCATGCATTCTGTTTGCCTGGTGTGGCAAGGAGGTACATACCGAATGTGTCTGTAATACAACTAAATTTTCTAGTGCATGAAGGGAAGAGCCCATTCCATCTGTTTGCCTTCTCTGAGCAGGGTGCTTTGTATGGTGTGCCTGAATAAATGATAGCAGAAATGATGATAACTGAAACTAACTCCTTCTAACTTTTTGGCAGGTGGAGCTCATGAGGGTTTGCAACACTTGGGTCCTTTTGGCAACATTCCCAACATTGTGGCGGAGTTGACCGGCGACAATATTCCTAAGGACTTTAGTGAAGATCAGGGTTACCCCGACCCTCCAAATCCCTGTCCTGTGGGAGAAACAGGTAATGGACAAGCTCTTGGGTTCCCTTGGAAATAGAGGCTTTGGGAGGAAACCAGAAATTCTAGCATCAGCTACTAGTATTTCAAGAAGTCATATTCCTATTTCTGATGAACTCTTATGTGTTTGCAAGTGGGCAAGAGAGGGAAATTTATCACAGAATCCTTATGTGAGTTGTGGTGTTTGGCTAAAACGTATGGCTTATTTCCTGCCATCTCTCTTCCTCTTCTGGAATTTTGATGCTCTTGTTTCATACTTGCTACTTTTTTCATAAAATTGGAGACAATTTTTTTCAACTCTTCGGTGGTCCTTTTATTTTCCTTAATCAACATTTCAACTCTATCACCTTTAGTATCTGTCTTAAAATGTTTCTTTGGAGGGAGGTATCCAGAGATGTAAGAGGTTGGTTAAGGAAAAGGGTTGACATTTTCCATACGATTCCTGTATCCTCTTGTTCTCTCCCCTGCCTTCCCCTAAGGGAAAGGACTGGCAGATTAGCTACACTGATATAGGGCTTTGAACAGCTTGCCTCGATGGTTAAGAACCGTGGTTCTAGAGAAACTAAATGGGCTCCAACCCAACATCAAGTTAGGCGATCCTGAGCAAATCAACCAGCCACTTTGTACCTGGAGTTCCTCGTATGTGAAAGGGGACTTGTCCTTGGGATTAAACAAAACGACACAGGCCAAGCCAGAAGCCCTGTGGGTTATGTGTTGAACTGCAGGGTCAGCAGTTCAAACCTACCTGCAGCTCCATGGGAGAAACATGAGACTTTTTTTCTCTCGGAAAGATTTACAGCCTTAAAAATCCACAGGGGGCAGTTCTAATCTGCCTTATAGTGTTGCTATGGATCTGATTCAACTCGATGGCAGTGAGCTTTTCATTTTGTTTTGTCTTTGCTTTATAATTAGCCTTGGCCATCAGTAAATAATATACCTCTTCTGTTGATCTTAGTTCCAGAGTATGGCACTATAGTTCTATAGCACCAGAGTAATCTTTTACCCCAAGTCCAATAGTAATGAGAGATGGTACTTATTAACTTCATTTTACATACAAGAAAATAGACTCGTAAGAGAGTGACTTTCCCAAGGCTCTCCAAGTTTCCTGGAACTGGGCCAAGATTCAAACCTAGGCCCACGTGATTTGGGACAGTGCACTCAGTCTTCTGACATGCTATCTTACTCTGACCTTTGTTACAGTACTGATCGCCCAGCTTTTCTTCAACACAATGTGGGCTCTCGCTGAAAGCACCTCCTTCTGAGTGAGCATGCTCCTTCTTTAGTTTAGGGTCTCTATTTACCATGGGTCCATGAGCCTTTATCTTGGGACAGAACAACCAAAGTGGATGGATATGGACAAGCAAAGTGAGACTGCTGGTCCAGGGCTGCCAGAAAGCCTGAATCACTGTGCAGGTCCCATCACGTTTTATCTACTTGTTTGTAGGCTTTTGGATGGGTGGGAGGGAAGACAGGTTGGGAGTTTAAAGAACAACAACCTACTTGGGAACTTGGTTAAATTGATTAGGCATGATGGGCTGCAGTGGCTCTCAAAGTGGGGTACCAGCACCAGAAGCCATAGCATCACACAAGAACTTGTTTGAATATCATTATCAGGCTCTGACCCAGACCTAAGGAGT
>NW_022103915.1:90779478-90781240 GCF_000313985.2 Echinops telfairi | reverse complement strand
AGGATACCCTGGTCTCCGGCTGAGAAATTGGTCTCCTGGTGTGTTAAGGAGGTAAAGGGAAATGGGCTTGGTAAGTAGCCCCATCTCTGCCTCAGGTAGGAGGAGGAATGGGGGTTTGGGATAAGCAGTCCCATCCAATAGGGAGACGAGCTCCAGAAAGAAGGAGTTACATCAGCTGCTGTGAATGGATTCCGACCTTTGGGAGCCTAGTTGTTTAAAATAAACTAACTCTGATAATAAAGATAAATGCCCTGGCCATTTCTCAAAACCTTTTGGTTATTTTCAGTAAATGATGATGGATGCCTGGAAAACACCCCTGATACAGCCGAGTTCAGTCGAGAATTCCAGTTGCACCAGCACCTTTTTGACCCAGAGCATGACTACCCAGGCTTGGGCAAGTGGGTAAGTCCAATTCTAATTACCAGTCGATCCTACACTCTAGCATGTGGAAGGTACTGAAGGCAGTGATGCCCAGTATGGGTGGGGAAAGAGAAAAAAATTAGGAGCTGAATTTTTAGAAATCTCTGGCTGAGAAGGACTTTATGTATATGAAGAGCAGGCTGCACCATCTTCGTCAGCTACAGTCTCCAGAGGCTTCTACACCCATCTAGTCTACAGCCTGTATTGTAACATGGTCTCAAGCCTCCCCAGTGTCTCTTGAAACTCGTATGTAGGATTCTATCTAAAAATATGGCTCTTTTTAAAAGTAAAAGTTACCGAGAGCATTTGAAAATTTGATCTATAGACCCAGGGGAGGAGATCTCGGCAGAATCAAAGAAAGAAATGCCAGGACTTTAGAAACAGACCTCATTCTACTTTCCCAAAAGAGGAAGACGTTTTCCAAATATGTACTAACGAACTTGCTCTCTGTCCCAGGCAAGAGTCTATGGCTGTCAGTTTTGGGGGTTGTTTATAAGAACTTGGAAAGAGAAACATGACCACTTAGAATAGGCTTGCTAAAAAAACAAGCCATGCTGGTCCACTTGTGTTCTTTCATTTGCCAAAGTTGTTCCCTTACTTGGCAGCTTGAAAAGGGAATGGGTGTGAGCCTGTGCACTTGTACTGAGCATGTGCACTTGTACTGAGCACGTGCACTTGTACTGAGCATGTGCACTTGTTCTGCAGCTAAACATTGGACAAGATCTTTCGTGATTGCCTTCTAATTGGAAGAGGCAAAGAGATACAGCCTGGGTGATCATAAATCACCCACAGGGTTTACAGAGCCGCTGTCCACAAGGAGGGAGATTTCATGTGCCATGCTACATGTCTTATCCCAGTCCACATTTTTATCAATGTTTACATAAAAGCATGGAGCATGTACTTAGTGGATTCTCAGAGGAGGGCATCAAGTTGGAAGGCACGGCACCGGATGACAGAGTTGGGATTCAATAAGACTCTGACATGCTGGAGCAATGAACCAAGCAAGATCAAAATGGAATGGGGATGCATCTGTGTTCTTGTGGTTGGGCCTGTCTCCTGTGTCTATGCAATGAAATTCTCAAGCCATGTGAGCAAAGTGGGAAAATACTTAGGAGTGTTAGTTCACAAATAACATGAGTAGTCTCTGAAATGAGTGAATGAATGATAAACCTACCAAAGCCCACAATTCCTTCTCTGTTCGTGATTGGTAGATGGCACTGCTTCTTATGTTAGTGGGAATGTTGAAGTCTCAGGCTACCTGCTTTCCATTTATGCTGTGTTAAAGCAAGACGCCCTTCCTCATTAATGACCATGTTCATTTTCTGAGCATCTTCCATCAGCC
>NW_022103915.1:90770915-90778623 GCF_000313985.2 Echinops telfairi | reverse complement strand
CTTTGGGGCGAGGGCTTGGCACCCCATCAGACTCACCCAGAAAACACTCCTAAAGGACAACAAACAGTCCTTGAGCTAACTAGAGGCTTTTCTTTTTTTTGTCATTGATTTTTTTGTTGTTGTTTTGTTTTGTTGCTTTGCTTTGCTCTGTCTAGTTTTTGTGCCTATTCTTATCTCTGCAGGTCTTTCTAGATAAGGTAGGTGGGATAGACAATCTGGAGGATAAAAAAGAAAACCTTAGAGAGCCTAGTTCTGGTCTGAGACACACGAGGCTGCCATGAATCAGAGTCGGCTCAATGGCCACTGCTGGCACTATGAATTGATCTCCTTCTCACCTTGTCAAAGCAGGTCTGTTGGAGAAGACTGGTTAACGAAGCCATTTTCAAGGCTTCCAGTGGAGTTTAACTTCCACTAAAATTGAATATACATGTTGGAAATGAACAAATTGAAGCAAGAGGTTTGTCTACAAGTCTGAGTGAGGTGGAGAATTTTAGAAACGTTTCTCATCCCAATTTTTATTACCTCTCTTTGAAAACTTACCTATTTCTTTCGCCAAGGTCCACACACTCCGAAACCTTCGGTAAGCTCCGCGTCTCTAAATACTGATTTCTCTCTCCGTTGTTCCCAGTCATTGTCTACATCAGAGCAAAAGACGAGCGTTTAGAACTCTATGCAAAAGAAAATGCTATTACACACCAATGGTCAGAGACCATGTTTACAAACCTTTTATTATCTGTGATCATGCGTTTGTTGAAACTTAAGTTTCCTTAGTTTATTTTCTCATTACTTTCTCGTAGTAAAGCATGACTAACGTGGTCTTCACAGGAAAGTGTGAATTAAGGTGGCCTTGCTTTCTCTAAACTGGGGCCCACAGCCGGCCTCGGTGTTTATATAGACTGACAGCAGCAAGCCTGTCCGTACCATCCTTTACTTTAACAGAGGGTGAGCATCTCCCACCAATATTGCATAAAGACTCCACTCTGCCTTCCACATCTTGCACAATTGAATTACACTCAAGGTCCTGACTCGTGATTTGCCAGCGATGCTTATTTTTCACATTCCCTGAACTGGGTCTTTCGTTAGCAGTGCCACATAGATGATAAATATCAGAGTCTGTTTTGTTTCCCATGTTCTCTTTTTATGTTAATATATCAAGACGCATTTAATAAACTCACATCATATGCCTGCCAGTGCCCGTGCTGAATGATCGGAACACAAACATGATACATAATAAAAATCAAACCCATTGCTATTAAGTCAATTCTGACTCAGAGTGACCTCAGGAGACCCAATAGGACTGCCCCGTGGGGTTTCAAGCCTGTAACCCTTTACAGAAGCACACAGCCCATATTTCTTCTATAGAGTGACTGGGGGTCTCCAAGTGTGGATCTTTCAGTTAGCAGGGGAACACTTTAGTACTGTTTCCCAGGGCTCCTATGAATAACAGTTGTATGAGCCCCTAATAAAATGTTAATAATAAAAAAAAGAATAACAATAGTTACTGATATTGGTTGAGCACCTACTATGTGCCAGGCACTGTGCCTAGTACTTCAGACGAATGACGTTCTTTCATTGTGCATTCTCATCGTTGTCACTTCACAGATGAGAAAATGTAGTGTTGGAAGGTCTGTTGGATGGTCGAGTCGCCTGCCTGATACTCCGACGGATTATTGGCAGAGCTGGGAAGTAACCAGATCACACAATCCCAGGGATCTTTAAAGACTGGATAAATCCTTTGTCTTTTCCTGGCTCATCCCTTGTGCTGGGTCCTGAGCTAGTCGCTGTCTAGTTCTATATAGGACTGGTTGCCTTTTGGACAACCTGTATGTCCACAGCATCGAGCAACTATAATCAAAGGCTGGCTTTGTTGGCACCTGTTTCCTTTACATGCTAATTGCCAAATGTTAGGCTCTTGGGAAATAGAGGCCTCCGAAAGAGTTTTTGCTTTCCGCAAGTTCTACACCTTTGCATTAGGGGCTCGTACTTAAATGGAAGGAGCTGAGCCTGGCCAGAATCTGAGCCATGTGTGATTGAGGAACGAGGATCCTCTCTTATTACTGCAAGAATCGATATTCAGACATAGGATGTGCTGCGGCTGCTGTTAGGAGGAGCTATGGTGGCATAATGGGTTATTGTGAACCACAAGGTTGGCAGTTCAAATCCAACAGCTACTCTGTGGGAAAAAGATGAGGCATTCTATTCCCATAAAGATTTATAACCTCATAAACCCCTGGCGGAATTCTACTTTATCCAAAAGGTCACTATGAGCCTGAATCACCTCGATGGCAGTGAGTTTGCTGTGGAGGTTTTTTTGTTTTTGTTTTTTGGAGTTGTTGCTGATACAAACAGGGAAGATTGTGCCCAAATCTCCCATCCCATGGCAGCATAATGCCTTGAACATCTCAGGCCTGACTTGCACCTTGAGATCCATCTAAACCCCTGCATTCATATTTACATTTCAATCCAGGACAGAACCAGCTTCCCCCTTCTTTTTTTTTTTTTTTAACATGGAAAAATAAGGAACTGTATTGTGCCATTTGACAAGGAGGTTTAGAGGTAGGGCACGGTGGGTGTACTCAATTACATATTAATGTCGTCAAGAATCCAGATTTCTTCTACCCTCATGCTACCATTTCTGGCGACAATTTTATCTTCAGGCAATCACAAGGGAATTATGGAAATTCTGAGCATCGTACACAGCCACACCTACATCTGGAGAAGAAAGGCCGCTCTCAGGACTGAGGATATATATTTTTTCTTTCATCATTTTATTAGGAGCTCTTACAGATATTGTAACAATCCATAATTCAATTAGATCAAGCATAGCTGTACAATTGCTGCCACCATCATTTTCAAAACATTTTCTTTCTTCTTGAACTCTTTGATCAGCACACAGGTGGCAAAATGGCAGTAGGGGAGTTCCGAACACTATCGGCATCAACTCAGGCAGCTGAACAAGGAGCCCTGGTGACACAGTGATTACGTCCATGGACACGAACCAGCCCACTGTGAGAAAAAGATGTGGCATAGTGGTTATGAGTTGGGCTTCAATCTGCCTGGCCAGCAGTTCAAAATCACCAGCAGTTCAAAACCACCAGCAGCTCCTTGGGAGGAAGGCTGGGCTTCCTACTCCTGTAAATAGTTGCTGTCTCAGAAACCCACAGGAGGGGCTTCATGAGTCAGCAGTAAGAATATTCACGGGCTCCTTCCCCACGTGAACACGAGGTAGAGGCTGTGGCCAGCGCCCCAAGCACCTGGGAGAGTGAACCCTCCCCAGGTAGTTGAGGTTGGGCCAGAGACACACATGGTGAATTGTGGGTGTGACACATCTGAATGGACCGGAGAATCATGAAGCTCATTCTTGGCATCTGTCATTCTCATCTCCAAATCTACCATTAAAAAAAATAACTTTATAACCAGACAGCTCAGTGGATACAAATGTTATATAAACCGGTTCCATAACAGAACTCTGTCATCTTTTTTAAAAATTAAAAAATCAGTATCAGGGAATTTTATTGAGAGTAAGAGGAATCATTTCTTTTCTACATTAGTTCCCCCTTGGTGTAAAACACAAATCAATGCAACAGCACAACTAAGCACCCCTCCTCACCTCCCTAGTTCCCCTTCCGTTCTGCCTTCAGGTTAAGTATTCTGTCTTTTACAATCTCAAACGAAGGGAAATCTGTTGAGCATGTGTCTGATATTCTAGAGCTCATTTAAGCCCACTATGTGTTTGAAATACAGCAATATGTGGAAACACTTATACAAACTGTGGTCACAGAGCTCTCCCCCCATCTCACCCCCTTCAACATAACTTTCCTTTCTGCCAAGATGCTTTTTGGCAGTTTTTAAAAGGTTCACTCTATTAACACTGTTATAGACCAAATGGTTTTTCGATTGTCTTGACTGGGGGGCTGATTTCAGCCACAGAAGGAGGGGCTGCAGAAGGCCAATGTCTCGTTTATTTACGCGGCGGGTTGTTATTTGGAGTTGACCCTCCTCCGGAGGCCGTCAGGGTGGACCGTGGGTGAACGAGGAGGGAGATTCAGGCCTCCAACGAGAGGACACGTTGGCTCTAAACCAAGGCTGCCCGAAGCGAGGGGAAGGGCCGCCAGTGCCCCGTGGTTGAGCATGTCGTGTTTTCCTGTTTACATGATTGCCCGTGGCACCGGGCTGCCCCAGGCCGTGCCAAGCACTTTACCAAAAGCGGCACCACCACCAGCTTCTTCTTCTTGCAGTTGCACTTTTGGACCCGACATTCTTTTCATCTAATTTTGTTTCCAAAATATGTGGATGGGGATACCCAGAGGGAGACCAAGAATTGCTTTTACCAAATGTGGTCCATCCCTCTGCATCCGTGTTTTCTTCTCTCCACTCTAGAACAAGAAGCTCCTCTACGAGAAGATGAAGGGAGCACAGCGGCGCCGGCGGCGGAGGGTAAGGGACAGACAGCGGGCAGGGTGGTTGTGGGGATGCTTGGAGCTTCCTGAGGGGGATCATGGTCAAGCTGCAGCCCCAAATTAGCAGGAAGAATCTGAGCAAACGGAAAGGTGGTTCTGTGTAATCAGCCACACCCAGGCAATCTGCCCTTGGGTTGCTCCCCAGGCTTCCCTGAGCTTTGATGCACTTGGTAGTTTTAGTGGAATCCCAAGTCCCATAGTAGTCCATCACCTGCCCTCCGCCCAGTCAACGTGTGCTGAATCTCTCCCTTCAGTGTTGGGCATCTGGGTTGGTCATGAGGATAAGTCTGCCCTCAAAGGGCAGGAGGGCCAGTGGGGCAAACTGTTCACACATCTGCAACAATTCTATGAAAAACAAAGGCAGGGCGCTTGTTTATCTTTAAGCCTTTAAGACCCCAGATGCTACATCTTTTGATAGCCGGGCACCATCAGCTTTCTCTACCACTTTTGCTTGTGTATCTGCTTTGTCTTCAGCGATCATGTCAGGAAGATGAGCATCATGGAATGCCAGTTTAATAGAACAAAGTGTTCTTGCATTGAGGGAGTAGTTGAGTGGAGGCCCAATGTCCATCTGCTTGCTACCTTAATACTAAACCTATAAATATATGCACATAAATCTATTTCCCTATTATCATCTATAAATATATTTACGTATGTACATGCCTGTATTTAGACCTCTATAAATGCCCTTTGCTTCCTAGTTCTTTCCTCTATTTCCTTTTACTTTCCTGTTGTCCCACAATCATGCTCAGCCTTCATTTGGGTTTCAGTAGTTCCTCTCAGTTACATTGCTCTGATCAAGCCCTACAGGCCTCCTACACTTTCCTTGCCACCGATTTTGGATCATTTGTTGTTCCCTTGCCCCTGGGGGATGGACAACAGAAAAGTGGGTGAAGGGAGTGGGTAAAGTATGACAAAATCATAATAATTTATAAATTATCCAGGGCTCATGAAGGAGGGGGTAGTAGGGCAGGAGGGGAAAAAAACTAGGAGCTGATACCAAGGGCTCAAGCAGAAAGCAAAATGTTTTGACAATGATGATGGCAACAGATGTACAAATGTGCTGGACACAATGGATGGATGTATGAATTGTGATAAAAATTGTCTGAGCCCCCAATAAAATGATGAAAAAAAACAAAACAAAAAAAGAAAAACAAAGGTAGGGCACAAGCAAGTGATAAATTGTGTGCTCCGTGCAAGAATTTTGAAGGAATTGGAGGCCAAAGATGGAGTGAACAAGTCTTATTCTTCCCACGTCTCTGTTTTAAATCTTGGCCTAACTTAGATGCACGTGATCCCTTCTGTTTGTTTACGGGATGTTGAACTTCCCACGTGCTTAGTTCTTACCTTTCCTTGGGCAGTCCAACGTAGGACTTGGGTCTAAGTGCTCTCTGCAGTTTGCTCCTATGATATTGTCTGGATGCTGAATTTGCTTTGGGTTCCAAATGCATTTGTGTCACCGAGACTTAACAAATGACCAGTGTCCCCCCTTCTGCTAATCCACTGGTCCTTTACTTGGCAGAAAGGCCTGGCCACTTGTCATCATCTTTTCCTGCTCGGACAGATGGGATAAAAGAAAAGCCCCCAGCTTTTACACGGCAAGGGGGGAGTAGTGGTTCAGTGGTCAAGGGCTTGCCTCTCCAGAGGAAAACCCGGTCAGTTTCTGCCCAGTGCACCTCATCTATGTCCACCAGGCACCTGTCAGGAGAGGCTTGCCTGTTGCTATGATGCCGAACAGGCTTCAACACCACTTCCAGAGTAAAACAGGCCCAATGGTCTATTTCTGAAACATCAGTCAGTGGGTGAAAGGTCTTCGCATCACAGGGTTTTATACCATTGCACATGGAACAACACGAGTCAAAGTCTGATTGGATAGCAGCTAACAACAAGGGCCATCTTGCTTGGTAAAGTAGAAGAGGCAACAAAAGAGAGGCAGGAAAGAAGGTGGCTTGCCACCATGCCGGCAAGGGTGGGCTCACACATAGCAATGATTATGAGGCTGTTGCAGGACCAGGCAGTGTTTCATTTTGCTGTACACAGCATCCAGCAAGAGTGACAACCACGATGACATGGTGACATGCTACGGGTAACAATCCCTTTAGTTAAAACCTACAAGAGGACACCAAGCGCCACTGATGGTGCATTCAGAGTAGCAAGTGGCCGATTTCTGGTAACGTGGGAATCCCAACGGTGGTCACTGGGGTCATTCTGAATCGCTTTGCCTAATCCAGTCAGACAGTGTTGGCAGAGGTGTGAATTTCCTGGCCTCGTATAAATCTTGTGTCCCCACAGCAGAAGGTTCCAGGCTCCTGTGCTTCCTGACAAAACCCAGATGACCCACAGTCAGTTTTCTATTCACGAAACGGCGTTTTGGTGTCTGGAAACAGATCTCTGGGAGAGTTCACTGGGGTAATACGGTTTTCTTGGGTGGGGGGTGGATGGGGGAAGCGGTGGCCGGTGATTATAGCTTCTGTTTAGCATCATGGCAGCTGATGGCTGGAAGGGTCTAGAGGGTGTGATGTGGTCTTGAGAGAACATCAAGAAATTCTATTCTAGAAAGTCAGAATACACATAATTTACCAGCAGGACTGGCTGATGATCCCCCCATGGCCCAACATGGCCCATATTTCCAAACAAGACCAACGACTGACCTACAATGAATAAGTGCTCATTGTCTCTACTTCCTGGCCCACCATCCCTTCTGTCTTGACTTGGTGGATGACTGTAGGTCACAATTTAGGTCATTGTTCCATGAGACCACTGATTACCCAAACTCTGAATTCTGGCAAAGACACATGTTATCAAAGATTCCAATTTGGCCTCAGCTTCCTCCACAGAGGAAAAGAAGGGTCACTTTGACCCAGAGGTATCCAGTTCTTCCTCTTTCCCAGCATCTACGAAGACCCATGCTCTTGCCCTTAGCCATGGGCCTCTTGAACCTGAAGGAGAAACAGAGCCACTTCCTCCCATGAGGAGGCCTCAGGTGGTCTCATCTTGATTAAAGACCTCTTGCACGCCCCTCAAGTGTACAAATCAAAATAAGATATTGCCGAGTTCCATTTTTTAGAAGAAAAACTGAAAGCTTCCTCTCCAGCGAAGTGCAGCATCTTATGTGGGTTTTCAGAAGATCCAATCCCAATGTTTCCTACAGATGAAAGCCCCTAGGCTTCTGCATGGACTTGAGGGCTGCACCTGGCTACACCATGGATAAATCATTTGATCCAGACCTCTGCATTTTTATTCCTCCC
>NW_022103915.1:90768202-90770573 GCF_000313985.2 Echinops telfairi | reverse complement strand
TTAATATGCTTCCCCTGCCCTAAGACGTTAGAAATAAAAACAAAAGCAAAAAACCCTGAGGAATTTTTCCTATAAAAGCCTTCACCAAGGGGCATTCTCCCCCCAAATTATAACAGAGCCCCAGGTTTTATGTGACTTTCTTGTTCCAATTCAGTTACTTCATGAATTAAAGGTCAGCAAATCTTTAAGGTTCCTTTGCAAACTTTGAACTCTTGAGCTGTAGCTTATCAATATTTAAGATCTCCCAGTTATCTTATTTGGGGGACAAGGAGCCCTGATGACATAACGGTGGGCTACTAACCACAAGGTTAGCAGTTCAACACCACCAGCCACTCCACAGGAGAAAGAAGAGGCTTTTTATGCTCGTAAAGATTTACAGCCTCAGAACCCCCCAGGGGGCAATTCTACGCTGCCCTATAGGGCCACTATGAGTCAGCATTGACGTGATGACTGTACGTTGCATTGACCTGGGTCGTTTAGGGCTAGCATTCTTGTCTTCCATGTGGGAGACCTCTCTTGACTCCTGGAAATGCGCCTCCCACACAGGCGCTGTCCACCTGTCATTGGAGTCCTGTGTGTTGCCATGGTGCTAAACAGGTTTCAGTGGAACGTCCAGACTAAGATAGGTTGGGAAGAAAGGTCTGGTGATCAACCAGTGAAAATCTGAAGGATCACAAGAATCTAATCTGCAACCAATCACTGGGGTGGCAAGGGACCCTATGTTTTGTGTACAGGTACCAATGAATGTGCCTTGGGCTGACTCAACAACAGCTAATAACAACAACTGATCTTATTCAGTCCTAACCAGCCTTTTACTCCCATGCTTGATAAACTTTCATATTCCCTTTGCATATATTTAAAGTTTCAGGAGGAACATTATTAGTAAAATTCAATAAAAATACTTGTGCGGTTAAATATACTTTCTCCAGGCCCACTTGCTCTGCCTACCCAGAGATTCTATTAGGGTTCCTTGGAGGTAAGCCAGGCTCTTGTTGTGGACAATTCACAATATGGAAGGATTTTTGTTTTCTTAAATCTTGTCAAGATGAGACACCATCAAGATACGATCTTTTTGAGACATGTCACCTTTCACCCTTGGTCATTAATTCTCCACTTGCTTGTGAGGCAACTGAGTTTTGCCGGGTGAGTTCGGCCGTTCTTGGTTATGTTTTCTTTTAAACCATCAGAATACAGAAGGGCACCCACAGCCTAGGTTTGGGTCCTTGTCTTCTTCCAGAATGTGTGCTCCCTTTACAAAAGGGTTGTGGCAGCCCCAGCGGCAGGGCAGATCCACCGAAATACTGTCTCTTTTAGTGCCTGGGGAATTGGAATGCCCTTGGATAACTAAGCATTTGTAAATAGAGCTTCCTTCTTATATTTGTGTTGAGTTATTGGAAATCATCTTGAATAAACTAACACCTGCTGAAACTCAAGAAACTTGATTTTGCCTGTTGACCACCACGTTGTGAAATTCCAGTGACTAGCTTCAAATCTAAACCTCAAAGCACAGATATGGATTAGAGAGGGAATGGGAGAATAAAATCCCATGACTCACTCAGAACACTGACAGATGAAGGGTATTCAAAGAATAGAGCCTGGAGTCCAACGTGAACGAGCCTCCCAGACGTCATCCTCAGCTTTGGGACTTGGCTGAGGGGAGAGGGAAAGCACTGTTGGCGTGGCTCGTGAGTCCTCTTTCCTAAGTGTTAGGCGGACAGGAAACAGTCCCAGGCACAGGGACCATCTGTGGCCAGTCTTCAGAGGCTGATTGCTCCATGGCCCTTCCATGTTGTCTTCTTCTTGAAAATATTTTATGAATTTCAGATGCCCTTATTCACCTAAACTGGGCTGCAGACTAGGAATTTTCTTCCACCTAAGGCTTCAATAGCTAAGGTAATAGCAAGAGTTTATTAGCTGGTTCGCCCCCACCTCTTTGCACCAAAACCAAAGCAAACAAACAAACAAACAAACAAACATCAACATTACATGAGAGAGAAGGAGCGCTGTAGTTGTGTGGTGCGTACATGTTGTTGTTGTTGCTGTTCTTAGATGCCACTGAGTCGGTCACCCTATGCACCCGATGCATAACAGAACAAAACACTGCCCTGTCCTGCGCCAGCCTCACAATTGCTTGGCCCCATTGTGGCATCGACTGTGCCAATCCATCTCCTTGAGGGCCTTCCCCTGTTTCACTGCCCCTCTACTCTACCAAGCACAACATCCTTCTCCAGGGACTGATCTCTTCTGACTACCTGTCCAGAGTACGTAAGATGAAGTCTCGCCATCCTTGCTTCTAAGCAGCACTCTGGCCGTACTTCTAAGAAAGGCTACATGAGACAAGTACACGAGGCCCATCTATATGTCAGTGTTT
>NW_022103915.1:90765102-90767700 GCF_000313985.2 Echinops telfairi | reverse complement strand
GCAAAGAAGTCAGTTCCCCACTTTTCAGAGGAAGACAAGGACCCAGAGTAGAGTGAACACGGTGGCGGGAAGCCCACTGCCCACTCGGCCAGAGTAGAGCTTACTTACGCGCATGTGCTTCAAAGCCCTGTGAGTGGCAGCATAGTTCCCCCTTAGACGCTCGAGGCGAAAAGCAGTTCTTCTTTGATCTTGTCAGATCATCAGCGCCCCTGGTTTCTGCTAAAGAAGACGCCATCTTTTGCATGTCCGTGGGCCTGCGATGAACATGAAAGCGAAACGTCACGTAAGGTCGTGTTTAGGACTGTACTCTTTTGGCTAGGTTGGCAACAAACTGGCATGTGATTTTTTTTTTAACCATTCTGTTGATCTAATCCTTGGGACCTGTTGCTGGGCTGTATCTTTGTTTGTTTGTTTTAGTAAATTTTAATTGGTAATAATTAGCATACCTTTGTATGCACAGTTCTTTAGAGTCAGTTTGGCACGTTCTGACCATTGTGCACCCGTAGAACCAGAAGCCCAAATCAAATAGGGAATATTTCCACCACCTTAGGAAATTCCTCCCTGTCCCCAACAATGAACTGCTTCTTGCCTTCAGTCACCTAAGTTAGTTTTGCCTAGTTTAGAATTCCATATCAAGTGGATCATGCATACGAATGTGTTTGTAGCTTCATTTTCTCCCCTTTTAGCATAATGTTGAGATTGTTCTGCTTAGCTATGGTTCACCCCTTTTTATTGCTGAGTGGTATTCCATAGTCTGAATATACTACATGCACGCACGGGGCCAGTCTTGACAGCATCGTAGTTTAAAGGAGGGAGGGAGGGACCTTGGTGATGTGATGGTCATGTACCATTCTGGACACTTCCAGGACAGCACCCGTGAGCGCAGAGGACCGTTCATTTGGTTGTCATCACAGCCCCTCCAGGCCTATGGGTTACTGAGGCTACGATGGCCCGGATCGACCTATTCTTTGTACTGCTTTCTCTTTCTTGCTTTTTTTTTTGAATTTATTTTTTAATCATTTTATTAGGGGCTCATACAACTCTTATCACAATCCATACACACATCAATTGTGTAAAGCACATTTGTACATTCATTGCCCTCATCATTCTCAAAACATTTTCTCTCCACTTAAGGCCCCGGCAGTAGGTCCTCATTTTCCCCCTCCCTCTCTGCTTCCCCCTCCCTCATGAGCCCTTGATAATTTATAAATTAGTATTTTGTCATATCTTGCCCTGTCCGATGTCTCCCTTCACCCCCTTTCTGTTGTCTGTTCCCCAGGGAGGAGGTCACATATAGTTCCTTGTAATTGGTTCCCTCTTTCCAACCCACCCTCCTTCTACCCTCCCAGTATCGCCACTCACACCACTGGTCCTGAAGGGATCATCGGTCCTGGATTCCCTGTGTTTCCAGTTCCTATCTGTACCAGTGTACATCCTCTGGTCTAGCCAGACTTGCAAGGTAGAATTCGTGTCATGATAGTGGGGGCGGGGAGGAAGCATTTAGGAACCAGAGGACAGTTGTATTTTGCATCGTGGCTACATCACCCCCTGACTGGCTTGTCTCCCCTCTGCGCCCACTGTGCCTGCTTGTGGCATTTCTCTTCCTAGTCTTTGCTGCCTGTGTTGCCAAGGAACCTCGATAACCAACCCGCTTAGAATCCTGTGAAAAATCACTGCTGGCTCTTGTGAGGACTGGGATGTTGATTTAGACTGTTCTATGGCCTTTCCCCCTCCTTCCCCTTTGTATTTCTAGTTCCTTCACCAGGGACAGTGCTATGCATTAATAAATGTGTATGCAACCATTTGTGCGTGACGTTGTTTATTTCCGACATGACAAAAGCAACGTCTTTCACAGGTCCCCGTCACCACATCTTATCCTAAAGAGAGCATGGGGAAGGAAATGCTGCTGGTCTTTTATCCTTATTCACAGATGGTAGACCTGAGACCCGCCTTACAGGAAAAGCCGAAATGGGTATAGGATTTATTCATTAAGCAAGCACTGGCCTTCTGTCTTGTACCAAGCACAGGGAGAGGCTCTAAGGTGACTCAGACTGCGACCCCCAAGGCCCTCCTATGGACCCACGTCTCTCTATGGGTCTCGCAGGGGGCACCAAGTGGGTTACTTACCCCCTGCTCTGAAGGTTTGGAATGGCAGATGCACCCTCCTACCTGCTGTCCTGAGGAGGACGGCCTCCCAAGCCCAAAAGACTTGTTCAGCGAAAGGATGACGGGTGTCAACTCATAGGTGAGATTATTGCAGTTTGCTCTTCAACACCTCCCTGGAAAAGAGCCAACGGTGTCCAACTCGTAGCTCCTTGGCCTCCGCCTCCTGGTCTTCAAGGTGGAGACTGCAATGAGAAAGCGCACGCGTCATTCTTGACTTCAATTTTGGTAAGAGCCCATTAAGCCGAAATGATTGTCCAGTGGAAATGGCTTGACCGTATCCAGTTACTGGGCGATTGATTCTGTGACACACACACACACACACACACACACACACACACACACACACACACACAGAAAGAAAAAGATGTGCAGCTTTTTCGTCGCGGGAGGGTTTCCGCAGGCAACTGCTCCACATCACACAGCATGATTTCA
>NW_022103915.1:90762850-90764775 GCF_000313985.2 Echinops telfairi | reverse complement strand
GGGGCACTGTGAGTTGGAATCGATTGGATGGCAGCAAGTTCTTACTGTTTTCTCCGAGGAGTACTGGCTTCCCAGGCTGCACTCTTCGTTTACGGCAAACCTCCTGCTCCTAGAAAGTCCAAATCATATCTTTTGATCTGGCTGAGGTGCTAAAGCCGGAAGACGAGGTCATGAAGGGGGAGGAAAGTCCCTCCCACGGACACCGGTATGTAAAGGAAGAGGAGGGAAGACCAAGGGGCCTGGGTTTGGCCTGTTTGCGCTCAGGTGGGCTCTCCACCTGGCCTTGCTGTTCTCGGAGCAGCAGGTTGGAATTCCCAGTTGGGAATTGGATTTAGGTGGAGGTTTCTGGAGGAGAGTAAAGGGTCAGGGAATGGGAGAAGCAAGGTCATGTTGGTTCTTTCTCAGCAGCCCTTTCTTCTCTGAGGCTCCATCTCCTTGCCGTGGCTCCTGCCAGGTGAGCCAAGCCCTTGGGATTCTAGTCACCTGGTCCTGCAGCCTAGGTAGATCATGGTGCTGGCCATATTGTCGCTTGCTGGTTGTTTCGCCAACCCCGGTTTGGTTCCCTGGCTCTCCCACCACATGGGTCACACTTTTCTTGTTTCCTCGGTTTGGAATCGTTAGTGTTGTCTCTTTTCCTAATTGGATCCTGACGGATAGATACATGCATCTACGGGGAAAATCAAGAATTAAATATTGCGGGAAATGTTTAGAAGAATCATTGTGGAGAACATGACAGGACATTGCTTCTTGATCTTGATTGTGAATCACTAGGGGGTATTGTTCAAATGTATACCCTGACTCAGTAGGTCCAACGTGAGGCTTTTGACTTTGTCTTTCCTACAAGTTCCTAGGTTATGCTGATGCTGCTGGGCCCTGGAGAGTGCTTTGAGTAGCAATCCACCCCTACCCATTGCCGTGGTTGATTTTGACTTGTAGCAACACTAAATGACAGAGAGGAACTGCCCTATAAGGTTTCCCAGAACCATTCCCGCCAAAAAAACCAAAGTTACTGCCACAGAATCGGTGTTGATTCATAGTGACCCTGTAGGACAGGGTAGAACTGCCCCTGAAGGTGTCCAAGACTTTAATGCTTTACGAGAGTTGAAAGCCCATCTTTCTCCCTCAGAGTGGCCAGTGGTTTCAAACTGCTGACCTTGCAGTTAATATGCCAATGCATAACCACTAGGCAACCAGGGCTCATAGGGTTTCAGAAGCAGTACATTTGGATGGGCTCAAGCAGCCTTGTTTCCCTTCATGGAGCGGCTCATGGGCTTGAACGGCTGACCTTGCTGGTAACAGCCCAATGTTTAACTCCCTACACCACCAGGGCTCCCTTTGAAGAGCAAGGAGCTAGAGAGGAGGATGAATGAAAGTGGTTGAACTGAACGGCGCCATAAATCCCTTATGAATTTGTCGGGGCTCTGTCAGGATTGCTTGATAACCTTATCCAGCCACTCAGCACCTTGGGAAGGAAAAGCGGATGAGCTGGACTATGAGAGTGAGGTTCATGGATTTGGCCCTTGGGGGAGAGTCACAAAGTCAAAGATTCTAAAACCCCAGAGGAAGCAACCCCGAGGAATGCGGTTATAGACTCTGTTGTGGGTCGGCTGAGACTGATGCCCCCAGAGCGGGCAAAAGAACGTAGGAAATGATGTAAACCAAAATGCACTCGTGTTCGTCTGAAGAAAACACGAGAAGGGCAAGGCAGGGGTTGGTAGTCAGAGGGAAACTGAGTTTTGGGGTTTTGACCAAAGGAAGAGCTTAAGTGACAATAAATGATGTCTGAGTTGTGACATTTGTATCGATGCATGTAAATTATGGTATTGGTGAAGTGTACAGTGAACCCTCGTTTATCGCGGTTAATCGGTTCTAGACCCTACCGTGATAAATGAAATTCCGCGAAGTAGGATTCCTTATTGGTAAAT
>NW_022103915.1:90756547-90761658 GCF_000313985.2 Echinops telfairi | reverse complement strand
GAAAAGCCTTGAGGTCAGGGCACAAAGACAGACAGCATCATGGATGTGGGAGGTGAAATCTTCAAGTTAGAGAGGAAGGGTCAGGCTAAGGGAAGTTCTGCCCCAGGTCAAAGCTGCCCAGCAAGCCTGTAGCGTGTGGGGTGAATCTGAGATCCAAAAACTTCTAACAGACAGTAAAGAATGTGGGGCGCATATGCACGCCCAAAGGAGTGCCTAGGTGATGCAAACAACCCACACACTGAGCTGCTACCTGGGAAAGCTTGCACGTTTGAGCCCCCCCAAAAAGTCCAGGCAATCTACTCCCCCCGCCCCATATTAGCCATTGAGATTCCTCTGGAGGTGAGTGCTACTCTGACACTTATGGGTAGGCGTGTGTCAGAATCCAGTCAAAGCTGTAGCTTAGTGGTTCTCAACCTTCTTCATGCCGCAACCCTTTCATACAGGTCCTCGTGTTGTGGTGACCCCGAACCATAAAATTATTTTTGTTGTTACTTCATAACTGCAATTTTTCTACAGTCATGAATCGGGCAGCCCCTCTGAAAGGGTTGTTTGACCCCCAAAGGGGTCGAGACCCACAGGTTGAGAACCGCTGCTGTAGATGGTCATACAGGGTCCCTCCCCCCATGTAAAAAGTCTATGGTTTCAGAAAGATCTGTGACCCTCCAAAGATTAGACATCACTGCTAGAGAAATAGTCTGAGCCATGTCAGCGAGCACTGAGGAATATAAAAGCTCACCGTGAGAGTCTCTTTTTAACCAGAGGGGGAAATAGTTCCCTTATCGTCTATTAATTCCAAAAGGAGATTGCAATCAACAACAGTCACGGATGGTTTCTAAAGCCATCGAGTGAAAGAAAGAACAAGGTGAATTGCTGGTGGCTGGAGCAGGCCAGCAGCATGTGAACCTTCTGCTCAATCTTAAACATCAAGAAAAAGGAGACAGGCAGATTTTCTACTGATCCCTCATGGGATCAACATGGAGCAATGTCAATGGAATACTTTTGCCAATGCCACTTAGTTGAACCCTCCAGATTTAACTACTTGCTAATGGAACACACAGAGATAGGCGAAGATTGGAAGCAAACAATGAGGATGTAGTCCACAAAATCCAGCATGTGGGAAACTCAACAATGCAAGTGACTACGTTTTCCAACTTAAATGACAAGGGGGAGAAAAAAAACCAGGGCACTGTTACTGATTTTAAAAGACTCAAAGATTAAAAAGTAAGCTAAATACAATCTGTGGGACATACTTGAATCCTAACTCAGAAACAAATTTAAAAGATAATGGTTGGACAATTGGGGGGCTAGATATTTGATGATGGGCAAGTGTTGCGTGGTACTATGGCCACATTTTTAAAAGGACCCTTACTCTTCCAGTGTTATTTATAGATCAAAGCATGTGCTACCTGTTTGAGAGGGCAGATTGCAGGTATCAATGAATTGAGATTGGCCATAAATTGTCAGCTGTTGAAATGGAGTCATGGGTCCGTTGTATTTCATTGTCTTTCACATGTTAATTGTATTTCTACCTCTACATTTGTGCATGTGTAAAATTTTCCATGACAAAACTACAGATATGTTTTCCTGATCAGTGGAACATACACATCACTCACCAAACGTCTGAGCCTGTTAGGTTTCTTGGGAAGCTGCCTTCCCAGTTGTGCTCAGTGTTCCTGGCTGGCAGGGGCCTGTAAAACTATGTGCTTCTGAAGAGACAGACCTCACACTACTTACTTATTCCCAAAGTTCTCTTGGGACATAGGCGTCCCATATGATTGCATCAAAATCTATATTCCCTTAAAAATTTTTGCCCCTGGATTTCCGCATGACTCTCATTACTGAAAACACATGAAATCAGTAAAGAGAGCACAGCAGAAAATGATACAGGCGTGAACGGGTTATAGTTAAAAAGGACGAGTAGAGTAGGGCAGACATTGCCCTGGACATAACTGGATCCCAGTGTGGAAAACGTGAGGCGGCAGAAAGGGAGACTGGCCGAGTGTTCCCAGGCCACTGTGGAAGGAAGTAGCCGGAGGGTCTATAGGAGAGCAAATTTGGTTGTAGGAGGGGGCAGGGTTTGATCTGGGTGGGGAGCAGTCAGAATGCTAAAAAGAGAAGGAATGTTCCTGAAAAAACGAAGGAGACATGAAGGCACTGGAAATGAAGACCTCTACCAAGCTAATAGACTCAAGAAATCTTTTATTCCTTGGGGACACCTGGACCTTCATCTATAGCAGAAACACTGGTTTTCATGGGACGTGGGGAGAGCCCTCCTTCCCTTACTTCTCGGGGGTCTCTCGGGCTTTCCCTAATGGCCCAGGATCTCTGAAACTGAGAAGGTGGTCGTAGCCACCTGTGGAAACAAAAGAAGAGACCGCTGCACCGTAGCCCGAAGGAAGGCATATGGTTCTAGCACCATCAGCTCTCAGTCCTGATGGAACTCGCACTGCGGGGCCTGGCCAGCTGGAGGCTCTGGGGAGCACTTATACTGCGTGAGGATAGCCCTAGCCCGGGAAGAGTTTACAGTGGGGCCATTTTAGAAGATCATTTCTCCTGTTCTTATTGCTGGGAGATGAGAGAGAGATTATTGCATGTTTTCCACAGTTAGTCAAAAGCCAGCTACCTTCTCCTCCACCTCTCAACACATACAAAGTGAGCCAC
Organism: Echinops telfairi; assembly: GCF_000313985.2. Lineage (NCBI taxonomy): Eukaryota > Metazoa > Chordata > Mammalia > Afrosoricida > Tenrecidae > Echinops > Echinops telfairi. Next base: position 90,758,997 of record NW_022103915.1, on the reverse strand, counting down.
ATGCCACACCAGCAGGCTGGGTCTCAGAAGGATGGCTCTTTCAAATGCAATTGCCCCTAATGGGGCACACGGTCCAGGCTGTGGATTTCAAGGGGACTGATGCTGAGCTTGAAGCACTTCTGCCAAGGAGCTGGGGGTCTGTCCAGGTTGGACAGCTATCCGGAGGGGTTATGCTCTTGGAAAACTGGTGTCTTCCACTTGATCCACAATCCTACACTCATGGCCCCATAACGAGGAGCCGCATGGCCACCACCTACCCGTCCCAAGTCTTTTGGGACAGAATTCCATGCCTTTGTCCAGCATTCAAGGAGGACCTTTCCTCTTTAACAGGGCAACAGGAGCACTGTTTTCCCCTCCCCTTTCCTTTGAAATCGTTCAGAGACACCAGGTTACAGGTACCAACCCTAGCCATCTATCAAGGTTACAGGTACCAACCCTAGCCATCTATCAAGGTTACAGGTACCAACCCTAGCCATCTATCAAGGTTACAGGTACCAACCCTAGCCATGAGCGCAAAGCCTGGGGAACAGAAGTCCCCAGCTCTCCTGTATCTGCTTCTAATAGTGGTTCTCAACTTGTGGGTGGTGGCCCATTTGGGGGTTGAATGACCCTCTCACAGGGGCCACCCAATTCATCACAGTAGCAAAGTGACAGTGATGAAGTAGCAACGAACATCATTTTATGGTTGGGGGTCACCACCACATGAGGAACTGTATGAAAGGGTCGCGGCATTAGGAAGGTGGAGAACCATGGCTTAGAACCACATGTTGAGCATCGAGGTGTCCCTGCCTTGGCCCAGTGGGTCAGTTCCATCAGTTCCTGAAGCAGCTCCCAGAACACTGTTCGTGGGGTCCATGGAGAGATGGACGTGTCTGCGCAAAGCTTTCTGACGGCTTGGGCATCCGGATTTGGAGGTGTCTGTCTCTGTGAACCTATCTTTCTGTTTCTCAAGGAAAAGGGGGGGTTTGTTACCAAGACGTTTTTGGCCGTCGAGCAACTCTCCCCAAACAGTTTGGTGACTTAATTGTAGATGAATCAGAAACATATGGAACACATTTCCTCCTAAAATACACATGGGTTTGGCAATTAAAAGAAACTGTGTTGAATATAGCCGATTTGGTGGCCAGAAGGCCCCGTGAGAAGGCAGGGACCACTCAAAATTACCATGACTCTTTAGTGAAAGCTTGATTGCTGAAGGGCACAGAGGCGGGCATTGGCAAGAGATTTGTAGCTGTCACACCTCGGCTTTCAGAGATGGTAAGCGAAGGCAGAGCGTTTGCGAAGATTCTAGTGGAAATATGCCCTGGGATGTGGGTTGAGATGCATATTAGCTTACAAGTTATAAAGAAAAACAACCGCAGCGGCAAACTTTTCTTTTGGAAAAGAACGACTCCAGGCCAGACGGAACGGACAGACTGAAACGCCCATCCTGAGCGCTTGACCGTTCTACCGGCACATGGAACTGAATGAGGCGGTCAGCCTGCCGATAAAACCATTGCTCCCGATAGAAACCCAAGACCTGTAAGCAGGAAACCTAAAAAGATCTGTAATTGCTCTTCGAAGAGGCAACTGAGCACACGAGGGGTGAGAAACATCTTAGGCCACTGCAGCGATTCCCCCACAAGCGGGCCATCCATCCATCAGAATGATTTTTCTCTTTCGGGGTCAGGTTCCTTGGTTGGACATGCCAGATGACCGTGGCCGGGGCCAGACACTGCTCCATGCCCCGGAGTCTGGGAGTCTTAGCGCAGAGTAAGACGAGCACGGCGTCGATGCACCCCTCGTGTTGTTGTTTATGGCGCTATATGATGGCAGGAAGTAAGACAAACAAAACCCACTCTTCAAAGACTACACACTCTTACTGGGTCCTTGACCTACCCCTCACAATGTAATAGAGCCATTAGGAGCAGAAACTTTGTAATGAGTCAGCAGTTCCGTCACTCACATGTTGTGCAAACGGGAGCACGTTTAACCTCCTTATTCATTTGTTATTTACCCACTTCCCTCTGCCTCACCCTGGGAATGAAGGACCCGCCTCACCTTGGGCGGGTAAATTCCCTGCATTGTAGCACCTGTGTTAGACCTGGATGGAGATGTCAGAAAGAGGCAGGTGTCAGTCTAAGGAACAAGCTATTTACCCTGCCTGTTTCCTGAAGAAAGGGATTTCGTGCAGGGAAGTAAGTGCTTAGAAAACCATTGGGAGATATGGGGGACGGGGATTATGGCTGGGCTTAGCCAGTTTAAACTCATTCACTATAGCTGGGATCAGGAGGCAAGGGTGGGGTCACTGTCGCCACCATATTCTATGTGGCATCTCCAAGCCAGTGTTTTGATACAAGAAGGTAGCAGCTGCCTCTCATAGTTTCTCCCTCTCGCATCTTCAAAAATCTCATGGGAACCCATCAATTTGGTGTTCTAGTTTGTATATAGAATTCTACCTGCCAGGGGCG
>NW_022103915.1:90745053-90755186 GCF_000313985.2 Echinops telfairi | reverse complement strand
CTCTTTTTACACATACAAGATACACCAAATCCATCCATATATTAATTATATTGATTACATTGTATTACCTTTCTCACCCCCCGTTCCTGAGTTGTTTTTCCCCTAAAGTTCCTATCTAATCTTTGGAATTGCTGATAACAGTTCGATCCCTTGTAGAGGTGGATATTTTTCTAGTGAAACTAAGCTCATATTTGGGGATATGGGATCTTAACTGTAAGGTTTAAAGATTATCTGAGGATAATGGTTTCAGGGGTTTGGTTCCAGCAAATCTGGAGTCCAGGAAAATCTAAAATTCTGTTCCGCACACACATACCCCTTTGATCAGGAGCCTTCTAAGGGATCTTCAGTCAAAGTGGTCAGTAATGGGAGCGGGGTGCGATCAGTTCTCCTGGTCTCAGGGCCAAAGAGGCAGCTGTCCGTGGAGGCGGTTAGTCACACATTCCATAGCCTCTTCCCACTGGTGACTCTTCACTCTCCGTTGTCCCAAGAGAATAGAGACCAACCTTGGTGCCTTGTGTGGTCCCTTGCATGGGGCTAAACCCACCGGGTTTACAGGTGAAACTCAGAGGTGGAACAGAGGCATGCAACATGTTGTTGGGTTAGTTAGCTGGGATGCCTCATAAAGTCATGACCCCAAACTTTAGACGAAGAAACCAAATCCCAACACGTGTTCGATTGCGCATGAGCAGCCTCAACAGTTACTCTTCTGTTGTAAATATGAAGGAGCTTCAAAAAGTGCATAGCAACCTCCCGTTATCTTCTTTCCCCCCAGTATCTTTTAATTCCACTTTCCTCACAACCTTTCGAAGGCCCTTCAGACACTTATCACACGACTTCTGCCAATTCAACTTTCGCGATAATCGGCACGAATCTCTTTTAAGAGATAAAAAGAGCGGACCAAGTGCAAGCAGCCAGGCAAGCAGAGATGGCGGAAAGTAGATGCTACGTCCCAAGAAGAGAAGATTGCCAGAAAGTCAAGGACTGGAAGTGGAAGGGAGAGGAACTTCCCCCCAGAGCCAACAGACAGACAAAGCCTTCCTCTAGAGCCACTGCCCAGCATTCGGATCGCTCACTTCTGACAGTGAGAAGATAAAGTTCTGTTTCTGATAGCCATCTACTCTTGACCTTTCTGTTAGATTGGCATCAGAAAACCAAGGCCATGGCACATAAAACAAAGGCACACCGTCCGCTGCTAACTGAAAGGTGGGCTGTGAGAACCGACCCCACCGCTGCGCAGGAGAGAATACCTGGCGATCTGGTTCCGTAAAGATGCCAGCCTTGAAAACACTCAGGGGAAGTTCTGGTCTGTCGCGTGGACGCACTGTGAGTCCATGGACTCGCACAAGAAGGGAAGACAAATCATGGGACAATTTATATGTATGTCATCACTCCTGTTTTTAATAAGCACTGCTGCTTGCTGAGAATGGCTTTCACTTACCCTAACGTTTCTGTGGTGCTTGGGAGGAAGGACACAGAGTTCATGGAAAAGCCCCGTGCGTCTGATACAGGCAACTGCAAACCGTCTGTGATGAGAACCCAGTCACGGAAAGGAAATCGGAGTTCAGAGTGATTTCTGTTTGTTTGTTTGCTTGTTTTGAGAGAAGGCGCAGCAAGGAGAATGGGCTCGTTTCAATTCAGTATTTTATAGAAGAAAAAGATCAAGGAAGAGCTGGTCTTAAAACTGTCAAAATATGAGAATTTGATGGGAAGAGAGAAGGAAAACAGAACAGTTGGAAATGCAAAGATAAAAGAGTTGGATCCCGACATGTCGATGTAATTTCCCAGAAATGGAAACTGTCCTGGCAATTTGGAAAGAGATATCGAGAAACAATATGCATTAAATGCTGAGCTCTTCTTGCAGCAATGAACTTGGAAGGCTCTGAGCACACATGGCATAATGATCGTGTGATTCATCTACACATGGCCTTATCCTTAGTGATTGACGAAAGGAGAAACTACGTTTCATAAAGCATTAAACAGAAAAAAATAAAAAGACGCTAAACTGTATTTCAGAAAGACTTTGAGAAGCTTCTTAGGTCGTCGATAGAGTATGAACTCAGCCACTTCAACTCACATTGCTGTAGATCACATATGTAATCTCCTTTAATCCGTCACCAGTTCTGTGATGGAGGTGTCATTGCCCCTGTTTTCTCTGACAGTCCAAGAGCTGACTTGTCCAAAGCTGCTTGGGTAGTTGGTAGTTGAGCACAGGTGCAAATAGCATTGTTTCCACTGCCCCTGTGGCTCCCCAAACAGGCTGCTTATCACAAGCATCTGGAGCGCTTTGTAAAAATACAGCTTCTTGGGCTCCAGCCCAGGAAATTTTGATTCAATAGTGTAGAGCAAACTCTGGGAATCTAATTGTTTAAATTTTCCTCCCAGTGACTCTGATACGCACTTAATATGAGAAAGCATTGCCCACAATTACAACCAGAGATGGTGTGAGAATGCATGGAGATAAGCATGCATGGGAGCAGGGAGTAGAAGACGGGGACCCCCCTGCTTTATGCTCCAACTGTAAGCTGCCTGCTAATAGACACTGGTCAGTCTTTTTCTTGAGGAATTGTTGTGTGCCAGGGAACCAGCTCTGTCTCATAGGCACCCTCGCGGACAGAGACGAACTGCCCTGCAAGGTTTCTAGGTGGTCGTCTTTGTAGGTGTGACAGTCAGCAGCTCCCGGCATTCATTCAACTCCTGGGCCAGCAGGGCTCCCCCTCCTTGGATATTTGGTTCCATAAACTTCTACCAGCTCTGAAAAACATGCCTTGGCTTCACCTGGATATCTAGTCCCAAGACCCGGATTTTCTTAACCAGCCCCCGTCCTCCCAGGGGGTTCCCAGATACTCCTGTGGTGGCGAAATGTGCTTTCAGACGCTTCAACAACCCTGATCACACTGTCGCCACACCCCGTTTCTGCCAGACAAATTAGGACGAGATGCTTAGCCTTTCAAAGGTAAGCAGAAGAAGAAAAGGCCTTTGGGCTGATAGATGCTCTTGGGCATTTATGTGATTTTTTTTTAAGTTGAAAATATAAATAAAAAGAGTAGCAATCTGGATCATGCTTGACCACAGACCCAAATAGACTTCCTCTTCTTCAATAATACCTTCTTCTTTTGTGCCTGAGCACACCAGGTTAAGAAAATGAAAATATTTCCCACAAGAAAACTTAAAGCTTTCCCAGAAACACCAGGGGAGTCTCGTGGTTGTGGTGGTCAGTTGCAGTCGAGGCAGGTGGGACCCACGGTGACCTTTGTATACAAAAATCAAACCAAACTCATTGAATCGATGCCAATTCACAGGGACCCTGTTGGACAGGGTAGAACTGCCCCTGTGGGCTTCCGAGACGGTAACTCTGTACAGGAGCAGAAAGCCTCTCTCAGTACCCGTAGCTGGTGGTTTCGAACTGCAGTTAGCAGCCGGGTGCATGAGCACTACACCACCAGGGCTCCTCTGAGCTCAACACTTTGCTCAGTCCTGCGCCCCCTGCAGGATTGCTGAAATGCCTGGGCCTTTCCTTAGGCTGTTGTGTTCATCCATCTCTTTGCGAGGTTTAGCACACTCGATCTTCTTTTTAAAGCAATGAGTCTTGCCTGGTGATGGCCAGTAAAGGAAGTAAGCTGAAGTCTCGCTATCCTTGCTTCTAGAAGTAGTCTACTGCATTTCTGCTATCTATGTTGGAAGAAATATGTGCAAAGGGAATAGCGCATTTCAACCATGACTCACTTAGGGATGATCACATGATCCAACATTTTACACGTTGCACAACTTTGAAAAACTCTTTGGCAGTACCTCTGATGGTCCTTCCTGGCCACCCCAAATGGCACAGCAGAGGTCCTGGTGATGATTGGGCTCTACCAGGAAGATCAGGGAATGGCCAGAGGGACATTTTCCCTCGCTCATCTGCTATGTCTCAGTAGGCCACAGAGGGCACAGGCGATGGCAAGAGGACATGTGGTCTCAAAGGGGAGGGGGAGGCTGGGTGAGAGTCTAAAGGAGCCAGGAAGGTGGTAGGAGAGGTTGGAGAGGGAAGAGACGGAAGAGAGCCAGGTAGCTGCATGGGCCAGCAGGCAGAGGAGAGCAGGGTTCCTGCCCAGGGCCGGCAGTGAGACACAGCAGGTGTCCATTACTTACCCATTACCGGCAAGAGCTCCGCAATGGTGGGGAAGGGACTGCTCTGCCACATGGATGCTGAGACGCAGTTGTCCTGTCCTGCTGTGAGTCAGAATCGGCTCAATGGTGGTGAGTTTGGATTGTCCACGTATCATGCTAGATAGTCCCTTCCTTCACAACGTGCAGAGCAGCGGTTCTCAACCTGTGGGTCGTGACCCTTCTGGGGGGTTCGAACGACCCTTTCACAGGGATCCTCAATTCATAACAGTAGCAAAATTACAGTGATGAAGTAGCAACAAAAATAACTTGAAGCTTGGGGGGGTCACCCCCACATGAGGAATTGTATGAAAGGAAGGCTGAGAACCACTGGGATTTATCAAGGGTTCTTCAGGGGGGAGGTTGGAGAGGGAGGGGGATAAAATGAGGAGCTGATACCAAGGGTAGAAAGCAAATGTTTGGAGAATGATGATGGCAACAAATGTACAAATGTGCTTGACACAATGGATGTATGTATGGATTGTGATAAGAGTTGTGCAAGCCCCCAAGAAAATGATTGTTAAAAAATAGTAATCATCATAAAAAGAAAATGAAGCAAATTAACAGATAATTTACACGTTTGGCAAATGCTAGGGCTTCAGGCATCAGAAAGACATGATGTGCTGTGTGAGGTCAGTGCTTTACACCGGTTGCTGGGTGACATCACTCGGGGAGTACACAGTACAGAATGAAGTGCAACCGTCCAGATGGGAAGAGAAGATGACCTGGAGTAGCCTGGGGGTGGAGGAGAAGAGATGAAGTGGATACAAGAGTACCTGAACTGCTGTCAGCAACGCAGTTGCTCCAACTCCAACAATCAGTGCTTCGGACACAGTTCTCCTAGGTAAGGGAATAAAATAAAAGATTGAAGTGGAAATACTGAAGGGTTTGAAGCTCTCCACCTCCTTTCTTTTAAGCTAAATCCTTGCTTTGGGTCCTCTAAGCACCTACTGAATGAACATTTTCCTTACTCGACTCATGGGAACCCCACAACGAGGAAAAGAACACCCCCTGGCTGCAGGGAGTCTGGGTCCCATTAAATAAGTACGTCAGGCATACAGATTGCTGCTATAAAGCAAGACTATAAATAAGAACCTCAGAAGATGCTCAAGGGTCTGAAAAGGAGCCATGAAGTAGGAGCTAGAATTCAGCAGGCGGAGATGAGGATGGGAGTTCCAAGTGATGGGAGCAGCAGGAACAAAGGCGTGGAAACGGGACTCTGGGACGTACTCCTCACTGCCATCGAGTCAATGGCGGCTCGGAGCCACCTGCTAGGACAGGTAGAACTGTCCCTGCAGGTTTTTGAGATGGTAACTCTTTACAGGAGAAGAAAGCCTCATCCTTCTCCCATGGAGTGGCTGCTGGTTTCAAACTGCTAACCTTGTGGTTAGTAGCCCAGTGCTTAACCCACTACACCATCAGTACGCAGGAGCAGTCAATGGTCCAGTTTGGTTCAGGAGCTGGGTTTGGAAAGAAAGACTGAGCCCATCAGGCAAGTCTTGAACATCAAAGTCAGAAACAGGTGCTTCCTGCCCAGCTCCTTGTTCCTTTGACATCTTTGTCTTAGGCCTTGAATCCTCCCCAGGAACGTGTGCGCACACGCGCATGTGCACATGTGTGCACGTGTGCATGTGTATGTAGGCAAATGCACTTGCCTGTGGCAAAAGGAGGAATTCAAGGAACCCATTTGTTTCTGTTTCAAATACTGGACAGTAGAAATGATAGGCGTTGCCAGGGGTCACTCTCAGAAGGCAAGCGTTAGCAGCTGACCACAAGGTTGGTGGTTGAAATCCACCATTCATTTCTGAGGAGAAAGATAAGGCTCTCTGTTCCTGTAAAGATTTACAGCTTCAGGAACCCTATGAGTCAGTATGAGTCAGAATTGATGGTGGGTTTTGTTTTTGTGTTTTTAGAAAAGTGCTCTTTTTAGAGCTAAAGTGTTACTTGATGAAAGAACAATTTATTCTTTTTTCCCCTTTGGTTTATCATATCTATAGGACCTAGATATCTGACTCATGAGGCACATGGATGTAACCCAATGATAAGCGAAGTATTAGGAAGTTGCATTTAAAAAAAAAATTTTAGGTGCAGCCTTGAAAATTAAGCACAAAAAACTAATGATAACTTCTACCAACAGAAATAATTTTCCATTCCTGGATTTCCTTTCCTGGTTCTTAAAAAAATTATTTTTTTTTTTAGGATTGGAATATTAGCAAGGAGCTCAGGCTAGTCTCTTGAGGTCTTGGCTAAGCAGGCTTCTTGAGTTTGCGGGTGCTAAGTGTCAGCACACAGATTTTTCTGGGGGAAGTGCATTCTAACCAAGAACACCCCTCGACCACCCTGGCTTGCAAAGTGACTGCTGCAGGAGTCAGTAGGGTTTGTCTTCAGAAGGTTTCTCCTCGTGGTCTCTGTGCGCCACCAAATCTCATATTATAATCTTTACGAGCCTGTCCTACAAATATCCCTATCGTTTGAGATAGCACAGCCGAGATATGCGCAGGGACACTTGCCCCTGGGCAGACAGGCCTTCCGGTCACCTCTCTGGCTGCTGGTGACCAGAGTCAGCTAGATACCCCAGCTCCGACTGTCTATGGGAATACTTACCACGCTGTCTTTTGGGGGTCATGTTGGCACTGCCATATTGTCATTCTTTCTCTTGCCACACAGACCAGTAGCACCGAGCAGAGAAACAAGAGTGGCAGACAGGCTGCCAAGCCTTTCCTCCTGCGGCTGTAGCCACTATCGTAAGGGAACACGCAGCTTGAGGCTCATCGGGGAGATCGCCCTTCACAGCATGGCTGAGAGTTTAAAGGCCTTTCTTTTACCATCGCCTTCTTCCTTCTCTGATCCTCTCACCAAAGGCACCACATTTCTCTAGAGAGTGTGTCCCGAATGCCTTATGTCTACAAAGCTTCTTCCAAACATTAATAGACAAATGGTTAGTTTATATAAAGCACACATGTATTGCTCCGACATAAGCAGCGAGGAGCCCACAGTTTACATTTTTTGGTCTATCTTTTTAAAAGGAATGAAAAATCATATTCCAGATGATCCAACCATTTAAGCGAGGGAGCGAAGGGGTGCAGAAGGAACCCAGATTTAAAAGAGGTTTAAATTTGGCCTCTTTGTGAGCCAAGTACAAACACGAAGACTGACATCCTGGCTTCCACTGATCTTTAGAGCAGCCTCAGATTCATTTTCCTACCGTTGGCTCCACGCTTTTGTGACTGGAGCAAACTTCAAATCACCAAACTTATTTTTGGGCTTTTAATTAAAACACACACACATTAATAATAGTTATAATGACAGTAAGGCAGACTTGAGTCTTAGTATAAACCCCCGCAAGGGCAGGGCATCATTGAATTGTATCTATCGGCCATGTGTGCAGAATTCTTTCTCAGCCATGTGGGATGCCAGCTCATCTTTTGCATCTGTATGTTCTTATTTTACACAAATGGTCTGACAATACCAGCTCTTGGGTGATTTAGATAATTTGGAATCTAGGGATATTTTTGGTGGAAAGAGAGTGTTATTTAGAATTTTAACTCTACCTCAGTGGCCGTGGTGAGAGCTCAGTGTAGGAGGTAAGTGTCAGGGGCAGAAGTGTCAACCTCCCTGGGAATTCCCCCTCGGTGTGCCTTTGAAACTGGTGCATATGGCCGTGGGCCAGTGTCTTCATCTTTAATAATGGGGGCAACCCCGAGGTGTGTTACAGGGGTTCCGTTTAAGCATGCAGCCGAAGCCTCGTGTTTAGTACATGTGACAGAATGGAGACTAATGCTCTTTTCATTGTTATTGTTCGTTGTCGGGGGTGGGGGGGTGGGGAGGTGGAGGGGAGGGGGTCCGTTCCAATTCGGGGCAACCCCACGTGTGCAGAGGAGAACTGCTCCAGCCTTTACAAGGCCGTGACCTCATGGAAGCAGATCACCAGGCGTGTGTCCTCAGGAACTAGTTTCAGAAGTATTTCACACACACACATACACACACACACACACACACACAGAGGATAGCACCCATGTGTGCAGAGTAGAACAGAGTATATGCTATAAGTGTGTATGTGCATACCTAGATATGTATATATGTGTGTATATATACAAACACACACACACACATGTTGTTAGGTGCCATCGAGTCAGTTCTGACTCACAGCGACCCTATCCTGCACCATCCTCACAACTGTTCTTAGGCCATTGTTGCAGCCACCTCCTTGAGGCTCTTCCACTTTTTCACTGCCCCTCTCCTTTGCCAAACATGATGTCCTTCTCCAGGGGCTGATCTCTCCTGACAGCACGGCCACAGTGTGTGAGATGGCGCTCAGGAGCACTCTGGCTATAGTTCGTCCACGACAGATCAGCTTGTCGTTTTAGCAGTCCATGGTATGTTTGATCCTCTTCTCCTACCCCGCAGTCCAAATGCACTGATTCTTTTTGGGTCTTCCTTATTCAATGTCCAACTTTCGCATGCAGATGAGGCAATTGAAAGACCATGGCGTGGGTCAGTGCACCTTAATCCTCAAGGTAACACCTTTGCTTTTAAGTGCTCTAAAGAGGCCTTGTGCAGCAAATTCACCTAATGCAACACTTTTGAATCTTGACTGCTGCTTCCATGAGCATTGATTGTGGATCAAGCAAGACAAAATCCTTGACAACTTCAACCTTTTCTCCGTTGATTATGATATGACCTATGGGTCCAATTACACGGATTTGGGTCTTCTTTACTTTGAGTTGTAATCTATCATGAAGATTACAGTCTTTGATCTGCATCAGCAAGCTTTTAAATCATGCATGTTCACACAACTTCCTGGTGAACCATGTGCAATTTCTAATATACATTTGTATGCACACACGTATTATTGTTGGGTGCCTTCGAGTTGGTTCTCACTCAAAATGATCCTATGCCAAACAGAAGCAAACACTGCCTGGCTCTGTGTCGTCCTCACAATCAATATATTGTCAGTGCAAACGAGGAAGACTCTCAACGAGACGGGCTGACCTCGTGACGGCAACAGTGAACACATACACATACTTTCATGCAGTGGGTTACATATGAAGTGTGTGTGTATATGCATATGAGAACTATCACACTGTATATAATAAAGAGTTTTATTTAAACCTTTCACTTAATGTAATACCATTCCCTTTTCTCAGGCATTATTACAATTCTTCAAAAATATTACTTAGCAGTTGTATCACATTCGCTTGTGTAAATAAGCTATAACACTTTTAATGTTGACTCCTTCTTGGAGTTTTAGGGAATATAGATACAGAAAGCCTACAAAGAAGAACATGCTCGGCATATCTCAAGCTGAAAGACTTGGGAAAAAATTCAAGCCTCAAGTTGAAATATTGAAGGATTCCATGGGCAAATTATGGAACGCTGCAGAAAGCATCAAAAGAAGATGGAAAGACTACAGAGAGTCACTGCACCAAAAAGAATCCATCAATGTCCAATCATTTCAAAAGGTAACATGAGCACGGACCAATGGTACCGAAGGAGGAAGTACAGGTTGCACTGACGGCATCCGCAAGAACACAAAGCTTCGGGAACCGACAGATGCCAGTTGAGTTCGTTCAACAAGCTGAAGAAGCACTGGAAGTATTCACTCTCCTAAGCCAAGAAACCGGCAAGGTGGCGACCAGCCAACTGACTGGAAGAGATCCTTATTGGGACCCATTCAGAAAGGTGCCCCAACAGAGTGTGTACAATATCAACAAGATGACCAGAGCCAGGGACGACTCTGTGGTTTCACAATCAAGTCAGGTGTGTGGAAGTTGTGCTCTCTCACCATGTTAATTTAATCTCTGGGAAAAGATCCAAGAAATTGGACTCTACGAAGAGAACAATGTGGCATCAGGAGGCCCATGACACAATCTTGCTTGCTGAAAGCGAGGAAGACTTGAAACACTTGTTACTGAAAATCATAGACAGGTGCCTTTAGTATGGCCTGTAATTCAATGTAAAGGAAATCCAAATCCTTACAACTGGAC
>NW_022103915.1:90743615-90744463 GCF_000313985.2 Echinops telfairi | reverse complement strand
ACAATTGGGTAAAACCCAGAAGTTTTCAATTTACTATGCACTTTCAGCAGCTCTCCAAGGCACTGCTATTTTAAAATTGTGCTACAGTAAACTTTTCTTGGAAAGTGTCTCTTAAAAAAAATTAGGTAATGAAGAACTATCATCGTTCAAGAGCTAGAGGAAGCAAGACCTCAATAACTTTTAAGTCCCATCAAATGTGTCTCGAGAGCAAAGCCACCTCAAAGAACTTGAAATACATAGAAAGTTTCCAGAGTTACCAAGATTCACCTAGTTTCTGGACCAGGCTGGAGATCTTATGCCACGTAGTGTAATACTTGGGTAGTATGTCAACCTAGCTGGCCGGGATTCTCCTCAAGGGTGTGACCTGCTACCAACATAGGTTGATGCTGTGGAAAAGCTTGCTTGCTTTTTGCTGACTTTGGATTATTTCTAACTCCCTGAACTCTAGTTCTCTGGACTTGAGCCAGAGGCCTGGGAATCCTGAGAGTTGTCAACATATTGGCGTCTTACCTGCCCACCTTGTATTCACGTGCCCCTGCACCTGGAAGCTGGGTCTATCAATCTTGGGTTCCTCTGCCCCTGCAGCTCTGCCAGTCAGGAGAAGCCTCCAATCTGACATCGTATCCTCATACAGCAGAACCCCAGACTTTGACGCTAATCCGTTCTAGAAGGAGCGTCGAGATGCAATGCAGTCAAGTTCAGAATCAATTTTTTCCCATCAGAAATAACTGAAAACGGATTAATCCGTTCTCGACCACTAAGTTTTTACCCTAACCTTGCCTTTTTATACAAAACATTACACAGAAATTTCAGAGTAAATAAATTCAGAGTTAAATAATATAATTTAA
>NW_022103915.1:90735435-90740780 GCF_000313985.2 Echinops telfairi | reverse complement strand
CCACTCAAAGGCTTCTTTTGCAAGACTGGCTTGGTGATCTGCTTTGACAGCTTACAGCCTAGACAACCCAACTGGGCAATTCTCCTCTGCACACATAGGGTGACCATGAGTCAGGGTCGACTCCATGGCCAGCTAACCACCACTGATTTTCCCATCAACGGGAACTGTGGGCTGTGCCATTGCCTGGAATGGTATCACTAAGTTTCATTGAGTTTTCCTTCTTTCCTTCCTGTTTCCCTCCATCCCCATCTCCCGCCCTCCCTTTCTCCTTACTTCTATTTTTGCATTCCTTCCTTCCTCTCTCCCTTTCTCCCTTCCTCCACTATTCATGCCTCCACCTATGTAAGCACTCAGTAGCTTTATCAAGTACCGACCGTGTATTATTTGCTGCCTTATGCACTGTGAATAGAAAGGTACACAAGACATGCTGATACTATACCTTTATTTTCTTTGCTTTAGCTTCCAATGGGACCCAAGTATCCATACAGATACTGCCATGTATTAGGTATCTGTTATAGGTTAGGTCTTTTCGCTGAGTGTATTTTACTGAAATCTGCCCAGAGGTTGGTATTATTAATATTTTTATAATACAGATGATAAGTTTAGGCTCAGAGCATTTAAATATCAACCCCCAGGGCACACCATTCCTAGGAGAAAGAGCCAACGGTTTTCTTCTCATGGCTCTGGATCCAAGTCCAGCACTTTCCCCACTGCGCCTGCATATTGGCTATGAAGGGCGGTGCTTTTGCTTTGATGTTTTGCATAATGGGCTGCACATGGAGCATGCAAAATAAAGGTTGGTAAGGCACCAGGCTCCAAGTGGTCTGATGGAATCCTCATTTCACTACTTGTACTTGGAAGCATTGTTTAGCATTTTCACAAGTACGCGCATTTTTCGTATTTGGGAAACTGGAAAAGGTTTCGACTTATGTGTTGACAGCAAGGTAGAAACAACCTCGGCTAGATCAGGAGACGTGAAACCACCAGTGAGGGCTGCACGTGTGCTGAAAACACGCCTCCCCTGACTGGAGCTGGTCACGGAACACACACAGTCAGAAAAATCCCCACGGTACAAATGAGAATCTGGATCAGGACCACTCTTGAAATTATGATAGGAAGATCAGATTCTGTTTTAATTTTGACCAATTGAACACACATAGACACACACACACATACACAAGATGCACAGAGAATAATGTAACAAACTCAAAAGTGCAATAAAAATTTTGTCATATGTGTCTCAAGATTAGAAACAAACAAACAAACAAACAAACAAACGATCCAGCATTCCCCCTAAACGCCAACAAACTCCCTCCATACGAATACACACTATCAAAGGTCTGATTTCCAACCCACTCTTTTATACAATTACATGAGCAGATATGCTTTCATGAGAATGTATAGTATTGTTGTGTTTCTTACAGAATGTGCAGAACTGTGCCATTCTACAACTTGCACTGTATTTTCCATATCACAGTGTCTCTGAACTCTGGGTTAAAATACAGAGATCCATTGGATTCCGTTTAGAAGCACTATAGCATTTTGTTAAGCAAATAAAATAATTTCCTATGACTATTCCTACTCCTGTTGATGGCTGCTAAGATTGTTAAAGATCATATGCAATAGAAATGGTGATACAAGTTTCTAGCCTTCATACAAATGTTCTCGTTCCTGTGAGGTATTTACCTAGAACTGGGATCCTAGGTGGTACACTCAAAGTGTAGTAAACTCACTGCCATTGGGTCAGTTGTGACTCACAGCAAGCCTATAGGAGAGGTCCTGTAGGTTTCCAAGGCTGTAAATCTTTATAGGAATAGAAAGTCTCATCTTTCTCTCTCAGAGCAACTAGTGCTTTTGACCTGCTGACTTTGCAGTGAGCAGCCCGATGCATAACACACTTCGTAACATACTTCATAACACACTTCATAACACACTTCACCATCAGGCCTCCTGGGTAGTATACTAGGTGTAGGTTTAATTTGATCGTCAATTGATAAAGTACTCTGTAAAGCTAATATACACTCTAGTTAAAAAAGCTCCACCAATGCATTTGAGTATATATTCTCTATGAACTTTTCAGAGGAGCTCTGGTAGTGTAGTGGATTATATGTTGGGCTGCTAACTGCATGGTCAGAAGTTTGAAACCACCAGCAGCCTCCCAAAAGAAAAGTAAGGATTTCTTCTTCTGAAAAGTAGTTAGCTTCCTAAGCCCACGGGGTAGTTCTACTTTGTCCTCTAGGGTGCCTGCAATTTGGAAATGATTCCGTAGCAGTAAGTTATACCTTCTGCAATGCAACATACTCTGAAACTTTTAAATCTTTGCTAGGTCTGATAGGGTATCTTATTTCAGATAGAATTTTTCCAAATTATTGGTATGACTGAGCAGCTTCTCATATGTTTTTTTGGTGTCTCAGCTTTCTTTTATTTCTTGTGAATTGTCAGGCTTTGTCAATATTTTCCCCTGCTGGCATATTTTCATGTGTTTCATTTATAAGAGGCATACATTGTAGACATGAACTGTTAAACTGTCACATGCTTGTTGCAAACACCTATAACTGTCAAAGCAATTCTTTATTTTTATTAAGAAAAAATGTACAAGGTCAATTACAAAAGTATTGAGAACTTTATTCTTAATCCCATGCAAGGTGGCTTATATTGTCTCAACATCGGGTGAACAATGTTTAACAGCTTCTGCAGATCGAAGCAAAACCATCTCTACAAAGGCCTTCACAATTCTTCAGAGTTCATGCCCTTGTGAGTTAGACAGAGACAAATACATCCTATACACAGATGAGCAAGCCAAGAATAACGGACTTTACTTTTAAAAACCAGTAGCTGAGCAGGATCTACAAGCCTCACAATAGCCCAAAGTAGTTTCATTAAGTATAATAAACTAATCATAGTTTGGGCATCTCAGATTTAAAATGTTAAAGTTGACACCAGCTGGTCATTCTACATCTTGAAGTGCAGGGTTCATTATGAAATTATGCTGAACTAGGTCTGTGGGATTTGACTCATGTCTTCTTCTGATTGGATAGTGGTTTCTATTGATTGAGAGTTGTGGGAATGCAAATATGAGGCAGACGGCTGGGACAGCTATATAAATACAAATGTTCTAACTGTGAACTATCTCTGTGAACTCAAGGAGTTTCTTTTATCCTCTGTGTTTGGCTCAGTTGACAATCCAATATTCAGAGGGAATATGCTGAACATTTCCTATCATTGAATTCCATTTTTGTATTAGATAACTCTATGGTCTTGGTGTCACCAAAGTGGTCAAGAGGGAAAAAGTCCTTGGGCTCATGGAACTTAAGTTTGGGTGACAGTGAAAACTAATGCCAGGGAGAGGGCATTGAACAAGAGAAAATGAAACTGGGCAGCTGTGTGTGTTTGTTTCTATTGTTGAGCGTGTAGTCTCAGTAGCCTCCTGAATAGGGATTATTGTATTGATGATCAATCTTTCCTATAGACAGACACACAGAGAGAGAGAAAACCAATTGTCCTTAGCTCCCTTCCCACTCACAGCAGTGTCACGTGCGTGTGACTGATTAGAACTGGACTATAGGGTTTTCAGTGGCTGAATTTTTAGGAGTAGACCTCCAAGCTTTCCTACCAAGGCACCTCCCCATAGATTCAAACCTCCGACCTTTTGGTTAGCAGCAAGGCACCTTAAACTTGGGACACCTCGAGATTCCAGGATAGAGATATATAAAACCCAAGCCAGAGTTCCCAATCACTTCCAACTTAGGCGAGCAGAGGCACCTCTTTCTGCCCCCCACCCCCCTTGAAGCCATTTATAGGAGCCTTCATGAAAACACTGAGTTACGATACATGAACCATCTGACGAAGTTAACGACTTTGTGAACCATACTGCCTTTGGGGAATAGTTTCCACACTGCGAGGACAGCTGGCTCAGTAGACTTGGCGGTGGGCTCAGGCTGAATTGTTGTGTATTTCTAACTCCCTCCCTCTCCGGGAGTCCACTCCAAGCAACTATTATTTTTGAGTTGACTGTTGACACCCTGCAGGCACCCATAAGCTACGACCCAGGAGATGATGTACCTACCCGCTAGTGACTGAGACACGCAGTAAAGTGCAGCGCTGAGCTCATCGGTGAAAAGTGCGGTTTGCACAAACAAAACGGGCGAGTAGGATTTTCTAGCTATTCTTTGAGCACTGACTTCCTTCTTCCTTCAAACACTGGAAATACAAAACAAAACAAAAAACCTGTTCCGTGTCCCTCACAGTGTCGAGTAAGCATTTCAATATCCTGTTGGCCCCCCTCCCTGGTGCCTCCGAAAGAGAAAATCTTCTCTTTGGTTTTGTTTTCCTTTGGCCAAGCACTTAAATCACCCGATGGTTCACAAGTCACTTCTGATGCGATTCAAGGTTCTGTTTATTTTGCGGGCGTCAGGACAGGCGTCTTCAAATCTCCTTCGGTTGGAAATGTCCCTACAAAGTCAGCGTCTGACCTTGCAGACCGGCTGGTTTCTGCGTGGACAGTAACATCCTCCCGCAACACTCGCGGCCTCTTCAAGAAACCGGTCTCCCCGTTCAGAGAACAAACGAAAGCGCTCGTTCGTCTTTCGAAAAATAGTCAGACGTCAACCCTGTTCATCGAGGTCTTTCTAAGCAGTACAGGGGGAGAACATTGATTTCGACGCACGCAGGTAGGTTGGCGTCCGAAGTTTCTGGAAGGTTATTTTCTCGTTTGACGTTTAGGCTGCTCGAGTTTATCATTCATCAGAAAACCAATGGTCGCCCGGCGATCGTTTTTTTGGCCAGAGAAGCTTTATTGTTCTGAGCATCCTTTTAGGCTGAATCGCCCCCAGTTATTGCCCTCTGTCCACCCGCCGACCAGACCGCCTGCATCAGGAGCTGAAAGAACCCTGTCGGGCGAGGGGAGCAGGGTGTCACATTGGCGACAGAGCTCGGGCTGGCGGCGGGCTAGCCCGCAGGGGTTAAAGGGGGTGGTGGTGGGGGGCGGGCGCCCGGGTCAGCGACCTCGAAGTTGGGGGCCTCGGGCCGAGCCGCGCCGGAGCCGCGGTGCCCTCCAGACCGCAGGGTCCAGGCAGCACCGCGCCCTCCAGGGGACACGGCCCCCGGCCGCCTCCTCGCTCGCGATCTCACGGGGATCCTGCCTCGGCGACAGTGCGCGTCGTGGGGCCGGCGCGGGCGCGGCGAGAGGAGCAGCCCAGGCCTGGGGCGGAGAGGAATGAGGGGCCGGGAGCCGGGGGGATTTCCTCCCTCGCTTCCCCCTCCAACGGGAGCGGAAAATGTGATTTGCTGTGCATTCCAGGCGCGGTTCCCTGGGGTGACCTCTGCCAGCCGGCCCGGGCGGGGGG
>NW_022103915.1:90722649-90734517 GCF_000313985.2 Echinops telfairi | reverse complement strand
GAGTGCGGTGCAGTGGACCCCCGAGGGTGGGTGCTTGGTCCGCTGGAATGCGGTGCGCAGCCGGGACTCGGGAGTCCTGCGCGCGCTCAGCACTCACCCCGGGGTGCTCACCCGGCAGGCAGCGCACCCAGGGGCGCTCTCTCCCCCGGCCGAGCCTCTCCCGGCTCCCCCGAGTGCCTGGGCTGAACGCCTCCAGGAAAGCCTGGTCCAGGCTCGGGGCAGCGACCACCGGCCCAGTGCCCCTTCCGCACGCAACCTCTGCTCTAGAGGTCCAGCCTCTCCTGCCGCTCAGGGCAGCGCCCACGACGGACGACGCGGGACTGGCAGCAGGAGGCTGGTGTCCGGGTCCGGAGCCCGCGATCGCCGCGGTCGCACGCACCGCAGTGCTTTCCCCTGCTCGGAGCGCTCTGCCGTGGGTGGGGGCCAGGCCGGGGAGCCGTCGGCGCTGTCACCTGGTGCCCGGGAGACGTCTGTAGCCGACAGGCTTGCGTGGAACAGAGGAGTTCGCCCATAGCGCCTGGCAGTAGTCTTCTAGGCTCGGCGCCGCGGCCGGGGTGCCCTAGCCCGGGGGCGTTCCTCCTCCTCGCGGCGTCCGCTAAGGGTCCCGGGACGCCGAGGGTGAGCAGGCTCTGCAGGGAAGCCTTCTGCGCGCGCCCAGTGGGGTTTGCCTGCGCGCCCTTCGCCGAGACTGGCTGCTCTCCGCCGCCAGCTGGGAATCTGGGCCCTTTGGAGAGCGCCGCAAATCGCATGTCGAAGTTAGGGGTTAAAATCGCGTCTTACAGTGTTCGGGGGAGGGGGCCGAAGGAGAGGCTGCCGGCCGTAGGTAATTGGATCTCCCGCTGCAAAGAGCAAATCCGAGCGGTGTGCGCCACTGTTTATGTTCCCTTTCGAGATGGTGCCAGGACACGAGTTAAATAAAACAATCGCTGGTGTCAAGTGGGTCGGAAGGGTTTTAAGCTGTCCCAGGGACCCCCGAATAGTGACCGCCCCCCCCCCAGCCTGGCGGTACACACAAGTTAAATAAATAACTTAGAAGAGGTTAAGATCACTCCGATCGATCTCAGGGTGAGGAGTCCCCTTTCATACGCAGGGCTCTCCCCCACCCATTGTAATTTTTCTTTTCAGAAAGGAGGCAAGAAGGGGCAATTAAGACGGGCTTTCAAAGGGAGGCAGAAACGATGCTAAGAAAACGGCAGTCTCATCTCCCTCAGCGCACACCTCGAATGGACAGCTGTAGGCGGTTTGATTACTGTCACTGGACAAACTTAGTTGCCATGGTGTCGATGATTCCAAATTGTTAGCATTAACAAATTATTTTAAGAGTCCTTTAGAACTGCAGTGGCAGTGTGTGTGTGTGTGTGTTTAACCTCTAGGTCACCATCGGAATTAGAGTCTTTTGTAAACTTTGTAATTTCACAGGTTTTCTATTTTCTTTAAAGTTTCTTTTGAACCAAATGTTTTGGTAACGCACCCTCTAGAGGAAACCCTGGTTGACCAAAGTCATCATAATCCCAGTGGCTCCCCAGGGAAGAACAGAAGACTCAACCCTACTGGGAATAGAAACCCAGTGGTGCATGACTCTCTGAGCTGATGTGGCCTCCCTAAAAGTGATTGTGCATGAAAGTGATAAAAATCGAGTTCAATGCTAACCTAATTTTAATTTAAGTGTTAAGCGTGATAAAATGCCGAGAATTTTTATGTCGCAGACCCTTCTCCCAAGAAATTCTTGTGTTAAAAAGGAAAGAAAAGGGCATTCTGTGCTCAGCGAAGCTGTGGCGCCTGTGCTAGCCCCAGAAAGGCAAGGCCAGGGGAGGGCACTATCCAGCGGAGAAAGGCAAGTGTTAGCAGCCCGGGCCTTACATCTGCAAGGGATTTTCTTTAGTTTTAACATATGCTCTTAGAAATGCAAAGTACAGCAGGAATGCCTGGGACAGGAGAGACGTCTCTTTCTTCACATAGCTACAACATCGATAATGATTTGATTTACAGTATTCTGCAAGCCTGCTGCATTAGAAAACCAATCCATGAGTCCCTTCTTAGAGATGGGGCTGGTGTCAGGAGAAGCGTGGTTAAAGATATTTCTTTAGACTCTGCTTGTCTCTCCCCCAATATGAACTGTGTGACCTTCGACATATTCCTAACCTCTTCTGAATCTAGATTACCCGATAAGGAAAAGGGAGAACATTTTATCTATCTCATAGGCTGTTGTGAGAAAAGAAGTGAGACAATGCGATCTGGATTGTTGCATAATGCCTGACATAGGCAAGGATCAAAAAACAATAGTTAGTGTTTATTATTGGAGGTAGTGTTGGTACAAGTAGTAGCAGTGCACAGCACTTGTATGTATTGCAGGGTAGTTCTGAAATTAAATCCCACTATTCATCCACATAACGACTCACTTAAATCTTGTGTTTTACTACAGACCTATAAGCTGATTGCCGCGACAGAGTAGTATTCAGTGACCATTTAATAACTATGACTTCTAATGGCCTGTTGACATTAAGAATTTTATACAATCAATCATTATTCACTACAAAAATCTGTCCATGAGCATAGAGCTCCTGAGATAATTAATCACCAGGTGGTCGTCTCTGTTCTCTGTGTGATGCTGCATCCCAGCCTGTATGGTCTTTAAAATACGAAGGTTGTGCTTGTGGTTAAGGTACTTAGGTCCGCTGGAAGAATGTGACTTTATTCTCCACCATCACCAGTGTACCAGCGATTAGCTTTCCAAAAAAAATTATCTTGTCTGGGAAGGGAAAAAAAAATCAACCCAGGATATTGTAAAGACTTCCTCACTTCATTTCTAAAAGCTAGTGGTTGAAATAAAAACAACCAATTTACTATCTCCTATTTTGCTCTTCTCTAAGATTAATCCTTGGAAAAAGGAACAGATGATGTTAAAACATGGTTGTCCACCCCTAGGGCACTTGCTGTCACTTCCATTATGTTTTACATTGGAAGAATAATTTTATGGCATATCTGCTTGAAGTCATTTTGAAAATGTGATTCATTGGGAGAACTTGACCACAAGTTCAGGTGCAGACATCTGGCCTCCTGACCATTCCCTTTACTGGAAATCCACTCAGAACTCCTTTTAATTGGATTGGAGCGGGTTTGTTAGTTAAAATAAGAAATAGGATGAGAACAGTGCAGAAAGGGACTGGCGTAAGCTTTACCAGAGACATCAGATCTTACCCCTGTGGAGTCAAGAACATTGGAAACAGGTCGAACATACGATTTTTATCTCCGAATTCCCCAGAATTAGAAGATGGTGTCTTTAGAGCCATTGTGAGGGTTGGAATAAACCCACGAGACGTGCCAAGGACAGAGTCGGTTAACTTGACTTACTTTGCCTGCATGTTGCTACTTGTTTCCCATCTACACTTGATTTTGTTGCTAAGAATACACACAGGAAAACACTCCGTATTTCATGCAAATAACACAGATTATATGTATGTGTTATATGAATTTTGCAAGCGGAGCAAGCCCCAGCCACGTTAGTTTTCTATGTGCATGCATTATTTGTGTGGATGCATTGTATGTGAAAAATAAAGTGCACGGATCCAGTAGTTTCAGTTGATTGGAAGCTCAGTGGCAAGGATTACGTTCTTTAAGTTGTGCACTCACTTTCACTGCCTTTCTCCTCCCTCATTTACATAAACTCACTGCTCCACCTCCCCTAAGTTTCCTATCTAATCATTCAAATTGCTGTCATCAAGTTGTTCCCATAGAGAGAGTGCTTGAAAGAACAATGCTGGAGGCAGACATTTTTTTTCCTACCAGTTAAACTAAACCATTGTTTAGTTTCAGGGTTTAAGACTTTAGGGGCTATTTTTGGCTGAAGGTTTAAAGATGAACTCAGGACAATAGTTTTCAGGGCTTCATCCACTCTGCAGAAAGTCTAGAGTCTGTGATTCTGTTCTGCGTTTTGAGCAAGATGTTCCTATTGACACACTTTGTTGGAAATGTCCATTAATGGTAGCGGGAACCAGCTAGTTCTTCTGGTCTCCCGATCAAGGAGGCTTCCACTAGTCACACATTGCATATCCTCTTCCTATTCCTGTTCCTTTTTTCCTGTGTTTCAGACGAATAGAGACCCACTGCTGTGCCCTGGCTGGCCACTTAGGCACAAGTTGAAGGCCACAGGCACTGCACAATGCACTTGGACGTAGGACAGAAACACTGAACACGGCATTAGTCCAACTAGCTGGGATGTTTTCTGAAGCCATGGCCTCCATCTCCAAAGGAAGGAACCCAATTCCATGAGGTGTTGGGTTGTATGTAAGCAGCCATGACGACTCCTTTGTGGGATGTCATTATCGTAAATATATCTAGCACACAGGCTTTGCTAATTCTACTTTTTACAAGTATATAATTTATGGATAGCAATGACATTAATTGGCTGTGGAAAATCTACCCTTAATCAATGCAACATTCTCATCACCATTTACCCTGCTTTCCCACACCTGGAAAGCAACTTTTTTCTCTGTACATTTGGATTCTCTTGTTTTTGTTTGTTTTTGAATGTGAGGTCATACGCTATTTGCCCCTTGGATAAAGGCTAATTTCACTCAGCAGATGTCTTCAAACTCTGTCCACACTGCGGCGTGTACCCTGACTTTGTGTGCCCTGCTGGCTGTGTGGTGTCTCTCTGTTTGTGTGTACCACACTTTGTGTGCCCATTCACACGCTGATGGAAATTTAGGGTATTTCCCCCCTTTGGCCATTGTGACTACAAGGGACATTGTTTGGGGGTATTTTTTAGTGTCTGCTGCCATTTGAGTAGAGCCCAGGTGGTTTCGTGGTTCATATATTGGGCTAAAATGTGGATTTTTACTCCCATAAAGATTCACAGCCTCAGAAACCCCACAGGGGCTGTTCTCTTCTGTCCTGTAGAATCGCTGTGAGGCGAATCGACTTGAAGGCAGTGAATTTGGTTTGGTTTTTTGGCTGCCTTTTGGGTCTATCCCTAGAAGTGCAATTTCTTGGACACACGCTAGTTCTGTGTTCAGTTTTTGCAGAACTCCATACCATTTTCCACAACAGGTAACACCATCTGCATTCCCACCCACAGTGGGTAGGGCTCCAGTCCCCCCACATCCTTTCTAACATTTGTTCTTGTTGCATGTTTTTGATTTTTGAAAGAACTTTAGCCATTTTTGCTTATTCGATGTTTCTGATTACTGTTATTGTTAGGTGCTGTTGAGTGGCTTCTAACTCTTAGGAGAGGCCCCGTGGAATACACTGAGACACTGCCTGGTGCCGCGCCGTTGCTCCCATGCTCGGCCGCTGCTGTTGCGCCCCTGAGTCAGGGCAACTCGTTGAAGGTCTTCCTCTCTTCTGCGGATTCTCTGCTTTACCTAGCATGGCGCCCTTCTCCAAAAACCGGACTCTCTTGACAGGAGGGCCCAAGTACGTGAGACCAGGTCTCACCATCTCACTTCTAAGAAGCGTTCTGGCTGCACTGCGTCCAAGACAGATCTGTTTGTTCTTCTGAGAGTCCAAGGTACTTCCAGTGCTCTTGACCGATACCAAGATTCAAATGCTCCCGTTCTGCCGTCTTCGTATTCACTGTCCAGCTTTCACAAGCATATGAGGCATCGAAAAGATCATGGTCTGGGTCAGGTGCACCTTAGTTCTTAAATCGACATCTTTGCTCTGGCGCAACAGTTACCCAGTGCAACGATGGCTGTGGACGTGGTCAGGTGTGGAAGACTGAGAGTACACATGCCCTCCGAGACAAGTGGTTTCAATGGACTAGTGACAAACCTCCTGGCTGCTCAAGGGGGGAATGAGGAGACTGACTGCTTCTGGAAGGGTCTGTCCTCTATGGTCACGATGACTCAGAACTGACTTGGTGACAGTGGGTTTACCTGAGTTCAGTGTGGTAAAAAAGAAGTAGGGGTGGAATGGTGGCGTGAAGCATGCTAGCGGAGAATAATTGTGGAGGAAGCTTAGCATGACAATAGGATCATTTTACTTGGAGATGCACACATGCATGAAGGGGAAGTTGAGTCAGGGTTTACAAAAGAAGGATACTGCTGTCTGCAAAGGAGACTCAAGGGAGGGTTTCATAGAGCACCGTGGTGTGCTCTGAGCCCATGAGCTGCAGCTTTAATTGAATGACGTGCGGGCCATTTCATAAATGGAAACTACCAGCAAATGTTGGCAACTCATGGTTGCTCCAGCTTAAAGCTGGATCAACATTTGAATTTTTTAAAATGTATTTTTTATGGGGCCTCCTGTTAGGCATTGATGTGTCAGTTAGAAGGCAGCCCTTGCCCTCCAAGAATTTACATCTCCTTGATACTCCCCCTGCCGATGGTATTTAGTGGCGAACAGCCACCCCCTCACCCTTGCGTGGCGAGGGGGCGGGGATGTTCAGAGCCAAATGTTGCCATTTCCATCCCTGAGTAATCAAGACCAGTTTTGAGAGTGGGGAGGACAGGCCGACATAACCACAATCAGTGGTCCTCATCCGCTCCCTCTTGTGAAAATAACCAGCCCCCTTCAGAGCACGGCATCGGTCCGAGATGCTGAGGCCTCTGTAGATGGAGATGCTTCAAGACGGCCTTTACGCCTCTCCGTTTAGGATGTGAAGGACTCAACAGCTTTGCGCTCAACAGGGAGGATCATTAAAGGGTAGGCGTTTCAAAAACAAACAGAGCATTCTGTTATATTTTGCAGAGCTAATACGTCTTCTCTCGAGAGAAATTTTAATTTTGGTAAAACAAAACCTACTAGCTTGCCCTGCTAGATCCCTTTGGTGTATGGGATATTGGGCTCCCAGAGGAACAGGAAGTCTATCCAAGTTCAAACCGAAAACCACCGCTGACTGATTCTGAATTCCCTGCTTTCTTGTTGGCTTCTGCCATCGACATCGCAGGAGGGTGGAGTGGGGGAGTGAGGATAACTCCAAATGGAAGACAAAACCCAAGACTGGAGATCTTTCCTAGCAAAAGAAAGGCAAGTGTTAGGAAGCTCCCCTGGGCTAGAAGGAGTTTGTCAGACGGTGTGGGCCAGAAGCCCCAAATCCTGCACTGGGCTGCACTGCTCATTGGCATGGGTGATGTCATCTTTAAAAGCAAAGAATGGCGACCCTGAACATGAGAGTGGTACACAGAATTCATCCTTTCAATGAGGCCCATGCTCTACGCCAGAGACGCCTGCTGTGGGGATGAATAGGCCTTCAAGTGTCCCAGACTAGGTGTTTGTTTGAAGGTTGATGCAAGCATGAACAGAAATGTGGAGTAGAAAGAGGGGGCCTAACTTGTCTGGAGAAAGAACGTTGCATTTTTGACAGTGGCTTCAGGGAGGGGATGGCCTCATGAAGGGACCCGTCATACTCATTGTCGTCCCCAGTGAGTCCCCAGTTGGCATGTGAGAGGATGGGCTTTGAGGATTGTGGCCCAGGGAGGCTGTTTGACTCATGTGTGCGTGTGGGAGAAGATTGAGGCATCTACCTAGGGCCAGCTTTTGAGTTCCGCTTTTAAAGTGGGCAGTGCTTGAGTTCTATTTCAGATTCTGGGCCTAATTGCATAAACAAGAGAAACTTGTGACAGCTTCTAAAATTTACAATGTATTTGCCCCCAAGATGGATCAAGTTATCCTGGTCTCTGGAGAAAATCAACACTGTTTTACAATGGAACTTTTTTTTAATATGTGATTGTTTTTTCTTCGAAGACAAAGCAGGGGAGTTGTTTTGTTGTTGCGGGGGCAAAGAGGGCTCTGTTTGAAGAGCAGGGAGGCTGTGGCGTACACTGAGAGAAGCCAGGGAGCCGAAGAGTCAGAGCAGGAGCTAATTGTCACACGATCAGTTCCAAATTCGCCCTCGCCCCAAAGTGTTAGGTGAATGTTGGAAAGATGGTGCCATTTAAGGGTATTTTAACTTTCATGTTCAACTCGTTTAATTCCTCTTTATTCTTGGGTTTAATGGTCTGGCTTGCCCAGGACCTGCGCCTCAGAGAATGTAGATTAAATATAACCTTTGTCTTTTGATAATTGCTTTAGTGCAGGGGTTCTCAACCTTCCTAATGCCCAGACCCTTTAATACAGTTCCTCATGTGGTGGTGACCCCTACAACCATAAAATTATTTTTGTTGCTATTTCATAACTGTCATTTTGCTACTGTTATGAATCGGGCAACCCCTGTGAAAGGGTCTTTTGACCCCCAAAAGGGTTGTGACCCACAGGTTGAGAACCGCTGCTCTAGTGAGTAATGCTAACTTCTTGTACAGCTGGGGTGGAGCTGAGATGATAAGGCTACTGTTAAATGGCGCTTAGATGTTCTCATACAGCCCTGCTGGTGTAGGCTCCATGGGCTGCTAACCCCAGGGTCTGCAGTTCAAACCCACCAGGATCTCCAAGGGCGACAGATGAAGCTTAGTATTCCAGTAAAGAGTTCTGGTCTTGGACACCCATGGGGCAGTTCTACCGGGTTCTAGCGGGTCACTATGAGTTGGAATCCACTTGATGGCAGTGGGTTTGAGTTTTGAGAGGTTATACAAAGGAGCTCCGGTGGTGCAATGGTTAAGTGATTGCCAACCACAAGGTTGGTCATTTTTTAAGCTGCTCAGCAGCCTCTCAGGAGAAAAGGCATGGCAGTCTGCTCCCATGAAGGCGAGAGCACAGGGGACCCCACAGGGCAGTTCTACGATGTCCTACAGGGCTGCTCAGAGTTGGCCTAGGCGCCCACCACAGGAGCGGTGATGACCGTGTATACTGCTCATACTGATGTGCAGAAAGAGAGCAGGGCAAGGATGCAAGGATGGCTTTACAGCTGTGTTCTTTAGCTTGGCCACCCTGGGAGGAAGGGGGGAGAGGGGGAGGTCAAGATGCCGGTCAGATCGATGGGATATCCGGAAGAGGGAGGCCTCCGTGAGGAACGTGGAACTGACTCCATTAAGCAGCTCTGTCCACCTTTCAGTCATGCCCTCTGAGTCCCCTGGAAGTGTTACGGGCCTTGCTATGCAACTGCTTGCTAGGAAAGTCGGCCTGCCGAAGGAAAACCTGCCTTTTCCCAGTCACCCCCAAGAGGTTGCTCTGCACATTTGGGGAGCACTGGCCTAGGAGACTCTGCATAGTCTGAACACGTCACCACTCGCCCTTAAACACATGCTTCTCTTCCTGGTTCCCCTCCTCTGTCTGTCCTACTTTTCCTGAAGACACCCCCCTTTACAATCATTGCGTTCCACTCCTCTGAGGCCCGGGGTGTGAGCCCACCCAGTGGCCCGGTGATCTGGTTTTGTAAGATCACAGCCAAGAAGAGCCTGTGGACCGGGGAGGTTTGATAAGTTGTTGAAAGTAAACACGAGGAGATGACATCTACCACCCCCACCTAATTCACAATAAAATGTAAACACAGGAAAAATCCCACTTACTGTGGAACATGTGGAGCCACCATGAGTTAGAATTGGCCATGGCCTTGACACCGCCCCCCCCCCCCCTGCTGATGTACATTCTACCCATTTTGTGTTTCTTTTCTCTCTCCATCTTTGTTTTCCTGATTTTTCCCAGTTTTATCTGCACCTCCTCCCTTTCTGTTTTCATTGTTCATGGTCCCTTGGCCTCTCTGACCCCTGTGTAGATCCAGGCCGCAGTCACTCCTTCAGTCTTCCTTACTCTAAACAGTTTGCCTATGCCCAGCCAGTTCTGCCCATTCTCTCTCTCTCTCTGTCTGTGTGTATATCATGACATATTTCACATTGAATGACGGATTGCACAGTTTAAATGGTAGGAAAATGTGTCGTTGAGTAGATTCCCACTCTGAGGAATCCCGGACAGAGACGAGGGTGTCCCAAGCCGGCATCTTTCTGAGAGCGCAATGCCAGGTGTTCGCTCCTGCAGAGGTACGTGTGGCTTCCAATCACCAGCCGCATGCTTAGCCATTGCCCCAGCAGGGCACCTTAGAAACAGTGTGGGTCATAGTATAGGGAAAGTACAATCTCGTGACTTCCTGTGCCTAATCCAACATGAGACTATGTGAAGGGCCAAAGGGTCTTTGAATGGTGGGATCTAATATGCCCACCTTCCCTTATGGTTAGCGCTCATGTGACTCTCACTTTTACATCTAATGGTCTGCACCACCAAACTAGGGGGTGGGGTGGGCGGGGACTATGCTTGCCTTTGCTTAGACGAAAGCCTTTGTTGAGAAATAAATTGACTTCTCAAGGTCAGACAGCGGCTGGGAGGGACATCAGTTCTAACTTTCTGTCAAGTTGCTCTTCCTCTGCTCAATGCTTCCTGATGGCCCTGGGTATGTCCTTCCCTTCCGACGCCTGGCAATAAGGAGACGCCTCATAAGGCTTCACATCAACAAGGCACAGCTTGAGAAACATTCTGGCTTGCTGGGGAGGAAGGGCAAGCCTTGCCTGGAGAAGGAGGCCCCTCAGCATGTTTAGGAAACAAGACATGAACCCCACCATGGATGAACTTTGAAAACATTTTGCTGAGTGAAATGCGTCAGTCACAAAAGGACAAGTTTTGTATGATCCCACTTATGTGACATGTGACGAATAGGCAATTATAGATGGACCCCAAAGTTTATTAGTGGTGACACCATGAATGGGGGAGGAGGAAGGGGAAAGGGGGAAACTCATTGCTTAAGGGACATTTCACTTCTGTTCGGGGTACTGAACAAATGTGGAAATGGATAATGGTGATTGATGGCTGAACAACACGATGGACATGATTCATATCACCGAATTGGACACATGAAGAATATTGACATGTCAGATTGTTTTGGTTACATGCATATTTACCATGAAAAAAGGTAGAAAATGTGTCCTCCCCTAAACTTGTAAAAATAATCCGGCACCAATGTATCAAGAGCTTACTCACTCACAAACCCACTGCCATTGAGTCGATGCCAGACCCTATAGGATAGGATAGACTGTTCCTGTGAGTTTCTGAGACTGTAACTCTTTATTGGAGTAGAAAGCTCCACCTTTCTCCTGCCGAGCCACAGGTGGTTTTGAACTGCTGACCTTTCGGTTAGCGGCCCAACACGTAACCACTAGTGTCTCCTAGGAACTCACTAGATATTGTCAAATATATGAATGAATACATTTATGGGAATATACTTTAATACAGAGTCAAAGCCAGAAAGGAAATTCCTGTGGGAGTGCAAACATTGGAGAGTTCCTTGACTGAGTTCCAACACTGGCTCATTAACTGTTTGTCAGCTGGCTTATTAGATTGCCAAGCTACGGCATAGCTTAATGATCCAGTGGCAGTCATATAATGCCAATAATGAGAACAGTAGGAGCTCCGGTGACGTAGTGGGTTACTAGTTGGGCTGCTAAAAAACGAGGTCCGCAGTTCGAAACCACCAGCTGCTCCACTGGAGAAAGATTGGGCATTCTGCTCCTTGAAGATTTAGAGTCTCTGAAACCCATAGGGGCAGTTGCACGCTGTCTTCAGGGTCGCTATGAGTTGGAATGATCGGATGGCAGTGAGGGAATACGAAGAGGGCCCCCTGCATCGTGATGTCGTGAGACAGGAATGAAATATCTTACAGAAAGTAAGATGCTTTACAGCAACAAAAACGTCGCCACGGAGCTGATTCTGATGGAATAGAACAGCTCCTTCCTGTGTCCCAGACTCGCTCTTTCTGGGAGCGGATGGCATCATCTTCCTCCCTCGGAACCACTGCTAACTTGGAAGTTGGCGGTCTGACACTTAACCCACGACACCACCATGATTCACAGGTGTTTAACAGGTGCGCGGGACAGCGGGGAGGTGGCTTTGGGTGATGCTGCTGGCTTGGAGGTTTTGTCTAGTAAGGGGTGCCTCCTAAGAAGGGGCTTGTGATCTACCACTTGCCCCCCATTCGTCATTGAAAGCTCCCGGAGCACCATTTCTACG
>NW_022103915.1:90709535-90722453 GCF_000313985.2 Echinops telfairi | reverse complement strand
CCCCCCCTTTTAGCATGAGCCGCACCGCCTATGCTGTGGGAGCCCTGTTTCTTCTCCTGGGGACGCTGCTGCCAGCCGCCGAAGGGAAAAAGAAGGGGTCTCAAGGGGCCATCCCCCCCCCAGACAAGGCCCAGCACAATGACTCGGAGCAGACTCAGTCGCCCCAGCAGCCGGGCTCCAGGAACCGGGGGCGGGGCCAGGGCCGGGGCACCGCCATGCCGGGGGAGGAGGTCCTGGAGTCCAGCCAGGAGGCCCTGCATGTGACCGAGCGCAAGTACCTGAAGCGAGACTGGTGCAAAACGCAGCCGCTGAAGCAGACCATCCACGAGGAGGGCTGCAGCAGCCGCACCATCATCAACCGCTTCTGCTACGGCCAGTGCAACTCCTTCTACATCCCGCGGCACATCCGTAAGGAGGAAGGCTCCTTCCAGTCCTGCTCCTTCTGCAAGCCCAAGAAATTCACCACCATGATGGTCACGCTCAACTGCCCCCAACTCCAGCCGCCCACCAAGAAGAAGAGGGTCACCCGGGTCAAGCAGTGCCGCTGCATCTCCATCGATTTGGATTAAGCTGCCACGCCCCGCCTGCCCGAGCGATGCAGCCCCAGGCGGCCTCCAAGCCAGACCCACCACAACTTGATTTTCACTTGGCTTAAACCTAAGGGCACGAAGAACCACCAGCTGCCTCTTGGCAGGAGCCTGCTTGTCTGTAGTTGCGTTGCATGAGGGTGTATGGGTGCCTGTGGGGGTTCAGAGACACCAGGAAGACAGAAAGAATTAAAACTAAGCATCCTTTCCTGGAGGGCACTTCTAAGGACACCAAGGATCTGCTTCCACCAGGCTGGGTGCAGACACTGAAGCCCAAACTGCTCGGAGGCACAGGCACGGCAGGTGGAGCACCATCTCCCTGGGCCTGGGTCTCCCCGCAGGGGGCCAGCCTCTCCTTCCCGAAGGCACCATTGGAGCAGGCTATGCTGGGGCCAGGGACCTGCTTTAGAAGTGCTGTTCACCGCTGTGCTCTCTTCTCCCTTCCTCACTCTGTTCCGACTTGGGTTATGAATGGACTGGGGTGTGGATGTGTGTTCCATTGTGAAGATCTTCCAGACCTTGGGGAAGGCGGCCGGAGGAGGAGAGGGAAGCCGAGGAGGGAAGGGATTGAGAGTGATCTTGAGTTGAGCCCAAACGTGGGTCAGCAGGGAGACCCAGGGTGAAGCCAAAGTTGTTTCTCTGTTTTGTTTTATTTCGCCTTTTTATCTTTCAGTCTTTAGCAGAGCCCAGGAGAAATGAAAGTACCCCCAAATCATAAACCTTGGCTAACATTGTCTACTAAGACAAACGGTAACCCACCCACCCCAAACATAAGGTATAATAAGCATTGGCCACTCCTATTTTTAGAAACAAGTAAAGAAGTCAAACCTAATGGCTCCTCGGGTGGGCAAGAGTTAGAGCTCAGAACCCCCAAAGACACAATCCTATTAGACTGAAGGTCCTTATAGCTTTCCGTCCTCTTGGGTAAAATCACCTCTTTCCCATGTCATGAATCTGCATAATGTTTCTGAGAGCCATGACCTTGTCTCCTAGAGGCGCTACCTCTTGTGAGTATCCCTGATCGAAAAGAAACCATCTGCGTTGACAGAGTCCAGGTCTTGTCCCGTGATGTTTCGTAACTTCCAGCTTTAGTGGAGAGAGAACCAGACGTAAGAGGACCGTAAGGAAATGACCACTGCAGCGAATGAGTTGCAGTGGAATGGATTCTGATTCAGAGACCTCATACGTCAGGGTAGAACTGTCCCATAGTGCTTCCAACAGCTTATGCTTTCAGACCTAGAGTGCCAGGCCTTTCTTCTGAGGCCCCTCTAGGGGGACCAGCACCTCCAACTTTGTGGTGAGCAGATACGTTTATTAACCATTGGTACTCTCTGGGGACTCTGTCGAAGGAGTATAGTTAGTTCGTAATAACCAGGAGGAGATGTAGGGGATGTTCCAATGCCTCTACAAGCTGGCCGCTCAGGAGGATTAATTGCCCTCTTCGTGGGATTTGCATAATTTTGTGACTCTTCAGTGTCTCCTGAGAGGCACTTGCCTCTGATTCGACTTGGGCAACTGAGGATTTACCCAATGTCCAAAGCCAAGATGAGTCACCAACCTTACTGCCCTCTAGATTTGGCTAGCCTCTCCTGATCCAGTCCGAGTTAGGTGTACCTCCCACAGCTACTCTTGTTGCCCTGTCTCTTCACACCCCCCTTGCTGTCCCAGTCGTGAGTCAAATGGGAAACAAACACCGTGGACCTGAGTGCAGTTGCCTCTCGTGGGCACCACTGTCCAAGGCTCATTGAAATGAAGACGCTGTTTTCATTTTGTTCCCATAGTGCTTTCCCATCTAGCAACTAAACAGGAGCCATGCTTTGAGGCCCAGGGGCTGAATCTAATGTTGAACTTCTGAGTACTCACAAGGGATGGTTCTAGATCAGGCACATGTATGCTAACACTTGAGTCTGTGTGTCTTGTCTACCCCTGTGTGCCCCTGTCATTGCCCCCAAATCGATGTATCCTCCACATCCCCCCACTGGAAAGCAGAGCATGGATTTAATTAAGCACACAAAGGCTAAGCTGGGAATTGCGAGAGTTGGGGAGAGGGAGTGAGCTGAACATACAAAACCACACCAGAGAGGAGAGATGCCACTCGGCACCGGCAGACGCTACGTGTCTCTTGTTGTTGTCACTCTGCCACAAGCAGGCGAGCTTGTTGAAGAGATGACTGAAGCTGGCAGCAGGGTTCTTCTGTTAGCAGCTGGTACCACAGTCTTGCGTGTAAGTCAGATTTGGCTCGAGTAAAGAGAATTGCCTCAAAATTAACTTTACGGAGATAATCAGCAGTGTTACTGCCCTAAAGCACAGCTCTTGCCAAAGAGACAAACGCCTGCTTTGCTTACTGTGCCTATATCCAGACTAGCACAAGGATGGTGTGTCTTCTAACATTTATTGAAAATGCCATATTTGTTACATATTGTATTGGAGTCACCGATGATGTAAGGATAGATAGATATATATTTCTCATTATTATAGTAGAATATTTTTTTATGGCAAGATATTCGTGATCTCAATCTTTCCTGTTAAAATGATGCCAAACACCAGATATGAATTTTACGATGTACACTTTGGGCTTGGCATTAAAAGAGAGAAACACATGTTGTAAGCCTGTAAGTTGTTTCTTTGTTACTGTCGTTCTTGAAAGTTGAAAATGTAAGCAAAAAATCTGAAGGAAAGGATAATTTCCACTGTGTGGAATGTGAATAGTTAAAAAAAAAGTTATGGTTATTTAATGTAATTATTCAAAGCGTTTGATCACTGTGATGTCAAGCATTTTATTTGATCTCCTCTACCTAACTTCCTGGGAGTTGAGCAAGGATGCTGGCCCCAGTGGGAGGGAAAGGCAGGAAGTACTGCTACTGTGATTCCAGCTCCTCGGCGCCCAGGTTGATTCCAAGTGAAACGTGTTAAGACAGGTGTCTGCCATTCTGCGATCGGTGGATGGCTGCAGACAAGTTCTCTCGGTCACAGCATCGTCCTAGTCTCCTGCGGAGGCTGGTAAACAAAAGGCCCTACCCCAACTGGCTTGGGAAGGAATCTCTGGGCCAGTTAGATAGGAGGCAGAGAAGC
This sequence comes from Echinops telfairi, assembly GCF_000313985.2. Taxonomy (NCBI): domain Eukaryota; kingdom Metazoa; phylum Chordata; class Mammalia; order Afrosoricida; family Tenrecidae; genus Echinops; species Echinops telfairi. The sequence goes on along the minus strand of NW_022103915.1, from coordinate 90,718,794 downwards.
CAGCTCAGGAGCTTGTAGCCATGGTTTGCGAGGGACCCCAAGGGGTGCTTTTGACTGGATTTCTCAAAGGACATGGGACAATCATGGGGGCTTATTAGGAACGACTTTTAAGAAAATTGAAAATTGCATCGGCGAGGCAAAGGCCAGGAAAGTTGCACAGAGGAATTTCCGGCCTGCCATCCTGACAGTGCACCTGTTCATTGTTTGAGGCTAGCAATGACGGGCCTGTGAGAGTTTCCTTGGGAAACCTTACTTCACCCACCCCTTCAGACTTCTTTTTGTTACTAAAACTCAAAGAACGTTCAAAAGGAACACAATTAAGAGTCCCTCTGGGGTGCCCAAACTGCCATTCTGATGTAGTGTAAGTCAGAGAGGACGGCTGAGTCTGGAAAAGATTAAGGAGATGGAAACGCCGTCAGGAGTGCATAGACCTGAGTGGAGGATAGGTTGAGAAGTCATCGCTTCACATTTAGATTTGTTGTTTAATAAAAGTTTCTATGATTTTTGTATCAATACGATTTTACTTAACCTCACATGCTTTCAGAGGCTTTTAACCTGGGACTTCAGGTAAGGGAACAGTCCATGTGGACAGTTTGTGTACTGAACTGTTTATGAGCCGAACGTGTGTTACAGAGGGAAGACCTGAGTGTTTAATCGAATGTTCCTTAAAGGTTAACACATCTAAAGAAACCTTAAGAAAACTGTTGAAAGCTATTGGGAAGCAGTATGATGAGTGGACACAAAGAGCTTATAATAACACATAGTTCACAGTTAAAGTCCTTTTAAGGAGACCTGGAAGGTGTATGTGCAGAGCATTTTTAAGTGAGCAGATAATACTTAAGAGTGAAAGTAGTTATTGATTTGTCAGTTCCGTGAGATATTTAATATCAACTGCACTGTGTATTATGCATGCTTTAACCATGTAATAACGAAGGATTGTTTAGACTATGAGGTACCTGGCTTTGTATAAAGTTTAGAGGGGATTTGATAGTCTCATAAAAGCCCATTTGGTTTAAAGTTTTATACATCTGTAACTAGAATTTATTTCTCACCTCAGTAACATGCTGAATATTCTTTCCCAAAGAGCAGCCAATAAAACAGACTCTTCTCTTTGTTTCCCTTTTTCTCTTGTTTTAAACTGGTAGTGATCACAGAGCAAGGCTGCATGAGGGATTCCTTTGTCACGGGAACACCAAAGCCAACCCAGTGGTCCTGGAGTCTGTTCCAACTCAGGGTGGCCTGCCCACGTCACAGGGCCAGCCTCCTCCAGGGTTTCCGGGGCTGCGGGCTTTGGCAGCCAGACCCTCAGGATGATCTTCTGTGGTGTCTGCCGCCTTTTGACTAGTGGTCAAATGCTTCACCTTTCACCCCCAGCACTTTTATCAGCATATGAGTCACATGTCAGACAAGCCAATAGTCAGTCCCATCAAGAGGAGCCTTACAACCTTCCACCACCGTCCGTTTCGAGCATTGTCTTCATTCTTGGACTCATCGTTCTCAGCTCCCCATCGCCCCCCCCCCCCAACCTCCTCTGTCGCAGCAATGACAAAGTAAAACATCAAACGGCAATCAAAAAGAAAGCAGAAAATATGGAAGACCAGAACAAAGTTAAAATGGATCCTAAGGGCTGTCAAGTGATAGGGGGCTAAATTTTAACCTACCAGCATCTGCTGCAGTCCACTGTCCAATCAATGCTGCACGTTAGCAAGGTGATTCACATCCCTCGTTCATGCTCAGAGTAATTCCAGTGTATGTACCTTTTATTAAAAAAAAAAAAAATCCAAACAGAAACATTTGCAAACAGAAGGGAGATCAAATGATAAAACGCTACATGTTAACTGAACTATATCTGCCATAGTAGACTTCACAATTCTCTGATAACAGGGTTATTCATATCCCTCAACTAAGATCAGAGCGGATTTACCAGAGGCTTAATCCATGTGTGGACCCCGCAAATGAATTCTGGAATTCCACTGTCACCCCATAGCTTTCTACAAACCAGGTGTTCACAATTTTAAGCTCTGATACCATTCTCTCCTTCAGATTTGGATTATTTTATTTACAATCCTTGGATCACATAGGCTGCATGCTTTTTCCATGTGGACTTAGTTGACACCTCACTTAGATGGCTGCTTGTTTGAAAAAATGTCTTTAAGACATTATTCTTTCTGATAGCCAGGTACCATCTAGTTTCTTTACCACACTTTTCTATAGCACCCATATCTTCAGTGATCACTCCCTGGTTTTGAGATATTTAAACACATATCCACACTACATATAATTTGATAGGGTTATTGCTCTGGGTACATATTTCTGCATTTCTGGGGTTATTTTCCAGTATCAAAAATCACGCTGTCATTGAGTTATTTCCAAGTTATCACGACCCTACAGAGTTCTGAGGTCGTAAATCTTTACCAGAGTAGAAAACCTCATCTTTCTCTCAAGGAGCAACAGGTTAGCTGGAACTGCTGACCTTGTAGTTTAGAAGTCTGACTCCTAATCCACTACACCACCAGGGCTCCTTGTTTACCTAATTCATGTAGATACCCAAGTGTTAAGTGAAAAGCAATTCAAATAAAGTCCTTAGCGCTGTATCTGGCACAAAGACCCCATACATAATTGCTGGGAATTTTTTTTTTAAATCACTGACCTTGTAGCAAAAGCCGTTCAATACAGAATTTGTGTTAGGTACTATGACTCTGTTAGTGATAAAAATCCCAGCAACTACGTATGGTGTGTTTATGCCAGGAATGGTTCTAAGGATTTTATTTGAATTGCTTCTAACTTAACACTCTGGGTACTTCTGGTGAGGGGGGTGTTAGTCTTACCGCCACTAGGAAGCAGTGAACTCAGACGGCTTTTCTACAGAGCCTGTGCCCTTAAACGCTATGTTAACTTGTGAACATTTTAACTTTGCCATCAGGTCATTCTTCTAAGGACAGAACACAGCACTTAAAAAAAAACAGCTCCAACTCTTGGTTATTGACTTCTAATGATGAAGGCTGTCATTGAGGCCATGGGTGGGTCGGAGAAGGGGACCTGGGTTCAATTTCTGGCCAGTGTACCCCACATGCAGACCCCACCCTCTGTCAATGTGCATTTTGATGATGCCGAACAGATTTCAGTGGAGCTCCCAGCTAAGTCAGACTGGTAAGAAAGGCCTGGCCACTGTGTTCCAAGTAGGAGCCAATGAAAACACTATGGACCACAATAGTCTGATCTGCAGGAATGCGGACAGGACAGGGCTGCACAGTATTTTATTCCATAGATCTCCGGGTCTCCACAAGTTGGGGAACACCTTGGGGCAGCTAACAACAACAAAGGTGGTGGTTAGTTCCACCAGAAGCCCAGACTCTGGAGCAATCTGTCAAAGTCTCTTGGCCATTTCCCTTCATGTGAAGGCCTCCTGAAGCCTGCAGGGGACAGTTACAATAAGAACTAGGGAAAGCGTGCCCACAGGGAAACACAGTCCAAAGGTTACTTGTGACCTGGGACTGGGCCTGAAAGCTGAGTGGGACTTGATGCGGAAGGGGCTTCCAGATGAAAGAATGGTGTTTGGAGAGACGTCTGTGAAAATTGAGCGAGGAACCCCAAAAATCCCTCCATGTGAAGCATTATTAAATCTGGCAAAAAAATTTGTCTGAATCCATTTTCTCAGAACTCTGGAAATTTACTGAGTGCTTGCAGCAAGAAGAACTTCTGAATATCAATTAGAACACTGAACTTAGTGGCAGCATTATAGTTCCCTCTGTTTTGATTCCTCCACGGAAGCCCAAGTAGCTAGCCTTCAAAACCCCACAATTGCAGTGAAAAAGCCCTCCATACACCAGCCGAGGCAAATGGAGTTGGAATGCCTTCCCAGGAACCTCATTTCCTCATGATTTGATGTGATGGCACAGTAGGTTACACACTGGGCTGCTAACCTCAAAGTCAGCAGTTCGAAACCACTAGGAGCTCCACGGGAAAAAGATGAAACTTTGTGTTCCCATAAAGTTACAGTCTGGGAAATCCATAAGGGCAGGTCTACTTGTCCTATAGGACTGCTATGAGTCGGCATTGACTTAATGGCAGTGAGAGTTGATTTCCTCAGAGGTTCTACTTGCAAGGCTATCTTTATTAGACTTAACTTGGCAATGAGTGTGGAAAACCTCACTGAAAACAGAGGGAAGTTCTTTTCATTGGGGCTGCTTGAACAAGTGAAAAACGGTGGGGGTAAACAACAGGCTAACCAAAAAGCTTAAACAGCTGGGGGATGAGATGTGCATAGAGGCACTGAAGAACTCCAGCATGATACTGGAAACCTACAAGACCAAACACAGGGTGGTATGCATTCTCTGAGCTGTGCAAATCCCTTAAGAAAGACTGGGAAGGCCCTATGTTCTCACATTGAGCTGACCTTGAGGCTCAGCACACCCAGGAAATAAAGGCAAAGGCTGTGTTGTCAACTGCCTAACTATTGAAGTATGCCCTAGCATGCACACAGAGCCCCCTGGAAAAGACTAGTTGACTTATTGGTTCCTAGTACTAAGGAAATCTCTGTTTAATCATTAACTGCCTACCAAGTTAACCAAGCAGAGACTCCAGTGGCCACAAATAACAAACGATACTGACTTTCCAAAATTCATTCCGAAAACGCACCAAACAGAAACAACCATACAAACAGCAATAAAAGAAACAATAACATACGTTGGAGAAGCCACAGGGAGGAGGTTGGTGGAAGGAAGGTGTGGTAGGCCACGATGGCTAGAGAAACACATCCAGGGACATTCGTACATATGTATGAAAGTACTTTCTATCAAGAAATCATTATTTATCAAGAAAACACTCCAGCCCAGTCCAACTCAAGTCCACATGTACGATTCTAGCCCACAAGTCCCTCTTCAGACTCAGGAAGCCCCATGCAATGATGCAGAATGCAGGAACATCACCGGGCAGTGGATGAAAAATCCGGTGGATCCAATGGTGGTGGAAGCATCACAGGGCTCTCGAAGGTCTCAGCTTGGCCCAGCAAGAGGTAAGTGAAGGCAGAGAGAGAGGAAGTTTCCCAGTACCCTCCTTTAGGAGAGGTCACACCCACAAGGAGTCACCCAGCATACTTCCGGGGTGATCTGATGGACAGGCTACACTTCACCCCCTACACTTGTATATATCAAGTTGGCATGGAGTTATGTAAATGCCACAGAAGAGAAAGGACTGAATTCCAGATTTGTCTCATCCATTTTAAATGTCTAGTTGTCAACCACAAAATAGAAGACATGCAGACAAACAACAAAGTATGGCTCATAAACAGGAAAAACAAGACAATAACAACAACAAAAGCTGTCCCTGATGGAGCCCAGATAAACAAAAGCTGTCCCTGATGGAGCCCAGATATTTGACTTACTAGTCAGAGATTTTTAAATCAACTACTTAAAATTAGTTCAAGGATTAAGTGAAATAATTTCTACATAACTAAAGGAAAGTATGAGACTTATATCTTGCCAAATAGAAAATATCTGTAAAGAGATATGATGATAAGAATGGGGTTGAAATGTATTAGAACCGATAGGAAAATTCACTTGAGGTGCTCAACAACCAATTTGAGCAAGCAAAAACCAGATTTCTTTCTGTTTCTCAAACTGGATAATCCTAATAGTCATGCATAAAACACTCTACCTAACAGTAGATACATATTCTTCTCAAGTGCACATGAAACATTTCCCAGAATAAACCATATTATGGGTCAGAAGACAAATCTCAAACAGTTTTCCCCTCTGTTTTCATGTTTTATTTTTAAAATTATTATTACTTTAAATCATTTTATTGGGAGCTCTTACGGATATTATAACAATCCATAATTCAATTAGATCAAGTATAATTGTACAATTTCTGCCCTCACTAGTTTCAAAACATTTTCTTTCTTCTTGAATTCTTTGATATCAGTTCCCCTTTATCTCCTCCCTCCCTCACCCTACTCCTAAAGAGCCTTTATTATTATATTATTATTATTTTGACCAGATCTTAGACCATCCAATGTATCTGTTCACCTACATTTCTGTTATTCATTCCCCTAGAGTGGGGTTATACAGTCATCATTGCAATCAGTTCCTCCTATCCCTCCTTCCCCCACCTCTTCCCATACCTTCAGGGAATCATTACTCCCGCTACTGTTTCTGAAGGATTTATCTATCTTGTATTTCATGCTTCCAATAATCTTAATTATACAAATGAACATACACAGGTCTATCAAGATTAATGAGGTAGGTAAAACCAAGACCATAATAGTATGGGGAGGAAATATTAAAGAATTGAAATTGTCCAAAGTGACCATGTGGAGTGAAACAAAGAATCAATAACAGAAAATTATTTTCTGAGAATTCAGAAATACGTGGAGATTAAAGAATGCACCCTAAGGAATCAATGATTCAAAGAAGGAATCACAAAGGAAACGCGCAACATTTTGAATCCAATTGAAACCCAACAGCAACATACCAACATGGAAGTTGTGGGTGAAATCAGTGCACGCTAGAGCAGCAGTTCTCAACCTGTGGGTTGCGACCCCTTTGGGGGGTCCAACGACCCTTTCACAGGGGTGGCCCAATTCATAACAGTAGAAAATGACAGTAATGAAGTAGCAACAAAAATAATTTTTTGGTTGGGGGGGTAACCGCAACATGAGGAACTGTATTAAAGGGTCATGGCATTAGGAAGGTTGAAAATCACGGGTTTAAAGGAATATTTATAACTACACACACCTACATTTAAAAAGATGAAAGAGTTCAAATCAATACATTAAGCTTCTACCTTAAGAAACTACAAGAGGAAAAATAAACTTAATCTCAAACATGCAAGATGAAGAAGATAAAGATCAGAGGAGGAGCAAATGAAATGGAGAAAACTAATGAAAGTTGATTCTTTGAAAAGATCAATACAACTGACCAATTTGTACGTAAGGTGACCCAGCAATTAGGGATAAGATTCAAATGACTAAAATGAGAAATGAAAAAGGAGACATTATTACAACTTACAGAAATACAAAGTTTACAAGGAAACCCTAAACAACTATATTTCAGCAAATTAGGCAACTTAGACAAAACAAATGAATTTTGAGTGTAAAACTCTCCCACAATCCCACTCGCTACCCCACATCCAGGTAAGCTGACAAAAAGCCTGGGTGCATCCTCCATCATCATGGGCAGAAGGACCAGCCAGACAAGGTGAATTGTGGGAGCCCTCATCACAGCCCACCTTTTAACCACCATTAAAATCCAAAGCCAATGTCTTTCTGTGTTCCCAATTCATTTCTTGGATCAGTTTGCGAAATCTTTCCTGTCCTATCCAAAAGTTTTATTACGTGAATAATAAATCTTTTTGTACTTTAAAAAATATGAATGTCATCAGTCTTGTCATGCAAACTAAATTTAGGCGGGGATTCATCCAAATTCTGAAGGTGGCCAGACACCAAACCAATCAGTGAGTTGATTCTCATGGCAACCCTGCTGAAATTGTTTCAAGAAGAAATAGAAAGTCTGAATAAATCTACGAGTAAAGAGACTTAATTAGTAACCAAAAAAAAAAAACCAAAAACCTCCCCACAACAGAAAGCCCAGGACCGGATAGTTTTAATGGTGAATTCTACCAAATGTTGAAAATGTAATAACAACAGCCCTTCACAAACTAATCTGATACCCAAACCAGACAAATGCACCATGAGAAAAGGCAGCTGGAGATAAAAATAACTAATGAATACAGTTGCAAAAAGCCTCATCAGAATACTGGCAGCCTGAATCCAGCAACACATACACCATGACCAGATGGGATTTTTCGCAGGAACGCAAGTTTGAGTTAACAAGCAAAAATCAATCAATATGTAAAGGACAAAAATCTGTGATCACCTCCAGGAATATAGAAAAAAACCCAACAAAACCTTTAACAAAATTAAACGTGGCTTCATAATTAAAATAATCAACACACTTGGAATAGAACTTCCTCAACCTAAAACATGGCTATCTATGAGACATCATAGTTAATATTGAAAGACTGACAGCTCTTCCCTTACCATCAGGGACTAGCAAGGATGCCCCCTCTTGCTACTTCAACAAGTCTGAGTGGAAGCACAGGTCTTTTAATGATCCCTGCTTTACAGGTGAACAACCCACAATCAAGGATAAAATTATGTGAGTAAATATTACATGAGTGTATCTGCTTTCCTGGAGATCCTCTAGGGAAATATTCTGGAATTAAATCCCAAGAGGACAAGGGCCACTCAAAGAGAAGGAGGAATGTTACTGCCTTTGATAGGCGTGGCAGGAGTGTGATGTCGCACATAGAGTTCAGAAAAACTAGAATTTGTGTAGCATTGGAGTAGCCTGTCCACAGTCTGGGACTGAATAGATAAACGATGGGTCGGGAACCTTTCTAGTGACACACTAGGCTTCACGCCTCCTTCTCCTTCACCTACTGCAGACGACACTACTCATTCCGCTCCCTCAGTCCACATGTTGCATTGTGAGAATTCTTTCCCATACACAACCCTTTGCAGGAGCCTATTTTGGCTGTGCTTGTGGTGGGGACAGGGTTTCAAAGAGGACGGACCCGTAATGTCTCCCAGGCCTACTACAAAGGAAATATAAGTCGTTCGGAAAGTTGAGTCTGGAACTGGGCCAGGATAACTCTCCTCTTCTTGTAGAAGGTGCCAGGGGATCTGTAGTGATGGCAGGTGGTGTAAGAAGTGGGTCCCCTCAGCTTTCTGTCTTCTCTGAAAGATGATAACCATGCTAATAAATTTAGTGCCATATTCTTTACAGTGTGCTCATCCGGCCCCTAGAACAAGGCCATAAACCATAATGGGCTCCAATGATGCTTTCAATTATTAGACATTCATTTCTGTGCTTCATTCCCCCCCCCCCCCACTCTCCTCTTCCAAAATTTGGCTTTATTGGTTTTGTTTTCTGGATGGATGAGGGCAGGGGTGGAATAAAGGCCTACTTTTAAGAAATCTGAGAGAACTTATAAGTCTTTGAAAATAAAACCTAGGCTGCCTAATGGAGGAAGACCCAACCTGTTTGTCATTGTAGATGCCATAAATGCACAGACATGTCCGAAGGGACAGAGGTGGTTGTGGCCATTCGGGTCTTCCCTGAGTCACAGGCTCTTTCTGCTACCAGTCTTAAGAGAAGCAGCAGCAATGTATTTTTGTGGTTAGTAGTGAGGATGTGTACAACTGCACCTCTCCAACACTTTAAAGAGCAGAAAGGCACCCAGAAAAGTTTCTGGGATG
>NW_022103915.1:90706713-90708468 GCF_000313985.2 Echinops telfairi | reverse complement strand
ACAACAATGACAACCACAACAACAACTTCCTCCAAGAGCCTTTCCTTTGAGATTCGGTCATATAATCAAATAAAGAGTCCCTGGTGCATTTCTTTCCCTCAGCATACTATTTCCAAGTTCCAGCCACGTTCGGACATGTCTTAAAGCCTGCATTTCTCTTTCTTTACAAGTGCTAGTTGTTTGTCCATTCATATAGAACCAAACTCACTGTCATTGAGTCCTTCAGACTTATGTCTAGGACTGGGTAGACCTGCCCCTGCTGGTTTCTGAGACTGTAAATCTTTACAGAAGTACCAAGCTGCTGGTGACCCCAGAGCGGCTGGTAGTTTCAAACTGCTGACTTCAGGGTTAGCAGTCCAATGCATAACCACTACACCAGCAGGGCTGCTGGCCACACGTAATAGCTATGTTTGAATATAAACCACATTTTGTTTGTGAATCTGTTGGTGGGTGTTTGGGTTGTTTCTATCTGAAAGCCTTTGATAACGTGCTGCAGTGAACATATACGAAGTACCCGAATAGGCAACTATATTGAGATCAGAGTTTAAAAGTGATTATCCAAGGCAGGAGGGAGGGAAGATGGGAGCAGGGAGACTGCTGTTTGGGAAGCAGCACTGAGGTTGCTTATGGAGATGGACAAATTGGCCCAGGTTGCTGGTGATGGCTGCACAGGGTGGAGGTACTGGGTCCCACTGAATGGTTTTTGGAAAAATGACGAGTTGCCACAAGGCTATCGATAGTGTCACAGCAAGAAACCTTTAACAGAAAACAAAGCAACACGATGTCTGAAAGCAAAATACAATGAAAAAAAGCAAAACACACTTATTTTACGTCTCACAGAAGATCCTTCTTACTTCGTGAGGGATAGGTTTTTCATCAGCAACCAAGTGGGGATGGCGAGTTGACAAGGAAGGCAAAACTGTGGAAGCGAATCCCAGCTCTGGGAGAAAAGGCTACAGCTGGGATCAGCTCCAATTTCCTGGGGATTTTCTTTTGAAAACTCTTGGCTGGTAAAGACTGTTTCGTCTGAAGGACTGGGGAAAGTGAGAAGAGCTGAGGAGAAAAGAAAGCAGAGGGAAGATGGGATCCATGGGTGTGGTTTGTACGTTTTCTGAGAAAAGCAGACCCGGAGTAGAAATGGTCGTTGGAGGGAAAGATACAAGTGGGAGACTGACAATACCCAGCAGTCTGTGGGGACACTTCCATAGAAACGTTGTTCACTCAAATGAACCCCCTCAATGGTTCCAACTAACGCTGGGGCTTTATCTGGTGTCCACGTCAGAGCCAGTGAAGTCAGTGTATACGGATCAAAGCACTCCTCGCTTGGGACCCAGGCCCTCTAATTGCTATAGCTCCTCCCATCTAGGTCAGTTCTCAACCTTCCTCATGCCCCGACCCTTTCATACAGTTCCTCCATAACATTATTTTCGTTGCTATTTCATCACTGTCATTTTGCTACTGTGATGAATCAGTCGACTGCTGTGAAAAGGTCGCTCAACCCCCAAAGGGGTCGCGACCCACAGGTTGAGAACCTCTGATCTAGGCAGTAAGGGAGAACTTAGGCGCATGATTAAAAACTGACTCGTAGAGAAAAACGAACTGCCCACGGAGGAGGTGGGCAAGGGACCTGAACAGAAGTTTCACAGAGTCTGAAATCCAAATGGCCAATAAACATATGAGAAAATGTTCCCGATCTTTAGCCATAAGAGAAATGCAAATTAAAACAACTATGAGATACCACCTAACACCCTCAAA
>NW_022103915.1:90700379-90704056 GCF_000313985.2 Echinops telfairi | reverse complement strand
GTGGGGAAGTGAGGAGCTGATGCCAGGGGCTTAAGTGGAAAGCAAATGTTTTGAGAATAATGATGGCAACGAATGTATAAATGTGCTCGACACAATGGATGGATGTATGGATTGTGATAAGAATTGTATGAGCCCCCAATAAAATGATCAAGAAAAGAAAGAATTACTTGAAAAAGCTTTTGTGAGTGACATCCAACCAAGTGCTTACACAGAAGAAGCTGACACTTTGCAGTTTTACCCTGTGAAGAGCTACTGTGCTTCCTTGTTCTTCGGAATGCTTAGCTTCACTTTGAAGATTAATCTTCCTGGTCAAAACTGTTGTACTCGATCAATAACATTCTTTGCTTTAATTTTTAACAGAGACTGCAGTTTTCCCTTTGGCGGTTCTTGGTATTAGACATGGGATTTCAAGATGTATCACCTGTAGTGACTCCCAAAGAGTCAAGGATCAACCTTTGATGCTGGCAGAGCTGTTTGGGCTCTGCTCTACGAATTTCTCAGGAGTCCAACTAGGTGATTAATGTCTCAAAATTTGAGTCCTGTCTCTATTTACGTAGTTCTTCAAGGGTTATGGAATAACCTGGTTGATTTTGTCTTGATTGGTTTGGTTTGGTTTTCATTCCGGTCTTGCAAGCATTCACCTATGTGATGATGACAACATATGCCCAAAATATGCTTGACACCATTTATGTATAGATTGTTATAAGAGCTGCAAGAGCCCCCAATAAAATTATTTTTTTAAAAAGTAGATAAAAACTGACTTGCGTGTGGGATTTGTATAGGTATTAAGTACATAGCTAGTCCCAAAGCACAATCATTCCTTTTTCCAAAGTTGCTGTTATGACCAAAAAAATGTGGTAAGACAAATCTTTGCTTTTATGACCAGAATGGAGGAAAGGAGTCCACACACGTTTTCAACTAAACAGTTGGTGACTCAGGCCCAAACTGTGATTCAGGCAAAACAGATTCAAATAATCGAAGACGGATGTGAATCCTCCAGTAGAGAGCTTGGCGCTCTTGGGGCCGGGGCTGGAGAGGAGTGGTCACTGGGCTGGACCATGATGAGACACTGTAGCCATGGTCTGAGGCTCGGCAAAGCCTCCTAAGTGCCCAGAGAGGCAGGGCGGTAGAACTAGTCTCTCCACTCCGAAAGGATCCTATAGAGCTTCTCTCTTGCCCACAGAATTAGGAGGCTTGCCCGGCTCACGTGTATCGTGTGTACTTCACTGGGAGCTCAGAAATCTATGTTCTCTAGACCCCGAAAAACGAGAGTGGCTCAACCCAGCGATTGGTAGGTAATGTGATCTGACTTTTGTAGCAAGCCAGAAGCCAGATGTCCCCTCCCCTTTGATCTGAATAACACTTTAGGCTGTAGACAATAAGATTGGTTTAAAATTTATTGTCTCTTTGATTTCTGCATTCTAATGCTTTTTAAATTCTTTACACAAGACAGGGCTATATATAGGCAACTGGCTGGTTCAACAGGGGCCAAGAAAACGCCAGTAGCTTCTGAGAAGTGCTGGGCAGAGCCCCAGGCACGGTTCTCGGCCAGTCACCGAGCTGACTTATTTAGGGGCAGGACCCTTTTCTCTTTCAGCTGTTTCACCCCAGAAAGAAGTTTCCTACTCCCGATTCTAGCACTGCCTGTGAAAAAAATTCTTATGGAACAAACCTCTTAGCAAAACTCTAAAGTGGAAAGAAGATCGATTGAAGGGACGAAGGCTAAGTCTCAAGGTCGTCCTCTCTAAGCCCACTCTAACATGCATCCCTGGTCACGGTTCCTTTCTGTCCTTCTCGATGACATGGCCTGGCTGGGCAATCAGCCCAAGCATTTATTTCTTCAGGCCTGTGGATGGTGGAGATGCAAATGTCGGAACCCAACTTCATCCTGGTGACATGAGCTTCGTGTCATCTGGGAACCTCCTTCAAGTAAGACTCACTCACTCACTCACTCACTCATTCACTCACTCACTCACTCACTCACTCACTCACTCACTCACTCACTCACTCACTCACTCACTCACTCACTCACTCACTCACTGCCATTGAGTCTATTCTGACTCTTGGTGAGCTGATAGGACAGGGTAGAACTGTCTCTGTGAGTTTCCTAGATTATAACTCTTTACAGAAATAGCCTCATCTTTCTCTCATAGAGTGACTAGTGGCTTTGAACTGCTGACCCTGTGGTTAGCAGCCTAACTCGTACTCAGTGAGCAAATAAATCTTAGCCAGGCACTGAATGAAGTGGGTGAACATGTTTGGCACAGTTGCTCTCTGTAAGCAGCTCAGACCACAGGGTACAGCAGGACATCCCAGGCCTGCTCTGGGAAGAACATCGGTTCAAAGGCAGGAAAAGGGGTTGCCAGGCTCAACCTGCTTTGCATGGTACCAATGTCACCTTGAGGATGCTGTGGCTTCATTTCATGTCAATGTCCTCCTCGGCAATACTGGGTACGTTCACGATTACCTAGCATTTTGTTAAATTAAAAAGCACCTCCACCGTCTGACTCGGATTTGAGCCTAATAATCACCTTAGACAGAACGGTGGCGGTGTAGTGATTGTACATTGGGCTGTGAACTGGAAGGTCAGCAGTTTGAAGCCATCAGCCACTCTGTGAGAAGAAGATGAGGCTATCTATTCCTAGAAAGAGTTACCATCTCAGAAACCCACAGGAGCTGTTCTACCCTGTCGTAGAGGGTTGCTATGAGTCAGCTCTGGCTCAGTGGCCGTGAAGGAACCACCTTGTCCATTGACTACAATACCAGGACTACCAAGGCATCAAACCACTAGCTTGCTTGGGCACTCATCAAGAGATGGAGGTGTGAATCCACTCAGAGGGATTTGGGAAGAAAACTCCGGCAATTCACTTTCAAATTATTAGCTTTTGAAAAACTCAAGGGAGCGCAGTCTTCATCTGACACACAGGGACCAACAGGAGTCAGAACGACCTCAACAGCAGCGGGTTTAGCTGGTCCAGGAGCCAGACAGCACTGGCCTCTGTGTTTCAGAATGAGAAAGCAGACTTCAAGGACAAGAGTTGTCTGAAACCTCACTGAGAGAAAGGTGAGACCAGAATCGAGATCTCCTGACCCCTCTTCCTGCCTGTCTACCTGTATCATGTGAGGAGTTTTGTCTGTGAGATGCAACCATTACAGCAAAACTCGCAGTCTCCTCCGAAAGTCTCCAGCAGAAGGGCAAGCCACGGAGCACTGAGTGAGCTGAGGCATGAGAAGACAGGGCCGCAAACGCTTGGTCTGCCCTCCGCCTTGGGTAGGGAGATGCCCTTGCAAAAGCAGCGTGGGAACAAGCGTTCCAGAGTGGAGCCGGGGCTGGGGCTGGCCCTTTGTGTCCACAGAGTCTATCAGATTTTCCAGTAAGTTTTCAATCAGTTCCTTGGATATCAGGTATTAGGTCATAAAGCACTTCTTTCTGCTTTATGGTTCTGAAATATGAACTGTGGCCACAGCTGAAGCTTTTAAGTCTGATCATGATGGCTCCCAAGAGAGGCTCTTCGGAAACCAAAACGAATAGTCAGGAGGGGGTGGGACGTAGGAGGAAAAGCATTCCCTCATCACACTGGTCTCCCCAACAGATCAGGTCTCCCGTAACGTCACAGTGGCCACAAAGTTCGGTACTAGCTGTTTTGAAGAAAATGTAAGACACAATCATATACTCA
>NW_022103915.1:90697079-90699125 GCF_000313985.2 Echinops telfairi | reverse complement strand
CCACTCAGTCCTCAGCACGATGTCTTTGCTTTGGAACACTTCACATGTCTGCGTGGGCTGTGCATTAGGCTGCGATCTGCTAGGTGCACCGTTGGAAAGCAGCAGCTGCTCCTTGGGAGAAAGACAGTTTTCTACGCCCATGAACAGCGACAGTCCTGCCACTGCAGAGGGGCAGTTCCACCCTGTCCTCCAGGATCTGTGAGTCGGCATTGCCGCGATGGCAGTGCATTTGAGTTTGAGATGTGGGTGTACAGCAGAGATGTCCAATGTAATATGTCCTTCGACTGCTTGATTGTTGCTTCCATGAACATTGATTTTGGATCTGAGTAAAATGAAATCCCTGAAAACTTAAATCTGTTTGCCCCTTCTGTTTATCTGGTGTTCTTAATTGGTGCAGGGGTGAGGATTTGTGTGTGCTTTACATAGTACCTCTGTACATACTAAAGTCTGTCGTCTTTGATATTCATCAGTGCTTCAAGCCCTCTTCCCTTTCAGCAAGCAAGACTGTGTTCTTTTCATATTACTGGATGCTACTGAGCCTTCCTTCAATCCTGATGCGGGCTTCTCCTTCATATAGACGACTAGCTTCTTGGATGCAGCCGGCCCACAGCTTTGCTGAGGCAACCACGCAGTACCCCACGGCTTTGTTGGAACAACTGCCTCGTACATCCACAGGAGCATAATGAAGGGTTTTGATAGTCTCATTCTTTCAATATTACCACAGTTTGCTATGATCCACACAGTAAATGTCTTTGCACATTCACTAACACACTAGTAAGCATTTAAAAAATATTCTCTGCTTTCAGACAAGATTCATTGGGCATCAGTAAGGATACGCCTTGTTCCATGAATCTAACTTGAATTTCCTGTTCCTTGTGGATGTACTAAGCAGCTCTGGGGGCAGAGTGTGTATGTTTGATGCTGTTAACCACAAGGTCGGCAGTTTGAAACCGCCAGCTGCTCTGTGGGAGAAAGACAACGCTTTCTACTCCCATCGCGAGTCTTGGAACCTTGCAGGGGCAGTGTTACCCTGTCCTACAGAGTCATTATGGATTGGCATCCACTTGATGGCAGCGAGCTTGGTTTGGTTTATGGATGTACTGCTACAACGGTTTTTGAATTATCTTCAGGAAAGTTTACTTGCATACGGTATTAATGATGTTGTTTAATAATTTCCACATTCTGTTTTGCCACCTTTTTTTGGAGTGGGCACAGATACGGGTCTCTTCCACTCAGGTAGCCAGGTACAGGCCTTGCATATTTCTTGGCATAAACTAGAGCAACGGTTCTCAACCTGTGGGTTGCGATCCCTTTGGGGGCCGAACGCCCCTTTCACAGGGGTCGCCTGATTCATAACAGTAGCAAAACGATAGTGATGAAGTAGCAACAAAAATAATTTTGTGGTTGGGGGGTCACCACAGCATGAGGAGCTGTACTAAAGGGTCGTGGCATCAGGAAGGTTGAGAACCACTGAACTAGTGAGTGCTTCCTGCATTGCATCAGATTGCTGATGCATTTCGATAGGTATTCCATGAATTCCCGGAGCATTGTTTTAGGCTAATGTAGTGCAGCTTTAATACGATCTGTTCTTGATCACATGCTATCTCTTGAAGTAGTTCAATGTCACCCAGTTCTTTTTGGTCTAGTGAGTCTGTGTATTCCTGCCCTTTGTTTTAAGCTCCCTGCATCATTCAATATTTTGTCCCTAGAGCCTTTTGATATTGCAAGTGAGTGTGAGGCAGGGACTTTAATGCCATGAGAAAGAGCCTATCTGAAGGGGTTAGAAGCCGCTCACTGGGGGCGCTGGTGGACCCTTCGTGTCCTCTGATCTGTCACACCAAACCAGGAAAGGGAAGTTCAGGAGCAGAGGTGCCCTGACTTTCTAGATTGGCACTCTCTCTCCACTACTTAGATTCGTGTTCTTTTGTGTGACGAAGCCCCTAAATGCAGTGGTTTCTAAGATGGGGACAAACCAATCTAATGTTTTGAACTAGGCTGGGAGTCTCCTAAGATCGGGTAAAGTGAACGGACATCTTGGTAACTTGT
>NW_022103915.1:90695295-90696488 GCF_000313985.2 Echinops telfairi | reverse complement strand
ACACATGTGTATACACATGCATATACACACACACACACACACACAACACACACACAGACACCTGTATCCTGTTCACTTATGTTTTGCCTAAATGCATTGTCTCTCAAACTCTTGAGTTAGGGATATTTAAATTTCTGGTGGGGGCGGGGGGCGGGAAAGCTCTAAGGCTTGAAAGGGTAGTCTTTATGAAAAAGCAGCATTTAGTTCAACGTAGAGTGTCCCGTATCTCTAAAATGAAATCAATAGACAATCTTTATGTCGACTTTATTTTGTCAATAGATCCTTCTTTCTTCTGAATCAGCTAACGCTACGACATTCAGAGATAGGATAGTGGCTGACAGCACGTCGTTGAAGAGTCTGAATCCTGATTTTAACATTTACCAACTGCATGGGTAAGTTACCAACTTCCTCAAGCCTGTTTTTCATCTGTAAAACTGGGACAGCAGTCCTCTTTATCTCACATTGGTGTGAGGATCAAACAAAGTAATGCAAACAAAGGCTTAGCAGATCACGGTGCCCGAGGACGCTCTCCACACATCACTGATATGGTTAACATAGTTAAAGATCGCCCTATTCTCCGCCATTGGACAGGGAGTGATTTTATTTACTCATGAAATCAAGACCCAGCTTTTGGAGGGAGAAGCTTCTCTACCACTCACATGCTAAGAAGTGCAGACTTAAATTTTTGGAGTGAAATTCTAGGATCCCCTTTGGATCCACTTGTCCTCCACCAACCAAACCCAAAGCCAAATTCACTGCCATCCAGTCAATCCTTACTCATGATGATCCTGTAGGACAGAGTAGAACTACCTATTGTGGGCTTCCAAGACAGTCACGCTCTCTCTCTTTTAAAGACTTTAACTCTTCACAGGAGTGGAAACCCTGTGGAGAAAGAACCTGGTGGTTTTGAACTGCTGTTCTTGTGGTCTGCAGCCCAACAGGTAAGCCCTGTGCCACCAGGGCTCCAGCCTTTACAAAGTCCTCATTGAGATACATCTCACACTCTTCAAGATAAAGAGGATTTCTTTTTGGAAGCTCATGAAAAGAGGTAAGGAAAAATCTTTGAAAATAAACCTGAATTCTGCCTTGTAAGTCTGGCTGGACCAGAGGATGTGCACTGGTACAGATAGGAACTGGAAACACAGGGAATCTAGGGCGGATGGTCCCTTCAGGACCAGTGGTGTGAGTGGCGA
>NW_022103915.1:90693303-90694962 GCF_000313985.2 Echinops telfairi | reverse complement strand
CCCTGAAAGTGTTTTAGCACAGAAGTAAAAATAAAAATGAGGGGGATGGGTTAAGGAGGTGGGAGAAGAGACAGAACAGGGGAACCTACTGTGACAGATGGCATTTTCCCAAGGTGTTCCACCCCAATAGATCCTGTCTTACCTGCGCTCTTACACCACCGTGTGGTATTCATATCCCCCCAGCACAAGGTAGGGGCTAGGCCCTCTGCCCACTGGAACTGAGCAGACCTTAGGAAATGTCTCAGCAGAGAACAGGATGAAAATGATGGAGTGTGAGTCCTGGGCCTTGCTCAATCAAACACATTACATGTTCCCCGCGATCGCTCAAGCACATCTGTGGAGAGGCCCTTGGGAAGAAAACCGGAAGCCCCTCAATTCAAGTTGCTCCGCCCTGTATCCTTCCTGCCTCAGTCTACCTTTGTTTTCAGGTGACTGCAGGCCCGAGTGACGGAGCACTACAACTTTATGAGAGACTCCCACACGAGAACTGCCCAAGCGAATCCTCCCAGAATCCTTGACCAGCGCAAGTCAAGAGACAAAAAGTGATGAATATTCTTTCAATAGGCTCAGATTTGGGGTAGCCTGTCAGGCAACAGCTGATAACCAACATGGCTACATTTGCGTACCACTCATCACCCAAGGATGGACAGGAAGAAAGAACACATTTTGGAGAAGACTTAGACGCAGAGGCGCCAATGTCTTTTCTAAGGGTGAGCAGCTAGCTAGTGTCTGAAGTGGCGTTTTCATTTAGGAAGCGAGGGTCTGTTGGTGGGGACCATCGTACACAGAGTGTATGCATATGCATAGGCACAAATGAATGCTTATGCATTTCATACGCATCAACTGCCTAGCCGGGGGTGGGGGTGGGGAGGTGGGGCGGAGCGCGTTGGTAAATCTTGCTTAAGATGTACTTGAAGATCTTTCCTAAAGTGGGCTGATTTTCCCTCCTCTAGATCTTCAAAATGCACAGGCATCCTCCCTCAACTATGTGCTCTAATCCAGAATGGAATCTTAGTAATGTTTCCTGCGGAGTAGAAAATATTAGAATACTTTCCCCCGACCCCCAAAGAGTCATCCTATGACATGTCTCCATATTGGGGTGCTCAGCACAGTTTCAGGTGACAGATGAGTCGAGCAGTGGAAGAGCTTTGGTTGGAGTCCGTTTTGATGTGTTCCCTGAGTGTGTCTTTCAGTTGTTTTCACTGTGAAATAAAGATATGGTCTCTCCAGTGTCTGAGGGTCTTTATAGCTCCATGAGTGGCTCTGTGAGATGATTTCCATGTGCTGACATTTCTGCAGATAATAAATGCTCATTAAAGCACATTCACATGGGGGAATATTTCAGTCGATGTCTCAGAACTAAACAATGCCTGGTGTTAAGGAACAAGGAGTAAATGAATCAATAAAACACATGCACAAAACTGCACTTGTATTTAAAGCAAAGTGTGTTTAGTGTTTTTTAAATGTTATGTTCATAAAATACCCACACGCTTCAAATAATTTTCTTGGATTTGTACCTTGCACTTAACACCAGAACACATACATTGCCATTTCTTAGGCTTCCCAATTCCTGCGCTGCTCCTTGGGCAATTTATGCTTGGGCAGTAGTTGTTTTTCAGCCAGCCTAGCTGCAGCAACAGTATCTTTCTGGGCTTGTCC
>NW_022103915.1:90688543-90692685 GCF_000313985.2 Echinops telfairi | reverse complement strand
CTAATATATATTGTGTACAAAAATACACTTGACATGGTGACCAGTGGTGTCTAGGAGGAACAAAATACACACACACACAATCATTATGTACAAATCAGTTTTGGTTCCTTCACCCTTTCCTTTAAAAAATAAATACTTCATTGCAAAGGACATTTACAAATCCAATTCATGGGCATTCCTTTGGTTTGACAAAAGCCAATGAGCAAACAAATGAGAAATACATACTTGTAAAAACTTAAAGGGAAAACCCCTGAATCACACGAGCTTATTACAGTTCACGAAACCCGAGAGCACCTCAGAAAGGTTTCCTATCTTGAGTACCTTCCCCCGGTCCACACCGCATTATTGCTCCATGTTGTTGGCGACCTCATCTGCAGACTTGTTTCCATACTTGAGTGGAAAAGCCAACATTGGAGCAGGTCAAGTGACTATTTAGAAAGCTGCGTGCATCTATTTTGTAAGTGCTTTGATTTTAGGGAGCTACAGTGACAGCTCACTGGAAAATAATCACCCAGTGTCATCAGCCGGAGTCAGGCTTGTAGAGAGGTTTGGATCACGTGAAGTGGTAACAATGGGGGTGGCAATAGAACGGGTTCATGATTACATGGACACTGATTTAAGTTCATTTGTACAGCAGCATAGAAAGCCATTTGAGGTTCATATGCATCATAGTCAGGGACCTGGAGGGTTAATCGTTTTTCCTAAGAATGGCCTCTCACTGGACATTTTGAAGCGCGATCTGTGAGAAATTGAGAAGGACTAGAACAACCTCCCTTCAGCTTTCTTAAAATACAGTAGAGTAAAAAAACAAGAGAGTAAAAAAACTTTAAAAAAAGGAAGAGAAATGCATTTCCCACCTCTTTTTTGGATTTCCCCTTTGCCTATGTGATGGGGGGTCCTGGCATCAGGAAGAGGCAGTGTGCCTCGCGTGGGCTCCGGGGTGACAGTGGGCTCCGGGGTGACAGCGGCCCAAAGGACCGAGGTTTGAATCCCAGGGAGCGAGAGGATGGAGTCAGGGCAGAGGGAGACGTCTGGTTGTCTGCGATGGAGAGAGGGGAAAAGCGGGGTCCTGGAGAGACTGTACAGGTAACGAGAGACTACGAGGTGGGCTGTGAAGGAAGCAGGAGGCTGGCGAAGAACCTTGAATGGGGAAAAGGGAATGAAACTAGATGGAGACTCAAAAGGCGCTTGGAAAGGCACAGAGAAACAGGAAGGTTCCTGGGTAGCCAGCCCCTTGGAAATGAATGTGAAGTGTAAGGATGTCATTCAGCTAAGCACAGGCCCGTCTCATTGTCTCATTGTGTTTGTGGGGCGGGGGGGGGCTGCCTTTTCAGCACCTTGTCTGGCAGTGACCAACACGGGACGTGGGACATCCCCATTTGCCTAATGCACGGCATGTCAGCAAAACACTGCACGTATCTGGACTTTCCTTCCCTCTCCTCTGCCTCACCCCATTGCTTGAAAGCTCACGAGACCAAGTGAAGACAACAGCTGCATGGATCAAATACACTCACGAACTGGTGTCTAAGGTGATGCTTAGGAAGCCAAAGTCGAAAGGACTTGAAATAATTTATATTTCTGGTTGGCCTGATTCATATTAGCATGCTGAGTGATTTCACTGAGGTTCTGGGCCTGGAGACCAGTGCTTAGCTTCCAGGCCAAAGCACGATCCCCTAAATCACAGTCCAGGGGTCCCTTGCTTCCCACACTATTTAAATTAAAATGCAATAAATGGAAAAACTATGATTAATCAATGACATGTTTTCTCTTAAGATTATTAGATTATTCAACGTTAAAAGTTTAAAAAAGTCTTCCTTTCTTGTTAGATTGTTTCTTTAGGAAATCTCTCCCTCCAATGCTTATACAATTTGAAGATTACAAGTTCAGCCAATTGGCAGTCAAGCTGCAGTATTTGTTGAGGGAATTAGAGTAGTCCCTTTGCTGGGCTAAAGGATCTTCTTTTTTTGTCACCTTGGGCAGTCAGGAGGATTGTCCCCAGACCACTCCCCTCCTTCATAGCTTTGTTCACAAAGAAAATGGACATCTTTGGATTATGTAGAGTAGAAACTCAGTGGGGTCGAGCCTGACTTCTTTGTGTCTCATAGAAAATTATATGAACATTCATGGGATACGAAAAACGAGGTTAATGGCTTTTTGGTGATTAGATTTGAGGCAATGAAAGATTATAAGAAAGGATGAGCTACTGAGGGAGGGGGGCCAGGGGGTCAAAAGAGTTAAGTATAGTCCAAACGTAACTGAAATGTAAAAATTTGAGTTGACTTCTAGTCCCTTGCTGAGAATAGGGTACGATTTGGATGGCCTATGGCCCCTTATGGAGCCCGTAGAAAGAAGGGCGGTATCCAAAATCCACCCCAAGAATGTCCACAGAGTTGTCCATTTTGGAGCCTCCTCTACTGTCCCTGTCACACGGAGAAGACAGCGCTCCCTGCAGACACTCAGTGGGCTGTGGACTTGCCTTTCCCGTGCTGGAAGGGTGGACTGGAGAAGCTGACCCGGCCGAACGGTCACCAGCACTTGTAAGGAAGCCCTAGAAAAGATTCATGAAGGGAAGGAGGTACAACTTTGCCTATAACATCGGCTTTAGTCGACAAGACTTCATTCCTTAATGACCCCGCTAAGGTCATGCACTGAAAGTGCGTGTTATATCTGAGGAGAAACTCCCGTTTTCTTTTGACAGTTTCATAGAGAAGCCCCTAGGATCTGCACCAGGAGAATTCAGAGAAAAGCTCAGCATAGTTGGCAATCAAAGCCTCATTGTTTATTCCATGAGGAATGCCAAATTCTTTGGAGTTGAATCGCTGCCGGAAATTGCGGACTCATCGACATTTTGCTCGCACAAGTTTCACACAAGGCACAATGGAAAAAGGAATAACCCATGGAACTATTTTGAGCCATCTACGGAAAAGAAGACGGAGTTTCGAGAAGATTAAAAAAAAATAGAACATTATATGAGTATATATGGAATATCAAAGAATAAAGTAATGGCTTTTATCTGTTACTTCCATATAAAAAATTGGGATGGGGTCAGGGTTCCAAGGCGGTAGGATGGAGCAGACAACCACTAACGGGCACTTCAGAGATGTAGCATGCACTACAGTGTGGCATTCACTTTGAGCTCTGGATCGACACTATTGATCACCAGCATCCCTGGGCGATGGCTGGGGGGAAATGAATCCATTTGAGGGCAGATGACTGAATGAGTAAGGCTTGATTTGCCTCCTTTAATCTCTTCCTTCGCGTCTGCACGGTGGGTTAGCTGGCTGCCAGTTTAATAGACTCATGACTCCCAGTAAGCCCTGAACTATGCAGATTTCCCAAGTGCTGCATTTATATCACAGTGTCAAGAGTCTTGGAAGCAATAAGACTACTGAATTGGCTTCAAGTGTGACCTGTTAGAATGCTCTGAGCGTCACTGCTTGCCAGCAAAGTTTTGATCTGAGAGAGCATGGTAGATTGTCCAACTCCTTGGGAGGAGAAATGAGGACCCCTGAAACAAAAATTCCGCACCTCTAATCCGGTGCCCACGGCTGACTGAGCCACGTGCGCACATGACCCAGCCGGGCCTCTGAGTCACGCACAGCAGTGTCACAGAGCAGGGCTCTGCCTGGAGTCAACGCCAAAGGGGTTACAATTACAGTTAGGTGAAGTCCACAGGAGAAGATCTGCCGAGGCCTGTTCCCAAAGGTGCTTTCCTTTAAGTTGCGTCTGCACCCAAACAGGAGAGATGGTTCCAAGCCGCCAGATAGTTTCTCCCTCCAGCTTGAGACAGCGAGACAGGCTTGGGAAATGACTTACAGTTTGGAAGCGTGAACCCTGCCCATTCCTGATGAATCCTATCCGTTTGGCCGCAGAGATTTGCCTGCCTCTCACCACTGCGACAGATTTCTTTAGGAGAACAAAGTAATGGACATGAGTGAAAGTTCATTTCGGAATTTAATCTCGTGGGTTTTTGTTTTGTTTTTCCCCAAGATAAACTAGTTAGAGCTATGCTTGGCTGTTTCAAATCCACAGTCTACAGGTCATCAGGTTCAGGCTGAAGTCTCAAGTGGGCAGAGATGACTCAGACGTCGCTCCTGCCCATCCACCATCACAGCTGTTCAAAATCTCATCTGCTCAGGACT
>NW_022103915.1:90682559-90688312 GCF_000313985.2 Echinops telfairi | reverse complement strand
ATGTTCCTGGTGGAGCTTATGGGAAAAGAAGGAACTTGGCAGATGCACAGCTTGGGCTATGCTTAACGGGAATAATAATAATAATAATAATAATAATAATAATAATAATAATAATAATAATAAAGATGAGCACTCTATCTGACATTCAGCTCTTCCACTGTGCTGGCAGTTTTAGGCTCCACCGTTTAAAGATGTAAAAGCACCATATTCTACTCACTCGACTTCCTGGGTTTTAGAAATTGTTTTCCCCCAATTCTTAAGAAGTTGCAGGAGATATGTGGAGCGAGACCACTGATGGGAACTCAAGAGGCAGCTGCTGGGCAGGAGGGACAGGGCCATGATCAATGATGATCTTCCTTGGTCAGCATACACACTCACATTGCTCCTTGGCCACATGGTCCTTTTTTATGTTAACGATCAACTGTCTGTCTCTTCCAACACAGAGTCACCAACCTCCTTCTAACCCGCGTTCTGACCCCTCACAGGACGGCTTGTACCCAGCGTGTGCGAACCTCTGTGTGCTTTACCACTAATGCACAAACACCCGGATGCATGATGGCCACTGCCAGCTACTCCGACAAGGATCTGACCCACTTACAAATTACGCTTTCGGATTTCATGACCTGGCAGGAAGCGATCAAGGTGTGCACCGCTTACAGTTTATCAGAGGCTTACTATTAAGTCAGGTGCGCGTGTCTGGTTACAGGCAGCGGTAACCAACGTGGCCTCCTTACCACGTCCTGTCCACGAAGAATGTGGAGACAGCAGCTGTACTGCATGCGGCACAGCGCGAGGGCTTCTTCAAGGGACCGTTTGCAAGGTCTCCAGCCCGTTTGAGATGGCTCACCCTGAACAAATTCTCATGAATCCTTGCTAAGCACCCACGTAAGTTGGCCTCGAAGGTTGTGCCAATGGTGCAGAACCCGGGGGCAGTTGGGAAGGGCCTCACAGACCTCTGATAATGGACACCCCACTGTGCCCTACGCTTCTTTGCTGTGTTCAGTGCTACAAAACCATCAGGATCTCCAACGAAGGAAAACCTTTTAAAAAGGCATTTTTCTGCCATTTGTTTACTCTCGGAACTAGGATGAAAGCCAACGTGCGTTCCCAGTCATGCTTCTGTCAACATCGGTTCCCTGAGAGCGGGTCCTTGCAGGGTCACGTGGCAAAGGAAACAGTCCTCCTCACCTTCCACGGTTATCTTGTGAGCATCCCGAGACCTGACGTGGACAATGTCGATTCCACTGAAAGCCTCCCGCTCTTCTCTCACTTTAGGTCGGTCTACAAGGACCTCTAAGGACCTAGCTTTTCATTGGCATCATTAAACGCAGGTGGTTTCCAGGGCCTGGGGGCGGAACAGGCACTTCTCTGTGCGACCCTCCTGGAGGAACACCACAGGACATAGCAGGGCTCTCCTTGGGAGCCAGGGCGCCCCTCATCTTACTTCACAGTCAAGTGGAAATAAACGAGAACCCCCTCAGGGAAGTAGTAGGGAGAGCTCGCTTCCAAGCAACATAAGCCTTCTGATCACAGAAGTTTCATTCCGGTTTTCCCGTCTTGCCTTCCTCTTCCCATTATTTTGAATAAGGCTGATTAACCACCCCCGCTGTCCCCAACCATGCCACCACATTCCAGTCTTTTCCACTGCTGCAGAAGATGTGGCATCTGCATGACCATGACTTCTGCAACTGGATTGAATCCTGCATGTGCATTCTTCCTTTCTGAGATCAGCATGATGGTGCTCTGGGCAGCTCAATCTACTATCAGGGTCCCTGAGGGGGCTGATGACGGGAAGGTATATTCTGGGAGACACTCAGCCAACTGGAAAATTATGAAGTTCTGGGACGATGCTGGGGCCACATGGGGCAGTCAGGTTGGGAAGCCATTCAAGGTTCCTGCTCATCGCTGGACTGCCTCCCCACCAATGGAGGAGAGAGTCTGGACTTCGCTCCCATTAGCCTTTTTATTTCCCCTGACAATGATAGGGTCCAAGAGCAGTGCTTATTTAAGGGGGGAAATGTCAGTGATGGTTTCTCTCTGGCGGTGGTTACACAGGTTTGCAGGGCTGGGAAAAGATGCCCTTGCACAATGTTCTACTCAGAGTTCTATGTCAAAGGAACCACCTCTTTTCATTTTGATGTAA
Source organism: Echinops telfairi (assembly GCF_000313985.2). Taxonomy (NCBI): domain Eukaryota; kingdom Metazoa; phylum Chordata; class Mammalia; order Afrosoricida; family Tenrecidae; genus Echinops; species Echinops telfairi. Next base: position 90,686,169 of record NW_022103915.1, on the reverse strand, counting down.
TGAATGTGTTCTGTGAACTTAATGTTCTCCATATCCAAGGCCCATGATCCAGCTCCTACTTCCCATGTCCGTTACCCAAGGTTGGGATCCAAGGTTGCATGCATCATTTGCTTTCTTGCCTAGAAACTCTCTCTTGGGAGTGGAAGCAGAGGTACAGCGGTACAGTCACAGTACTAGACGTGCACAGATGTACGCGAACACAGCATTACCCATTTGCAAATGGCCTGAAATGTAAAAAGGTTCTATGACTGGGTCTCTTGTCCAGCAGGAACGTGGACCCTGTGGCTTTCTGGTCTCATGTATCACCATTTTATCTGGGAGTTGAGTGTAGAATCTGTGTTGGTCCGGGAAACCACACTGCCCTGACATAAAGACTCATTGGTTTATGACTTTGGTTATATTAGACTAGCTCATCTTCAGGATGAAGTTTATGGCTAGTTCTCCCTCAATTCCATTTTATTCCCTCCCATTATATAAACAAAATATGTCTCTAGTTTGGGAATTCCGTTGACGCCTTAAAAAAAGAGTTTCAGTAAAATTGCAATTTGGGGGGAAATGAAAAAGATGCTTCCGGATTTGCTGCAACGAAATAAGAATGAAGACCAATAATCAAAAGAGCAAAGCCTAAAAATCGGAGGCTTCAGATCTCACCAAGCAACTGCCAGGAAAGTTCTTCTCTTCTTTTGTTAGCGAGCTTGAGATCGCCACTTCTTTAGAGGTTTGGAAAGTCGCGGTGTTTGTCCAGTCTCAGGGCAGTGTGAATTTTGGACTTCTGTAAGAAACAATTACTAAACACTACTGCGATGTTCCCTTCAATAGCTTCGCATTGCTCCTGTGACTTCACAAGGAACTTTGCTACGAAGGCACGGAGGTCTCTCCTGACATGGCCTCAACAAGCCGAGCATTACCAACACTGAATGACATTATCTTCCAAGGGCTCTTGTTGCAAAGGGTCATGCAGGGTACTACAGCCCACTGCCCTCATTTCAGGTAGCTCTGCTTTAGTTGGTGGTCACACTGGCTTCCTTCTGACGTAGTCTTTCTTTCTGTTATTTTAAGAAAAAACAAACACAAGCTTAGTATCAGTCTTCTAATTTTTCATCTTTGTCGAATTTTGAAAATCATGCAGCTTAGAATACGGAGGAGAGTTGCACCAAACACCCTAAAGATGGGAGTATTTCTATCCTTCCCTTTCCTGGGCTGCTCTACTGTTACCTTCTTTTGTGACGAAGACCCTCATTGGTCAGTGCCTTGCAAAGACCGCCCCCAGTACCTGCACACTGCTGGAATTAAGCTTTAAGGCAGCGGTTCTCAACCTGTGGGTCTCGACCCCTTTGAGGTTCGGTTGACCCTTTCACAGGGTTTGCCCGATTCATCACAGTAGCAAAATGACAGTTATGAGGTAGCAATAAAAATAATTTTATGGTTGGGGGGGTCACCGCAACATGAGGAACTGTATTGAAGGGTCATGGCATTAGTAAGGTTGAGAACCACTGCCTTAAGGAATTGTTTCATGGGAGCCAAGATCCAAACGTCACTGTTTCTGAGTTGAAGATATGATCTACTTGGCAGAACTGAATGCTCAAAACAAAACAAACTCACTGTCATAGAATTGTTTAGCACAGCGTAGAACTGCCCCTGTGGGTTTCCCGACCGCAACTCTTTATGGGAATAGAAAGCCTCCTCCTTCTCCCAAGAACTGAACACAAAGTATTCAGGTGACCAGGTTTAGTCTATTCAGAAGGGTAGACATTCCCATTTTGTTATAGATGTCTGCCCTGCTCTCTCTGAGAGTCTTTGCCAAGGAAAGGCTCCTGATAGGGGAAGAGCATGGAGGTTTGTGGGAAGATTAAAATAATAAGCAAGAGCATGCCACACAGAGGCCCAGAGCATTACTCTTTCCATGACTCTAGAGCAGTAAACATGCTAAACCTAGTAAATGAGTGTATTCTGCTCTCATCAAAATATAAATCAAATGCACTGCTACTGAGTTGATTCTGACTCACAATGTCTTGCTCATAGGGAGGGCTAATAAAAGAATAAAAAGAAAAAGAGAAAACTACATTCCTTAAGAGAGAACAGAGGCAGAGAATTGTAGCCTCAGCTGCTTCTGATCTATCAGATGTAACGTTCTGGGTGTTTGCTACATTAGTCTACATATAAGTTTTAAGTGAGTGCAAAACACCCATCTTTGACTTGTAAACTTATATTTAGGAATCAGTTTGCAACTCTTCCCTACTATCATAACATCCAACCAATAAACAAAATAAAAGACATTAATAAATAGAGGATCAAAATTGGGAGTGTGTACAGAGTGGTGGTCATTGTAGGAAGAATACCATGGCAATGTCTCCCCTTTCTACAGCGCTGGCCCCCTGCCCCACCCCATTCTTCCTTAGGGATCTAGGTTTGGCTGTAGAAGTGAGGATGGTGGTTCATGTAAGAGGTCTGGGTCAAGGGTAGAGGTGAGTGGAGGTGGAAGGTAAGAAGCAGGGTGCGACCATGAACATGTCCATTTTGGTACAGTCTCCGTGCACTAACCTTGCTGTGTCTGATCCACCTGGGTGGCCTGACTTTCTCCAGGGCCTTCCTCTCAGTCATCAACCTTAAGCAACATGCATTTGGTTGCTCCTTGGGTTGTGATTATAGATATCACATATAATCTCGCTTCCTGATTTTTACTCCACTCAGAACTTCAAAGGATTTAAAGCCATGTGCAAAACAAGTCCTTGTCATACTAAAGGATAAAATCACTAGTTGTGGGATATCACAGAATAGGGAAGTTAGGTTTTGAAAAGCACTGTTGCACGTGGCAGGGAAATAATAACAAAAAAGTAACATTTACTGAACTCCTTTCATATGTGACCATTTCACATCTTTGTTAATCCTCAAAACTGCTCTATAACAGTGTTTCGCAAAGTGTGTGAGATCACTCCCTGGGGGGTGCTAACAGGTGGTGGCAGCAAAGGCCACCTATATTTTATCTTGGATTATGGGCTATATAGGACAAAATTTTTAATTGCTGGACCACTGAGTAATTTCTTTTTCTGAGAAGAGGGCGGTAGGACAGAGAAGTTTGGGAACCTATGCTTTACAGCAAAGGCACACTTAGTTTTCTCTTTTTACTCAGGGCAAATGGACGTCCAAAGAAGTCAAGTAACTTGGCTGACACTTTACAGCTGCTCAGTGCAGAGGTACATTCATTTTCTTCTTTTGACCCAGGGAAAACTGAAGTCCGGTAGCTTCGCTGAGACTTTACAACTAATCGACACAGAGCTGGGATTTGAATCCAGGTGTCAGACCCCCATGCCACGTGGCTCAAAGGACGGAGCTCTCCTGACGATTGGCCGTAACACACGGGTGGAGATTCATGGTGTTTCTTTCTGATAGATGGACTTTAAGAAGGAGTTCCCTTCAGTGCTAGCAAGGCGATTACTCATTGCCAAGCGATCCCAAGTAGGCTGTCTTTCTGCATCTCTGTTCCCTCAACTCTCAAAAGGGGACACGATCTCTGCCCCTTTCCTTGGTAGGGGAAAGGACACAGAATGTGAAATTGCTTAGACTCAGTGGTTCGCAACCTTCCTAATGCCGTGACCCTTTCACACAGCTC
>NW_022103915.1:90680865-90682358 GCF_000313985.2 Echinops telfairi | reverse complement strand
ACTGTGAGATAAAAGGAGCAAGGGGTGCTTGGGGGGGGATCTTCTCTGTCTCCACGTTCTTCTCTGATGTCAACTTGTACAGAGATGTGGAAGGGCAAGGGAGTAAATCTGGTTGGTCAGAAGGGATCTCGGCTAAGTTTGCAGAGAGAAACTGTGGAGTGATGTTCTGACCCCTTCTGTTCCTTTCGACCATATGCTACTTCGGGTGGAACTGAGGACATGTGTACTGCTAGCTTCTGGATATGTTCCAGGTTCTCATTCCTGACACCTCGTTTACACCTGTAAACACGCTCCTGGGTGCACCTCAGTAAGAATAAGAAACTTCCAGGGAGCTGCAAAGGGCATCTCACCAGGCTAGCTGTGGGATTGATTTTCTTTGTCTCCACTTTCTTCTCTGAGGTCAACTTGTTGACTGATTCCTGAGCCGTTTTCAACCTAGAGGAACAGAAACAGGGAGTTGGAGGTGCGAGAAGGAAAAGAAGGAAGGAGAGAGAAAACAGGACGAGGACACAAGAAAAAGATCAGATTAAACCAAAATCCAAGTGCGTTTGAATTATCCAACCAGCAATTAGGAAATAATAAAGTTCAAACTCTAATTCGATCTGAAGGGACCTCCTCTTTTCTTTCAAAACAGCATCTCCTTCTCCGGCTGAGAGACTGTGGCTGGCCCCGGGAAGCCTGTGCTGCTGTGACCGAGGAGCTTCTGACAGGCAGAGAAGGGCGTGTGCTCACTTTTCTCCGGGGAAGCGCAGCTGGCTACCTGCCTTGTGATCCACTCTCCAGGCACAGAGACACTCCCAAACCCCCAGTGCAGAGGAAAAACAGGAAAACTACAAACACTAGAATTCACCAACGCACATCACGCTGAACAATGGGAAAAACGTATTTGTAAATCACCGCTCTGATAAGAGATCTGTACTTGGAACACATGAGCAGTCTTATGACTCAAATGTGAAGAAAGACAAATGGAGGAATTAAGTAAGAAATGGGCAAATGATTTGATTAGACATCTCTTCAAAGAGGCTACGCAGATGGTAACAAGCATCAGAAAAGATGACTGATATCATTAGGCATTAGGGAAAAAAATTACAAAGAGATATTACTTCATATCCATTACCAAGAAAACAAAACATAAAGAACCCAACTGCTGGAAACCATCGGCCCCACTGGACTGACCCCACAGGACAGAGCAGAGCCCTTCCCCGGGGTTCAGAGGTGGTGGCTCTTTACAAGAGTGGACAGCCTCATCCGACAGCGCAGCCCAGGCTAACCTTTTGTTTAGCAGCCCAGTGCTCAGCCTGCAGGATCAGTGGGGCTTCCTTCCTATCCATGAGGACAATGAAACTAAACAAGGCAATTATAAGTTGCAAGTGAGGATGCAGAAATATGTATAGCCTTCATATATTTGCTGGGGAGAATATAAAATGGTATAGGTACTCTGGAAACCAGTTTGGCAATTTTCTCAAAATGTTAAATGGGTGAAGGGAGACGCC
>NW_022103915.1:90669200-90680765 GCF_000313985.2 Echinops telfairi | reverse complement strand
AAATCAATTCTCACAGTGACCCTACAACACAGGGTAGAACTGGCCCGATGGGCCTTTGAGACAGTAGCTCTTTATGGGAGTAGAACGCCTCGTCTTTCTCCCAAGCAGAAGCTGGTGGTTCTGAACTGCTGGCCTTGTGGTAAGTAGACCAGTGGACTATGCCACCATGGCTCCTATTTAATAAGAAGATAGTAAATATTTTTAGTTCGGCAGTTTATACACAGTCCCTGTTGCAAACACTCAACTCTGCCACTGTAGCACGAACGTTGCTGTGGCTAATACAGGATCAAATGGGCGTGGGTACTTTCTAGTAACTTTCTGCAGATGGCAGGCAGATATATATATGTATATGTATTTTCATATCCCCCCTCCCCAGATGGAAAACCTAGTTCTCCACAAAAATCTGTACATGACTGTTCACACACACTCTATTCATCATAGCCAAGAAGTCCCTCAACTGACAAGTGAATAAACAGAAGTGATAGGATGGAATGTTATGAGGCCATAAAAAGGAATGAAGTATCATGCTACAACATGGATGGACCTAGAAACACTATGCTAAGCAAAGTATGATTACCCTTACATGAAGTGCCCAGATGTGAAAATTCATAGAAATAGAAATAGTCATAATAAATTAGTGACTGCCAGGAGCTGACGGGTGGGGAGCAACTGTTTATGGGGTTAGTGTTTCCTTTTGACATGATGAAATATAAAATGAGTGCTGATAGGTTTTGAATGTCCTAAAAATGACTGAATATTATTCTTTGAAAGGGTGCATTTTATGTCATATGGCTTATATCTCACTAAAGCTATTTTAAAAAAACCCAGGTCCAAAAAGGTACTAATGTAATAAGGTATTATTTCTTGTCTATCAAATCTAGCAGTTGGACAATATCCATTGTTAATGAGGATGTGGGAGAATGGGATGTGTCACATAATGCAGCCCAAGAATGAAAATATCAGGGTCATTGATTCGATTCCAGCCCCTATGGACCCTACAGGACAAAGGAGAGCTGTCCTTGGCGGTTTCTAGGTCTCTCAATGTTGGTGGAAGCAGAAAGCCTCATCCTTTTCCCGTGGAGGAGCTGGTGGTTTCCAAACACTGGCCTTCTGGCCAGCAGTCCAGTGCACAACCCACTGTGCCACCAGGCTCCTCCACGCAGGGCACCAGTGGCTGTGTAAGTTAGTTCAGCTGCTTGGGCAATATCAATTCCTCTTTTTGGGAGCTACCCACGGAGACTTGGTTTGCAGGTGCAGGGCTTGAGCTAGGCACAATCTGTCGTTTGAAAAATTGGAGATAAAGATGTATCAAAAGGGTTGTGAATAAGGGATAATGGCCCATAATCATAGTTAACACGAACTGGGTGCTTATTCTCTGCCAGACCTGCCTTATGTAAATGGAACCACTTAATTCTCACAAGAAATCTGTCAGAAACGTTTGTTAATCTCATTGTATAGGTAGGTTATAAACCTTAAAACCAGACTCACTGCAATATAAGATATAATAATAATTTATAAAGTATTAAGGGTTCATGGGGGAGGGGGGAGTGGGAAGGGAGGGGGAGGGGAAAAAAGGAAAATGAGCTGATTCCGGGAACCTGAGAGGAAAGCAAATTTTGGGAATGATGAGGGCAACAAATGTATAGGTGTGCTTTACACAATTGATCTATGTATTGTGATGAATTGTATGAGCCCCCAATACAATGATTTAAAAAAAAGATGCAACCCCCCAAAAAAAACAACAACCGGACTCACTGACATTGAGCTGATGGGGACTCTGGAGGTTACAATTGCCATGCTTCTGTATGACAGTTACTCAACGGAATACGGTACAGCAGTGGGAAGGAATGAACTGCACCAACAATTTGAACCATTACAGTTGTCAGAAGCAGGGTCTTGAGGGCATGAAGACTTTTAGAAACTCTTACAGTGCAGAGGCCATCTACCACGATGGTCAAGGCTTAGGGTTGGGAATCTAAATGTGGAGATTAATTCTCAACTCCCTAATGTTTATTATCTGTGTGCCTCGGGGCAAGTGGCCTCTTTAAACGTCTTCATTTACTAAGAAGGGATAGTAATAGTGCTGGCTACACAGTTCCTTAAGGTATTGAGATAGCACAGCTCCAGAGTAATAACTCAACAAATGTTACCTATTACTGCTATTGCAGAAGATCATGCAGTATGCAACAATGCCTGCATAGTTTTAAAACACATCTATAAAACAATGTTGTTCACAGATGTATATAAACATATATGCACATCTAGCTATATCTGTCTACAAATACATACATGTGTATTGTTGTAGGTGCCACAGAATTGGTTCTAAGTCATCGTGACTCTTTGAAAATAGAATAAAACACTGTCTGGAGAGAGATAGACAGTTAGCTTATCGACCTTCCTACCTATCTTACCTATCTACCTGCCTATGCAGCTATCTAATGGTTGCCAACCAGAGGTCTGCAGTTTGACTGGCCAGTGAGTTTAGTTTGGATCCATTACAGGAGGCTTAAATAAACCTAAATTCTGTTGCTAACATTTGTGAGTATAGATTTCACGCAAGAACCCACATTTCTGGCCTCTCTTGGAAGGTGTGGCAGCACTGAGTGACATTACTGGAGAGCTACACTCATATGGTAAAGAACTTCTCAGTTTAGGGCATTTCCTGTCATTCTCTATTGCAGTGGTTTTCAAGCTTCCTAATGTCGTGACCCTTTCATACAGTTCCTCATGTTGTGGTGACCCCCAACCATAAAATTTTCCTTGCTACTTCATAACGGTCATTGTGTTACTGTTATGAATTGGGCGAGCCCTGTGAAAGCATTGTTTGACCCCCAAAGGGGTCGTGACCCACAGGTTGAGAACTGCTGCTCTACTGCAACCCAAACCCTGAGGCTGTTCAGCAGTGCCAAGTGTCAGCTTATTGGTACCTTATGCTGCCTGCCTTGATTCCGCAAGCTTTGAAGTACTGGACAGCTCTCGTGGAAACCAAGAGACCTGTTGGAGGATTCCTGAGATAGCCCAGGACTGAAAAGCTTAGTGTCTTGAAAATGGAAATAATCTTTCCACATGATCTAATTCTTGTCAATCTATCCTGCTGATTAGAATTTTCCCAATTAACAATGCATTATAACTCTGAGAAAGTCACTTCTTTTATCAAGGGGAAAAATTTGTTTTTCCGGTGATTCTCAATCAATTCTAGCAGGATCTGGTAAACTTTTTAAGGAAAGAAAGCTCACTCATTGCTATCAAATCAATTCTCACAGTGACCCTACAACACAGGGTAGAACTGGCCCGATGGGCCTTTGAGACAGTAGCTCTTTATGGGAGTAGAACGCCTCGTCTTTCTCCCAAGCAGAAGCTGGTGGTTCTGAACTGCTGGCCTTGTGGTAAGTAGACCAGTGGACTATGCCACCATGGCTCCTATTTAATAAGAAGATAGTAAATATTTTTAGTTCGGCAGTTTATACACAGTCCCTGTTGCAAACACTCAACTCTGCCACTGTAGCACGAACGTTGCTGTGGCTAATACAGGATCAAATGGGCGTGGGTACTTTCTAGTAACTTTCTGCAGATGGCAGGCGGATTTGGTCTGCTGGCCATAGTTTGCTGACCCTCCTCAACCTTGTAACCAAATTGATTCTCTGGTCTTCTTAATCATCAGGAGAGACCAGTCCCTGGGAAAGGACCTGCTTCTCGGTCAAGTAGAGGGTCACAGACAAAGAGAACCATCTTCAGTGTGCTGGATTGACGCAGTGGCTGCCACAGGGGCTGAAACATTCGAATGACGAGGAGGGTACGGGGCGGGGCGGCAGTGTTTTGTTCTGCTGTACAGAGGTCACCGTCGGCCAGAGCTGGCTTGCTGGGACTGAATTGCAGCAGCAGCAGCAGCAGCAATCCGAGGTTCCCTCTCTTCCACTCAGTCTACTTGCCTCTGCAAAGTCTCTTAACCCCATTTGGAGCCGCATAAGTGGATGTCGGGGAGGGGAGTTGTGAAAGCTCCGGTCACCGTAAAAGGTGTCTGAACTCAAAACGACTAACAATTAATAATCATAAAATCAAACTTGTAATGCATCTGAAGCTTTTGTGGCAGCGATTACCTGCGTGGAGAAAGGTTTCAGGGGCAACTCTGGGATGGTCTTCACTCGTGTTTAATTTGGACAAATCGATCTCCTCACCTGTTCCAAGTGGGGATAATGTCTCCTCACCTGTGCAAAGTGGGGCTGATGTCACCCAGCTAACCAGCTGCTCTGCCACCAGGAAATGCTGTGTGTGGTCACCGCACTGCACTGGGGCATGGACCTCCACGTTGAGCCAGACGGCTTTGTTTTTCTGCACACTCGTTTTCACCCCTGAATCGTGCTCTTAGTGTTTCCTCAATGACCTTCTCACTCATGTCCAAGTGCTCAAATTCTTCCTGTTCTTCTATTCTCAGCTTAAGTGGCGAAGTCATGAAAGCTTCCCTCATCTCTCTTAGCCCAAGTACCTAATTGCTCTTTTCTAAAGCAACAGGGTCCTTTGTGCCTCTCTTGAGGCACTTAGTGCTTCTCATCTTAGAACAGGGAAGGTGCCTTATTTCACCATTAGAGGTACTTGAGGACAACAGTCATGTCTTATGCATATCTGCCCCCCCTCCACATCCCCCCACCCTTGTTCCTTCCTTCACTCAACACTGTGCTATGTACAATTTAGCGCTCAGTATCCAAGCAACAAATAAATTGCATGCATTGATGGTTTTTATTTTCCACTGGAAACAAGTGTAAATGCTTAGTTAATATTCAAGAGTTTTAGAATGACTATATTTTACATTTATCGGTGGGTGGGTGCACCAAGTAACAAAAATCCAGTTCCAGTTATTGATTAGCAGGATGAGTCCTAAATAACGGAAGAGAAATAACGGAAGAGTCCTAAATACGTGAGCTTATATATTGCTCACTCACTGCAGCAGAGTAGATGCCGACTCAGAGCGACCCATCTGTGAGTAACCCATCGGACACTAACGGTTTACGGAAGTAGGGAGCCCCATCTTTCTCCTTAGGAGTGGCTGCTGGTTATGCACACAGGCCTACAATTATCCAAGCTACTTTGCCCCCAAGGAGACTGAGGCTCAGAGGGATTACATAACCTGTTCCAAGTTTGTCATTTCACCCTTTGACTTAGGAAGTAATAACTTTTCTGCACTTTGCTGAAGAGAACCCTTGGATTAGACAATTCCTAGTGACATACATGCGAAGGCTGGGCTGGACGTGGGCTCGACTGGAGCTGCTGCTGTTTGGGCCTCCACACTAGTGGCAGTTTGCTTTGGCTCCAACTGTGTGCCTCTAGAACCCCACCGGCAGTGCCTCATTGGTTCCTCGGAGAGAGGAACCCAGCCTTCAACTCAAAGGCTGCACGGCATCCTCTCAAAGAACCCCAAACTGAAACAGGTGACACGTCACTTCAACCTGCCAGAGAAAAAGTCAAGAAAATTGACTTTTGAAAACCCTACCCTTTCCTCTTTTTCAGCCGAATCCACATACTCTCTAAGGAGTTCTTGGGGACCCACTAAATTGCAAGTCCTGCTAAGTCTAGTCACTGTCCAGGATTCCCACGGATATCCATGCCTCATCCTTTCTCTGCAGTCATGGCTTGTAAGTCTGGTTTCTTATTAGGCCACCTGGGGGTGGAGTGGTGCTTCCAGCTGGGGGGTAGAAAGCTGCACGAGAACACAGATCCCACACTGGCCACGAGAAAAGCTGGATCGTGTACAAAACCATGTTTTTAATTTAACCCATTAGAGAGCCGAGTCCACCAGGCCGCTAAGTGTACTGCAGCCTAAAGAGGGACATAGCTTCCCATTGAAAGACTTATTCCGACCCTTTCAGGAGAAACAAACCCTGGGAGAGCCCAGGCTTGCCATAGGCTCCATTTCTATGCCAGCAGCCCAACCTAGCCAGTGCTGACTCCCACCATTTATGAAACTGAAAATGTATATCTTTATTCTTTTGACGTCCAATATTTCATGGGCGTATGGTACACAAGACAGAGGATACTGAAATCACTGTGACATTTATAATAACAGGGCCTTCGTTTTTGGCTCTAGGACTCGAACACTCTGGCCAATAGCGAGATACGTGAAACTCTGAGGAAGAGAGGGATTTCGGGTTGTTCAACCCTCCTTGTCACTAATGGTGCTTTCAAAAACCACATTCCCCAGAGCCTTGACGCCCAGAGAGGTGCCTCAGTGCAAGTCCCTGCTTCGTCCAGAAAAAAAGCTTTCCTGTATCTGTTTTATATCCTGGGGTTTCATGTATGAGAAGGCTTCAAAATGTTTATGGAAAAATGGAAAGAAAAGATGGAATTTTTCCACAATGTTTTGAAGCCCTCTTGTATGTTTTCATTTGAATAAAAGGGATTCCCCCACCCCCACCTTTTATTTTTAAAGGTTAGAAAATCACTCTGTATAGAACTGAACTGACCTATGAACCTCCTAGAGGGGACAACAAAGAAAGAGAGAAAAAATAAAAAAGTAAAAAACAAACAAACAAAACAGAAACACCCTCCCCCTCCACCCAAACAACGACCTCTGTCCTCTTTAGGGGAATAATAACCAATTGAAGTCTTCTTTCTAAAGAACTGTCTAAGGACATCTTGGAGGTGAACGACTGGTTAACTGGATAAGTACTTAAAAACAGATGCTCTTCTGCTGGCTGTAGCTCTGCAGATTCTACCTCTCGGCCTCTAATAAAATGTCACATCCCCAAAACATGAAACACGGAGACTGCCTTCACTGTTGCTTTCACAGGCCACAGAAGGAAAAATGAACTGGATCCATCCAATCACACCCTGCCCAAGGGTCTTCCCATGGAATTCTGTCCCTGCAGGGAACACTGTTTGGGGTGGGGTGGGGAAGGGTGTCATCAGCTCTTTCTGCTCTTCTTTCTTTCCCATTCTGAATTTAATAAAATAGCCATTGTTTCTACTGTAAGACCACCAATCTGTGAACTTCCGAGGAACGCGCAAGTATGGGGCTGCCTTATACGTCTAACTAGGAAAGGTTATGTAAGTAACTGGTTGGTGTCTAGACATAACTGGTCCCCAATCATGACTGAGGTTGGGGTCTACACTATGAACAGTAGAGTTTTTTTTTGTTTGGTTTGGTTTTTCTTTCTTTCTTTTTTTTAAACCAGGTAAATTGCTCCCACCCACCCACCCAAATCCTACTGAAAAAAACAAAACAAAAAAACTCTTATTGTTGATACTTGATATTCGTCAGTGACAATGAACAATGTATTTCAACATAGCAGGGCATACTTATTAGCAAACCACTTGATTTTGGAATGTTTGGGGCAAGCAGGTGCACAGAGGATCTTAGGGGTTTTTAGATTAAAAACTGAAGCTCTATCAGCCATCTGATACAATTTATGACTTAAAAACACCTCTCAGCTCTTGACCCAAACCATGTCCACACCCCCAGCTAGAACAGTCAGAGTGGTTAGCTTTAAAACATGGGGGGATAAAGGAAGAGAGTGAGGCGCTCCAGGGAATACATCTTACGAAACGCACGTTGGCAGAACCATGAAAATTCACCAGATGTCATGTAAATCTGCTTAAAAGAAGACTTGAAATCACTTATCAATAAAGAGAGGAGGTCAAAGCAGTCTAGACAATGGACAAGGCAGGGTCTGGATGCTGACACGTACCGTAATGTGCGTCCACGTGAGTATATCACAAGAACTCACCCAGTTCCCCACAAAGCCAATAAAGACCCCGACTACAGCACCGTGGTAAGACGAATTCTTCCAGAATCGGCTAGATGGCGGTCAGTTTGTTTGTCGGCTTCTTTAACATGTAAAGACACGAACCAGAACCAGCCAGAGGGGCTCTTCAATTGGGGACGGCTTGGATGTCGACGCCTGAGAGACCTCACTCTCTGGCACCGAGTCAATTCCAGCTCATTTCGAGTAGGAGAGCCTCATCTTTCTCCCTTGGAGTGGCTGGTGGCTTTGAACTGCTGACCCTTGCAGTTAGCAGTCCAACTTTTTATAGGCTCTGCCACTAGGAGTCCCAACCCTGAAATATGCAGATCAATAACAACACCCCACCCACCCACCCCCCAGCCCGCTGTCTAGGTGAGTCTGACTGAGTGACACCAGAGGACAGATCAGAACTGTTCCATAAGGTCTCTGCAACTGTACCTTTTTTTCCAATCATTTTATTAGGGGCTCATACAACTCTTATCAGAATCCATCCATACATCAATAGTGTAGCGACTGTACATCTTTATGGGCTCAGACCACCTTTTCCCAGTGAAGAGGCTGGCAGGTTTGAACCATTGACCTTTTGGCTAGCTTGGCCTATCGTGCTACCAGGGATCCCAACCAACAAAGGAATATGAGGAAAACGTGCCTCTGTCATGGTCTCGGGGTGTCTTTAAAATGGCAGTTGCGGTTTTGTGGGTTGGAAAGGGCGTTGGCACCTACTGTTCGCTTGGTCCTGTACAACAAGTGAACGACACGCCGTCCCCAGATTGAAGAGATCTTCTGGCTGGGTTTAGGTTCCTGCCTTTACGTGTTAAAGAAGCTGACAAACAAACCGACTGCCATCCAGTCAATTCTAGGAGGATACGCCTTACCATGGCGTCGCAGTTTGGGTCTTTATCGGCTTTGTGGGGGAACTGGGTGATTCCAGGCTTTTGTGCCACAGCCAATATGACTATGCAGTGTGCGTCTGCTTTACCCATCAGTATCAGGGACCACTTCGATAAACAAATGGCCATACTTTTACCATCTCTCATCAGGAGAAGTCAGAGAAGGGGTAAAAGAAGGCAGGGAGATGACATATCAACTGATGAGCCTCCTCCTCCCCGATCTCCTTGCAGCCCTGAACTAAGTAGCATCAGACTAAAGGACACATCTCATCCAGAGAGACTCTGGATAGCTTGCCTGCCCACGGAAGGTACAGATCAGCTGCGTTACACGGAAAGATGGCTCGCAGCACTTGGACATTTCCTTCATTAGGATTTCCTGAGAGGCAGGTGGCATGAACTTTACACAGGTTGTTCTTGAATGTGGTGCCCTGGGCAGGAAGAAGCCATGCCGCTGATCCCTTCAGTCATGTGCCTTGTGGCCTGACTATGAGGAGCAGGTCCCATCTGCCCTGTGGAGTCTGTGTAAAGGACGTGGACACTCCCTAAGTCTCCACAGGGTACAACAGGCTTCCCTATCCACTGAGTCAAATGGTTTCTCTCTAGCAGGGGGCAGGAGTGGGCAGGGGAAGGAGGTGGGGACTAACGGTCACCTTTGGTTCCAAATAAGAAAATGCAACCACGGAGCCTACCAGGGGTTTCGGGGACCATTGTTATTTCTACCCACCAGGACAACGTGCCCTGACTTTGTAGTTTTGACTTCTTGGGACAATCACTGCACACAATCAAGACTTGTGAGCATCAGGGAAATAAGTAAAGTCACTCTTGACTAGTGACAGTAAAAAGGACAAGCAACACAAAGACCCAACTCATTAACTCCTTGACACCAAGAAAGAAGTCCTTTCTCACCGCATCAGCTGATGAACACATCATTTGACTGGTCTACGTGGAATGCTTCCAAAGGGTCAAAAATAAAAGTCAGACAAAAGAGCCGGTGGACAATATGAAACAATGGGTACCCCCCACATCATTTATTTCAACAGGACCACGGGCTTCCCTACACTCACTCTTCCAGGTTTAGCATTCTCCCTTCACAGTTTGACCTCTGATCCTGTCCACCCTCCCCTCCCCTTCCTCTCCAGGTCAATCCCACTAGATCCTCACAGCCCAGACAGACAGACAGACCAGTCGGGAAGTAACCGTAGGCTTTAGGTTTAGAAGTTAGCTCCTTAGACATCAGAATTGAGCCGCAAGGATTATCCCATGATAAATGGTCCTAGCTTCCCTCCGTGCCTATATTTGACACTTTTCCGGCCGCCACTCTCCAATCAGGTATTTCTCTAGCTGCAATTGAAGGAGGTCCTCCTAGAAGCCAGTTTTCACCGGCTGCAAAAGCAGCCACTTGGCAGTTTTGGTGGGCGATCACTTGTAGTACCCAAACACACTTTGACTTCAAGTGATTAATTGCAGAACAAAGGCTGCTTCCGTTTGCAGAGCGTCTCCCCGGGGCCACAGGGGAGCGGGGCAGGGGCGAGTGTCCCTGGACTTGCCCCGGAATGCATGATCAGTTAAAGGCAATCACTCTGCACTTGGTAGACATAACACCCTGAGCCGACCCTGCCACTTAGGTGCGGAGTGACAGGTAACAGCACCGCAGTTCCTTGCTCAGGGTGAGGCGTCTGGGAGACAGCTTGGGAACTGAAGTCAGCCCCGTGTCAGAAATCTGCAAATTTAATTGAAATGTGCAGCCAGACTCGGGAAGACCCTTCCAGTCCCGATAAGGAAGATGCGTGTGTGCTCACAGACGCCAACTCTCCCTCCCCCACCCTCTTGGCCATGAAACCTCTATCACCGAAATCCAAGTCTCACCCAAACCCGGCCTGATCAGAGCCTGTTTGCAGGGCGACTAACACAAAGGGCGAGGAAACACGGGAGATTGTCTGGGGCAGGGAGCCTTGCTGGCGCCCCTCAAATCACACTACTCAGGCAGCCCCCTATTCCATCTATGCCCAAGGCGGGAGCTGTCATGAGTCCCACAGATAATACTCGAGCTGAATGAATGAGACTTACTTTGGGTTTCCATTGCTTGCTGCCAAGCTAGGGAAATAGAGTGTGGACAGATCCTCTCGAAGGTTCTTATTTGAGCTCCAAAGAGGTTTGAGGCTTGGCACACTCATGAATCCCAAGGATCTCCATTTCCTGGTATGGTTTTTTTTTTTCCTCCTTAGTATTTTTTTTAAACAAATTGAAAGAAACACAGCCAAGAACAGAGAAGATGATTGTTTTACTCCATTGACTAATCTCTCTTGTTCTGACATGTCTATCTGCTTCAACAGAGCTATTAAGATTTCAGATGCTCGGGCAAAAGCAACCCATATGGGATATATTTGGGGAATTCTACCACTAAAATCCAAATAAATAAAACGTCTCATTTATCAGCAGGAGACAGCAAGTCCTGTAATCAGTTTTCAACATGGGAAATGAAAACACAGGGAGGGCTTGTTTATTTATTCAACAAATATTAACTGAGCACCTACTATGTATAAGGAAATACAGGCGCTAAAGGGAAAACAAAGAAATACAAGAACTTCTCCTTATCTTCCAAGGGTATGTTTTTAAAAAAATTTATTTTATTGGGGGCTCATACAACTCTTATCACAATCCATACATCCATCGTGTCAAGCACATTTGTACATTTGTTGCCATCATCATTCTCAAAACATTTTCTTTCTACTTGAGCCCTTGGTATCAGCTCCTCTATTTTTCCACTTCCCTCCCTACCCCCCACAAACCCTTGATAATTTATAAATTATTTTGTCATGTCTTACATTGTCTGACATCTACCTTCACCCACTTTTCTGTTGTCCATCCCCCAGAGAGGAGGTTATATGTAGATTCTTGTAATCAGTTCCCCCTTTCCAACCACCCTCCCTCTACATTCC
>NW_022103915.1:90632242-90669015 GCF_000313985.2 Echinops telfairi | reverse complement strand
GGGGGGAAGCATTTAAGAACTAGAGGAAAGTTGTATGTTTCATTGTTGCTACACTGCACCGACTTCCTTGTCTCCTCCCCATGACCTTTCCGTAAGGGGATGTCCAGTTGCCTACAGATGGGCTTTGGGTCTCCACTCTGCACTCCCCCTCATTCACAATGATATGATTTTTTTTTGCCAAGGGCAGGTTTATTGAAGAGGCCCTGTGACTGTGGTAGTGCTGCAGGGTAAGCATTAGGCTTTGAAACTAAAGGTCGATGGTTCAAACCTACCGCAGCTCCAGGGGAAAGAGATGAGGCTTGCTTGCTGCCGTGAAAACTGACAGTCTCGGGAACCCTCATAAGCAGGCCTACTCTGTCTGATGGGGTTGCTGTGAGTTGGGGTTGATTCCACCGTCGAGGCAAGGGCGCTGCCAGCAGTTTAGTCCTCAGCTGGTCATTGGAAGGCTGGCTGTCCAAGTCCATTGGGAGGAACCTCAGAAGCAAGGCCTGGCAATTGCTTCCAAAGGCCACAGCCTTGGAAACCCTGTGAAGGGCATTTCTACTCTGCACTCGCACAGGGAGTCGGAACCGACTCACATGGCAACTGGTTTGGGTGTAGTTTCTTGGAGAGGGGAAACAGCTAGAACCAAGTGAATGAAAAACAAATCAGCAAATGCGAACACAGAACAGACCGTGGACTTGGGAGACTTTTGGAGAAAAGACAGCTCACAGTGATGAAGGAACTGGTTGGGAAGGAAGCAGTAGGGAATCCCCCTCTTGGACTCCCAGAATACAGTCCGCTGACTGGTACAGCACTTGATGTATAATCAATAACATTAAAGTGTGTGCTTCAATCAAGCTTGTTTGGGGCTGCAGATCTGTATAGGAGTCCAGAGCAGTGGGAGACTGGTGGGCACGGAGTGGGCCGAGGAGGACCATTGGAGGGTGCAGCAGCTGGGGGACTGGGTAGGCTGGCCCCAGGAATCATCCCACCAGCCATTCCTTTAAAACGGGGGTTGAGTCTTTCAGGTCCACAACTTCACCATGTGACCTTCCAGAATGTTCTACCCCCCTTTAATCTCAAAGTAGCTGAATTACCCAACTGCTCCAGTCAATGCTCAGCGCATCTTCTGTCTGACGTCATAGGGAATCGGGGTTCAAGGGTGCCTAAAGTCCAGTAGCTCCTCAACTTGGCAGGATAATGTCCTCCTCCCTCCCATCAGCAAAGTGGACCAGATGCCTTCTGCTAAGGGATGGGCAAAGCCAAGGCATTTACTGTGGCAACACAAATGCATTCCTATGCCTTCCTCTCTGTGGGGAACCCTCTGCGGCAGCGGACTCATGTACAGTTTCTAAGAAGTTCTTCAGGCGGTTTGGAAGATCTTCCAGCTTTGGGAGATTCCGATTTCTTCCATCTCACCACTGGGCTTTGAAGCCCCTATATAACTCTCTGCCCAGGGCTTATGCCCAAATATCTTCCCAAAGCTATCTCTAGTCTGCACATCTCCTGTGCTCACTAACCTCTCCCCCACCAATCTCTTACCTCACACCAAGGTCTTCAGTGCTCAGTAATTCTGTTCCCTGTTGTGAAATCTTTTCTATGTCAACAGGCATGTGCCAGGCCCTGTGCGGGAGAACGCGCCCTACGACGAGATGTAGAACAAGGAATGGGTTCGTGTCCTAGAGGTGGAAAAACACACGTAAACCCCTGAAATAACACGCTGGAATGAACTGAGTGTTAAAGGGCAATAAGAAAAACATACTGCCGGAGGAAGAGGTGAATTTCAGAAGATTTCAAGAAGGGATGGTTTGGGAGGTGGTCCTTGAAGGATGACTATACTTAGAGTAGCAGGAACTGAATGAGGACACTGTCGTGTAAAGAAATGATTCCATGAGATCACAAGGCACAAAATCCCATGTGCAGGAAAAAGTGATGGTGGGGAATGGGATGAGTCTCTAGGAAATGAGGCTAGAGAGGTGTGTTAAGGGCACGTTTCCGGAGGGTCACTCTATGATTTAGGCAGGAATATGCAATGATTGAATGAACCCAACTTTTTGAGTCAAAAATAACATAGGTTCTCTTCTTCTCCTGCCACTTACTAGTTAAATGGGGACATGGGCAATCCATTCACTCGCTCCTGTGCTGATGTGTGATACAGCAGTAAACCTTCATTTGGGGGCAGTTATGGTAGTTAAGGTGCCTTGGTGGCATAGTGGGTTATGTGTTGGGCTTCAAATCGTAAGGTCAGTAGTTTGAATCCACCAGCTTTTCCAAGGGTAAAAGAAGAGGCTTTCTACTCGTGTGAGATTTGGGGCCGTGGAAACCCAAAGAGGCAGTTCTGCTCTGTTCTATAGGAATGCTATGAGTCCAAATGGACTGAATGGCAGTGAGCTTATTGTTTGGTTTGGGGTTGGGGTTGGTGAGGATTCAATGAGTTAATGGGTAAAAGTAGCTTCTGTCATGAAATTGCTTCCCTTTATCCCATCAACGATGGAAAACTGCATATTTTAAAAGGACTAGATGTGATCTAGCATTCGGGAAACATTAAAGAAGAACTGGAGGAAGTGCCGACAGTGAGAACAATGAGAAGGCTGCTTCAGAAATGACAGCTCCGTCACTCACGGGGAATACAGGGTGCAGAAGAGCCACCACTGAGGAAGGCAGACCAAGGCAGGTCAGCACCAGGGAGCCAGTGAATCTGAAAGCACTAGAGACGAATCAGGCTTCCAACTGGGCCGTGTTAGTAACAGGAGGGAGTCGTGCACTTGGGAGTTAGGGAGCCTGAGAAGGGCGGGTCTCTGTTGAAATAAATTCTATGTAGGTCGTGTTGAGAGGAGGATGAAGGCTGGGCATCCTGTGGGAACGTTTAAGGTGCAAAAAGATTTAGATCTAAGACGTCTGCCACTTTGGGGTAGTCACTCTGGGTTGCGGCCTCCCATGGGGTGGAGTTGGGAAAATGAATAGAGAGAGACAAAAATCTGCACCCAGGGGAACGTGCCGATATGGGGAGATAAGAAATAGAAGTAGTCAAGGAGGTGGTCGCGCATGCAGATAGGGTCAGACACTAGCAGAGGGCTAAGGTACAGCACGGGAGAAGAGATGTCCACCACAGTCAAAAGCTTGTATTGGCAAGGAGATGGGAGGGCTTTTAAGCTTCAGATGGCAAATGTTTGCTCAGGGCCTCAATGCCTATTTCTGCTTCTCTCTTTACTCATGGAATGCATGAACCACTCTTGGGTACCTGGATGTCAGCTCAGGCGATGCTTCCCAGTCTCCCTTGTGGAAGGCCAGGGGATTAAGTTTGGGCCCACAGGTAAGAATGGAAGCCATGTGTGAACTCTCCAGGTTAGGCGCTTAAGAGGAAAAAGGGTTTGTTCTCTTCTTGCCACCAGTAAAAAGAAGTGAGCAGAAATGATAGTAGTGGATGTGGTGTGATCCACTTTCCCTGTGTGCAAAAGGAACCGTGACACCTTAAGGGTGGCAGCCAGTGAAAAAGACCAGTTCGTAACCTCTCTCTCCTTCTCCTCAGAATGCTGTGCAAGAGAAAAAGGAATTTGGTCTTGTTTAAGCAAAACCCCTTTGGGCCTTTGTTATGACAGTCAAGCCTTACTGTTATGTATACAGAAAGCATGTGGAAGGGGAAGAAAGTGAAGAATTAGTTACAAACCCTTTTTCAGGAGGCTAGAGGCGGGAGAGGAGCCCTGGTGATATTGTAGATAAGCATTCGGCTGCTAACTGCAAGGTCCTCAATTGGAAACCACCCAGCACCCTGCGGGAGCCAGATGGGGCTCTCTACTCCAAGAAAGCATTACAGTCTCGGAAACTCCCAGGGCAGTTCCACACTGTCCTATAGGGTCCTCAGCAGTCGGCATTGACTCAATGGCCATGCGTTTGGTTTGGGGACAGGCGGGGAGATGGAACAATAGTTTACAGAAGAAATAGGCCAGATAGTGTTCTTGGCTTTCAAAAGCCAGTAATATTAAAATTCTCACCATTCTTACTCTCCTATCTCCCTTCCTTATTCCTGGCCTATTTTCAATTTTGCAAAAATTGTTTTTAATTTATTGTCTAGAAAATCACCAGAGTTTATTCTTAGTGAGTTCGGTACTCCCGTTTGTTAGTTAGGTCTCTGGGACATTTACTATATCTGTATCGGTAGAGAACCGCTTTCAAATGTGACTTAGGAGAATTCAGAAATTGCCAATAAACTGACGGCTGTCCAGTCAATTCCCACTCACAGCAACTCCATGGACAGAGTAGAATTGTTTCATAGGATTTCTGAGGGTGTAAACCTTTAAGGAGGAAGAGTGGTTGCCTCGTTCCCCCGCCCATCCCCCCATCCTTATCCCCCACCCCCCACCGAGCAGTTGGTGTCTGTAAACAACTGATATTTGAGTTTGCAGCCTAACACCAAATGTAATGCACACCAATTAACTGGAGGGTGATTTCTTCCTTTCTTTCTTCCTTTTGCATGATTAAAAGAGACCTCAAAAATATTAAGCTCCTTAGTAGTTAAGTGTATGCAAACCATGTAAGTCTATAACAGAGCTAGGGCAACGAAAGTTAGCCTTCTAGAAGTTACTGCAATAATCCTATGTACCCCCTGCCCCCAGAAGAATTTACTTCAGAGGACAGCACTGAAGTGACAGCTCAGGGAGAGGGTCGTGTCTGATCAGAGCACACGGGAGCAAATGAAGGGGGAGGAAGAGAGAGTGGAGCACATCCTGGACCACCAAGCCATGATGACGAGATTCCCGCTTAGAGCAGCCAATCCACAGAGAAGACATGGCCGGCCCCACTACAAGACACGACATCCCTCACTGACCCATAGCCCTCTGGGGGACAGCAATGGAGACACAATGTGGGAATTGCACCCAATCTGACCCTACCACACCAAGGCAAAACACTAAGGGCATGTAACAGAACAGCAAGGGGAGCAAAGCAAGGAAGTCCCAAGGGAATACCAAAAATAGACTTTGGGGTCAGGGTGTGGCACCTCATCCTATTCAACTGCAAAATACTCCTAAAGGTCAACAAACAGACCTTGAACTATTTACAGGCTTTTCTTTTTTGTGTCATTGGTTTGTTGCTTTTGTTTTCCGTTGTTGCTTTGTTTTGCTCTGTCTTGTTTTTTGTGCATATTATTATCTCTGCAGGTCCATCTAGATAAGATTGGCGTGGTAAACAATCTGGAGGAGAGAACAACAGGACCGATGGTTCCAGGGGGACATGGGAGAAGGGGAGGTGGGGGGAAAGGAAATGGGTATTAACAAACCCAGGGGCAAGGGAACAACAAGGGATCAAAAATCATTGGTGAGGAGGGTGTAGGAGGCCTGGTAGGGCTTGCTCAAGGGCAATGTAACCAAGAGGAATTACTGAAACCCAAATGAAGGCCCAGCATGATAGTGGGACAAGAGAAAAGTAAAAGGAAATAGAGGAAAGAACTAGGAGGCAAAGGGCATTTATAAAGGTATAAATACAGGCATGTAAATATGTAAATATATTATATATGAGGATGGGGAGATAGATCTATGTGCATATATTTATAGGCTAAGTATTAAGGTAGCAGATGGACATTGGGCCTCCACTCAAGTACTCCCTCAATGCAAGAACACTTTGCTCTATTAACCTGGCATTTCATGATACTCATCTTCCTGACACAATTGCTGAAGACAAAGTGGGTGCATAAGCAAATGCAGTGAAGAAAGCTGATGGTGCCTGACTATCAAAAGATATAGCATCTGGGGTCTTAAAGGCTTGAAGATAAACAAGTAGCCATCTAGCTGAGAAGCAACAAAGCCTACATGGAAGAAGTACACCAGCCTGTGTGATCACAAGGTGTTGATGGGATCAGGTATCAGGCATCAAAGAACAAAAAATCGTATCATTGTGAATGAGAGGGAGGGCAGAGTGGAAACCCAAAGCCCATCTGTAGGCAACTGGATATCCCCTTATGGAAGGGTTGAGGGGAGGAGATGAGCCAGTCAGGGTGCAGGGTAGCAACGATAAAACATACAACTTTCTTTAATGTCTTTCTAGTTCTTTAATGTCCTCCCCACTATCATGATCCCAATTCTACCTTACAAATCCAGCTAGACCAGAGCATGTACATGGGTACAGATAGGAATGGGAAACACAGGGAATCCAGGACAGATAAACCCCTCAGGACCAATAATGAGAGTAATGATACCAGGAGGGTAAGGGGCAGGTGGTATAGAAAGGGGGAACCAATCACATATAACCCCTTTCCCTCACTGGGGGATGGACAACAGAAAAGTGGGTGAAGAGAGACATTGGACAGTGTAAGACATGACAAAATAATAATAATTTATCAAGGGTTTGGTGGGAGGAAGGTGGAGAGGGAGGGGGAAAAATGAGGAGCTGATACCAAGGGCTCAAATACAAAGAAAATGTTTTGAGAATGATGTCTGCTGTCACGCGCTCCGTAGGCACGTACCAAACCATAATAGTTGTAAGTAACTTGAAGCAAAAGCCTGTTGGTATTTATCTGGACTGAAAAAATACCCATTTTCCCCTGGTGTAAATTACAGCTATGTATACACTGCAGTTTATTTGCATTTCACATACAGTTCACCGAACTCTTTATCCACTTATTACTTTCCCATTGCGGCTTCTGTAAATGGCACTCTGAAAGTTTGCTTTGGCTCAGGGTGAATTATTTACCAGAACCCCACTCTTGGAGTCTTGGCTCCCCGGGAACTTCTTTACTTTTTGCAAATTCACAGCCTGTTGTGTGGTTTGGTGGTGGTGGTTTGTGGTCTCCCTGTGTGGGCACATGTGGGGAGTATTCTTAAAATCTTTAAAATGATGAGATATCTTAAGGGATGGTCTTCTATCTAAGGGTAACCAAAGAGGCACAAAACCAAAACAGCAGAAATGAGTGGAGAATCGATAAAGGTAGCAGCAAAAAAAAAAAAAGACAACTCCCATAAACTTGGCATATGTTTTGACAATCTATAGATTTCATAGGCAGAAGAAATGTGTAGGCCTGAAAATTCATGGTATATTTGGAGAACAAATATCAAAGTGCAGGAAAAAGTAAAATTGAGGTAAGGCTGCCTCTGCAGATTACATTCTTGATGAACTCTAATAAACTGTAATTGTGATGTTGGATATAAATGAGCAGGAAAAAACACGTTATACTTTTACTCTTAATAAAATAATGTGGTCTTCAAGATCAACATTAAAACCCCAAACTCACTGCCATTGAGTCAATTCCAACTCATAACAGCCCTTTAGGACTGAGTAGAACACCTCCACGGGTTTCTGAGACTAACTCTTTACAGGAGTCGAAAGCCTCCTCATCTTTCACCTCCCACGTGGCTGGTGTCTCGAACTGCTGGTCTCTTGGTTAGCAGTCCAGCTTGGAGCCACTATGTCAACAGAGTTCCTTGGAAACCAACATTCGTATTTATAAGTTGGATGAATGAGGCAGGTCGCTGGAGACATCTAGCAGTTAGTTCTAAGAGTGAAAATGTTCTCTGTCCTCGAAGGATCGCTCATCTGCCAGAACTTGATTTAAGATGCCCTCCAATATGGTTTCCAATGACCTCAAGGACAGAGATGAGGGGAATTATCTCAGAAATGAAACACACAGTTCCTCGGAATATACTTACTCCTCACTTAGCGACTATATTGGCATTATCAACAATTTGTATTTACGACAATGATAAAAATTATACTCTCTGACCAAGAGTGTAGTGAACATGGTGATGGTTCAAGTTATGGGTCAACTTGGTTGGGCGATGCTTCTCAGTGATATAATGGTGTCACCCTCCTCCATTTGGGGATCTGATGTGATCAATTCCCCACTTTTGTGTAATGCCAATAGACATGTAACGACCTGGTCTTTTGAACTTAACCATGTCAATAAGTGAGGAGCGGGTGTATTTGAAAGGTGGCTTCTAGATTTAAGGAAGCTTCGAGCTGGAAAAGAACTTCCTTTCTACTTCATCCCAATGCACACTGTTCACAGATTTGATGACTTGGCCCTGCAGATCCTAATTGAGTCACTCACGGTTGCATAACGAATTAAAGATTAATGAGTAATCATTTGATTTTTTGATTCCCTGTCTAGAGGTAATTCTCTGGGAATTAGTGTCGTCCACCCCCGGCCCTAGGGGCAGCACCAGTACTGCTCCTGGTGAAGATCTAAGAACGTGAGGCCTTCTGGATTTGTGCCTACATACCAATCAATCCGTTGCTGTCAGGTTGATTCTGACCCGTGGCAATTCCATGTGCTCAGAGTAGAGCTGTGTTGCATTGGGTTGTCAATGGCTGATTTTTGACCAGGTCTTTGTTCTGTCTCTGAGTGGGATCCAACCATCAATCTCTGGACTAACAGCCAAGCGTGTTAACCATTAGCACCATCCAGGCACTGTGCTAAGATACTTTGCCCAAGATTGGTTTAAAGGCCAAAAGAAAATTTAATGCTGTCATACATTATGACATGAAAGGAATTCCCATCTGTAGACAACAGGACATTCCTTCACAGAAGGGTCACAAGGAAGGGACGAGCCAGCGAGGGTACAGTATAGCACCAATAAAACATACAACATCTCTCTAGTTCTTTAATGCTTCTTCCCCCCACTATCATGACCCTAGTTCCACCTTACAAATCCGGCTAGATCAGAGTTTGTGCACTGGTACTGATCAGAGCTCTTGACACATGGAATGCTGGACAGATAACCCCCTCAGGTACAATAATGGGAGGAGCAATACCATGAGGGTAGGGGGAAGGTGGGGGGGAAAAGGGGGAACCGAATGGCAATGAGCGATGTAAAACCATTCCCTGCCCCCACAGTCCCCGGGACAAACAACAGAAACGTCGGTGGAGGAAGACAGCGGATGGTGTAAGATATGAAAATAATAATTTATCAAGGGTTCATGAGAGTGGGGGAGGGAGAAAAAAATGAGGAGTTGATACCAAGGCCTCAAGTAGAAAGAAAATGTTTTGAAAAGGATGATGGCAACATATGTACAAATGTGCTTGACATAATGGATGTACAGATTGTTATAAGAGCCCCCAATAAAATGATTAAAAAAAGAAGAAAGGGCTTCAAAAAGTACATGGAGATATTGAATTAAAACACAATGGAGTTTTTTCACGAACTTTTGAAGCCCACTCATTTAATAGTTTGCTGTTTTCCTGACGTGGATAATCAGCAGGTAAACCACATTCCCAAGAAGACATTTCTTCTCTCTGCACGTGCAGAATTATGCCTGTTATTTGGACACGATGCAGTAACCCTGAAGACTGTTTACGCCATCATACGTGTGTTTACACACTGTTCTGAGGCAGTCATTACCCTGTATGGAGGCATATCCATCTCAATTTTGCATTAAGGTAATGTGTATTCACGGAAACCACGCTAAGCAGAAAAAGAAGTAAATATTTTCTTGCACCTCACATTAGCCTAAAATGGCTTAAATGAGTTTATAACACATTTACTTGGAAGTAGCGTTTAAAAGAAAACATCATTTGCGATGGAATCTGTTCCTTTGAAAATACTTATATTAAATCCTTGATTTTTCCCAATGACTTTTGCGGGATTTTTTTAGTTGGCTTTCAAATAAATTTAAAAATCAATTGGATTACATTTCTTCTAATGAGATCCAGAGCTATAGTTTTCTTTTCTAATAATTTTAAGCTATCATGTTTCCATTTGGTTGTGGATTCAGTCTTTTAGGGTGTCTTTGTTCTTACTATTCATTTAATGATGTTAGGCTACCCCCAGATATTTAGGGCTGCTTAAATTTATTGGAGTTCTAGAAAAAACATAACTTGAAATCACAATATCAAATTTCATTAAATAGGTATGAAAGCAAAGCAATGCTTATCTTGTTTCTCATTTAGTTATAAGACAAGAATGCAAGTTCATTGACCTGTTTTACCACAGCGTATATGCAATTCTAATAAGCCAAAAGCTAAAAATCCTAAGAAGACAGTACAATCAAAAAGATTCCCCACATCACAAGAAAACTCTGGGTACGAATCAGTTTGTTTAAATGGGTAAAGTACACACACGCACACATACACGTATATATGTAAGGTGGTAACATTTTTAACAAATAGATTTTTTCTAAACATGTTGCTTCCAAAAATATTTTTCTTGGCTGTCATTAACTTGCAGGGATGTTGCTTTAGGTCAGAAACCTTGGGGACCCACCTCGCAGAGCCTGGGACCGCAACGCAGAGATCCCTGAGAGGGCTCAAGGAGAAGAACGGAAGGGGTCCTGTGAAGTCAGGACCCTTTAAAAGTGTTGGTTTACAGAGTGTGAAGCTGGCAATCTGCCAGCTGCACCCAGGAAGCAAGGCTGCTAATGCCTTTGACTGGGAATCAGAACACATGCCATTCAGAAGGACAGTGGGTCCCCACAGCCACCCACCACTGCCCACCCACAATTCAAGTGGTCCAAAGTCTCTAATTGGGGAGCACTCCTTAATTTGGAACAGGGTTCAGTACTGGAAGAGATTATTAAAAAGAGAAACAGTTCATCGTCCTCTCTGCTCTCTATATATGTGTCTATGTGTGTTTTCAACCATTTTTAAGGCTTCAAGGCCAAATTCTCCAAGGGTTGTGCAGCCCTTCTGACCCTTTTAAAAGTTGTTTTCTTATTTTTAATAATTCCTGTTTTCCTTTCGATTGAGGTTTTTCTGTTTCATTTTTTAACTATTTAAAAAAAAATGTTTTTTTTCTGCATATGAATTCCAGCATAGGTAGATCTGCCAAGGCAGTGCCTGGATCAATGGTGCCCAGAGAGCATGGCAGTGGAGGTCGGGGGAAACGGGGAGCTAGCACCAATGAGTACGGGGAGGAAGGGAATGTCCTACCATCATTTGTGGTGATGATTGTACAAATCTTCATAATATGAGTGAACCAATGGATGGTATGATTTTCATATTATATGCCCATAAATGAAAACAAAACAAGACAAAACCTGAGGGTGACTTAAGACCACAATCTTAAGATCATTTAAGCAAAGGGTGCATGTTTCAGAGCACACACACTGCAGGGTTTGCAGCCACAAGATGGTCCTGGCTCCCTGGTTACAGGCCAAGGAGCTAGATTCAACCACTCACCTCAGAGGCTCCTGAGATACAAAGTGCTCCCAGGAAAGCCTTCCCGTGGAGCTCACTTCCCCGGCTTACTCAGTAGTGGCAGAGAGAGAAGCACGAATCTCTAGGACATTTCCGTATTGCTAACAACCACCTGTTTTCTGAACAGGGTCTCCACTTCTGTTTCTCTGTATGATGGACATGCCCAGCCTCATCCCTACGTTCCCAAGGAGCTAACAGTTGGAAGATGGGGAGATGCATATTTTTCAAACCTGTCCAACTTCTTTGGACTGCAGGAACGTTTGTTTCCTAATTCCCTGAGAAAAATCCAGAGACTCGGTAACATTGGCTCAACATCTCTAAATGGTGATCCTCTTTAAAACAATTTCTTGGAGTGAGACCTATGACTGTTTGTGGTGGTGTGTGCATACATCTATCACTTATATGCACATACCCTTTCTCGGATTACAAACCTAAAGGTGCAAATGCAAGCATGATGGGATTTCCCCTCTGGCTGTGCAGTGAAATCTAGATGCTCTATTTAAATACCCTGCCCTTCCCTTATTTCACAGCCTCTCTTGTCTCCTTCCACTCCACTTTGAGTGACACGCCTAGACATTTGCTCTGCAGGGGTAGTGGTGAGACCTGTTTGAAGTTTAAATCCATGACACCCTTTGTAGACCGTGGCAACCTGAGCAAACCAGCGAGCAAGCAGGAGTGCTTTTTCAGTTTTCCTGACCAACGGGCCAGATTCAGTCTCAGGCAGAACACCCACCCTACCTACACAAATACACACACACACACACACACACATACACACAGCCGAGGTTTCCCCTCGCCCCCCCAACTAATAAACTCAGGGGGCTGCAGTGGGGCCGAGCGGCATGAAGTTTGATGTCCGCAGCAGGATACGGGGAGTCCGAAGTGGTGCTGTAAATCGAGCGCGGGGTTTCAACACCGTGTTAAGTGTGGCCCGCGTCTCGGGGATTTCCCTTTGATGCAAGTTCAGTATATTAATGGGAAAAGCATTCACTTTTATTTGTCCGTACTGTCTGCGACAGCAAGACGGCCTCATTTAGGCTGGGCCAACGTGAAACTACGCAGAGAAGCAATCTGTTGCAAATTAGCACAACTCTCCTTTCATTTACTAGCTAGTAATTGGAAGGGGTTAAGAAAGTGTAACTGATCAGGTCACGTGAGTGTGCCGGCTGTGTGGACAGCAAGCCTTTCCCAGCTTTGCCTGCAAGGCAACCTCGAGCTATCCTTGCTGGCCGGCCGTGGTCTGAACGGAAACACTGACAAGCGAGAAAGACAGGCGCGCGCTTGGCCAGGTTTGGGAAGGCGGCTTCCTGGGCTCGATGAGAACCTTACCTTTCTTTCGATATGTTTTTACTCTCCCGTTTCCAAATCGTCTGGAAGTCGCTGCAGAACTCGTACCACACCATAAACACGTAGTTGGGCGTGATCTCCTTCTCCCCCGACTTGGGCTTCATCCCAAAATAACCTACAGTTGTTTCGAAACTGCAACAGGTAGGAAGATAAACAGGGAGTGAATCAGAGGGTGAGGAACTGTGAACGCCAAGTCCCGGCGGGCCCAGGAGGGCCGTTTCTTGCAGGTCTGGTCTCTGACCCGGATGATAGTGACAGGTTTATCCTCAGTCTCAGGAAACTGTTGGGAGCCGGCCCTAGCAGACATTCTCAAGGTCCTTCAGTGACCGGCCCTAGTGGAAAATTACTGGCAGGTGGTTATGCCTTAAAAGATATCTTAGTCACCAAAGCTTCCTTGTTCTATGAAACTGTCTGAGACAGTTTGCAGTCTGTGCTACCCTCCGTCTCCCCCCGAAGTGTTCTTTGACCATTGTGCATCTGTAACTGTTCTGCAGCCACGTGACCTTGGTTGGTTATCTTCCCCACCCTTCACCCATTGGTTGAAATACTAAGCACTCATTGGACTACAGACGTACCAAATTGAGAATATGATGGATAGCCGATTGGTTAACATTCTTATGCTTCATTATAATAATACATGTTGGATTGGATACTGTGCAGCACACCTTATTAGAATATGCACCTCCCAGTTCCTCTTTATATTCCCCTAACTTTGCCCAAATAAACGAGCTTGATCAGCATTTGTCTTGCTCCACGTCTCCGTGTCTTTCTTTCCATCCAGGTTCGTCTTTCCCTCCAGGATCCTGCTCGTGCGTCCCGCTGGCTGGGACGCAACAGAAAACCAATTTGCCCAAACGCATGTTGGCAAGCAGCGCAAGTTTACACGGTGATCCACCCGGGTGTGTGCCTGGCTGTGTCCAAGGGGTATGTCGGTTACAGGTTTTCAGTTCGGTCTTTATCTCATGTCCCAGTCATTTATCTGCCCTTCCTTTGATGCTTCATGACGTCATGTGAGACGATGGCATGCTGCTTCTCTAGCATGGGGCACAGCCCACTGGGGAGCATTAATCTGGGGAGTGCTTCCGGAGCATTCAAAAGGGACCCAAACTCAGAGAGGGTTCTATCCTGGGGCACGGCCTCCATCACTCAGCATCTCTGACTCTCCACTTCCTGGGGACAAGAGACTGCTGAGATGAACTTTAAGGTGGGGGAAGGCATCCCTCTGGGTCGCAGATTACTAACCAGTTCAACTGCGAACCCAAATTTGGTGGCACCCAAAGGTGCCTCAGGAAACAAGCTTCCAGATCTGCTTCTGAGAGGTTGCGCCCTTGAGAACCCGATGGACCAGCATCCTACTCAGCGCACGTGACTCAGTGGCAACCCACCAAACACCACCACCTTCTAGACTTTGCTACGGTGCAAGCCACGACATAAGACAATAGACAAGCGTGAGCCTCGCAGAGTTGGATAAAAGACCATCTCCTTCGAATTATTTTTTAATTCTCCCACCTGGTTTGAAAAGAAGCCACATGTTCCAGTCACTTCCCAGGTCTCAGAAAGAACCTCCCATCTCCTAAACGAAGGCCTATGACCCACCAGACTACCCAGGCCTCCCAAGCAGTCCTTCTCGGAGGCACTGGCTTGGCGGCAATTTATAGCTCTGAACTCAGTCTTTCCCCCTCAGCCCACACCCACCCCAAGCCTCCCAAACTCATTTGCCATGAGCAAGAACACTTAAACAAATGACCCCCTTTTCTAGGGTGTTGGAAACTAATCAAAGCAGGAATGGCTGGCCAGGTTTATGACTTAATGCTCTATCATCTGTTCAGACACAGCGTGGCTTGTGGCCATCCTGAATACAGAGTTTCTAATGGGAGCTCTATTCAGTGGGGATTGTAAAACCCTGAAGCCCCGTTACCATGTTGGAGCATACTTTCATCTCGCGCTCGGTTATTGGGCAATATGTATCTCATAAGGTTTTATCACGCGTCACAGATGAACTGTTAATTGATTCCATGGCCGTGATTAGGCGAGGTCGAAGCTGGAGCTGTGGCTCCTACTCTCATAAATTCTTTGTGCTTCTGTAAATAATAAATCTGTTTCTAATGCAAATGAAAACTACTGGTCAGGGAATTTTGCCTCCTACTTATTAAAAGACTAGAAGTGTATAAGTGGAGCAAGGCAATGACTGCAGACATCTCTTAAGGGACTCTCTTATAATTCCAAACATATACTTCGATTGTTGGGGCAAAATCCGTCCCGGAAGAAAGACACCATGACCACTTCCCCACCCCAGACGTGGTGCTTCTTAATTCTGTAGCTATCAAAATACTGTCAAAATCACATCTATACTCTGCAGCCTATACCTTCGTGTCACACTATAGGAATGGAACTTACATTAATGTGACCTTCCTATTGCTCAGAAACACGCAAGGAAAGGGATTATAGCTTGTAGACATAGGCCACAGAGAATCATGTGATTTTAGGAAAAGGGGCTTACGTGTCGGCTCATACTCTTTCTTCATTTTGTCCATCTGAAACAGATAACCCGGAGAGACTGCATGGCTTTATTTATTGGTAGAACTGGGCTTGCCTCGGTTCCCACTGAAACCTCTGGTTCATCTGCTCCATCCTTCTTTTGCTCATGCTTGCTCACACAGGCATTTAAGGAATAAAACACATCTTCTGCTTGGTTGTTTCTACTGTGGATACAATTATCCTCCATGTTGCACAAGGCACACACTAACCTCACTGGAGCACATCATTCCCCCCCGCCCCCCCCACGTTCACCTTCTATACAGATACATTACTATGGGTGCATTAACAGAGGAGAGAAAGCCATTTACTTAAAAAATTTTAATCCCAACCCCTCTGAAAAACAAAAAAAAGCCCAAACTCACTGCCTTTGAGTCAATGCCAACTCATAGCGACCCTACAGGACAGGGTAGAGTGGGCCCTGTGGGTCTCTGAGACGGTCACTCTTTAGGGGAGTAGAAAGCCTTGTCTTTCTCCCGTGGAGTAGAAGGGGACCGTGTGCTTAGCAGCTGGATGCCTTACCCACTGTGCCACCAGGGCTCCTAACACTTTTACACATAATTAATTTGATCATCCAATGATACTTACTATATTGCCTGCTGCAGCCTGTCCTAGCAGGAAAACAACTCTGTAAACTGGACATTAATGCCTATTAGTTTTTTCCCCCTCTCGAATTGTGGTAAATAGGAGGGGGCTTCAAAAAGTTCATGGGAAAATGGACCGACAAGGTAATGCAAGCTCTCCACAAACCTCTGAAACGCCCTTGTCAGCATGCAACAAGAACGCTTGGCAGGTCTGTGCAGCACGCATTTTTTATATCAGGTGAACACATTCTTTAGTTCTCTGGGAGGAGGTGAGAAGAGTCGAGAAGCTGGCTGTTGTGCTTCCTGGATCCTCCCCACACCCGGGGGTGGGGTGCTATTTGGAGTTTAGATTGTGAGACCAGCGTGCTGCCGATATGGGTGCCAGGACAGAGAATGACAGCGCGGCTTGGTGCTTCTTACAGGGTCTGAGAAAGGCTTTTCATCAATCCTGGGGGGCCTGATTTTTCCCAGTTCTCAACTGAGGCTAACCTTGTACCCTTACCGCCTTCCCTGCTGGGGATTTGTGAAGCCCTCCCTGTGAACCCTCAAAGAGGGGCGGGGAGGGAAGACTAAAGGAAATACTGAACTTCAGCACTTTTCGCCTCTCTGTGTTTTGGAAACTCGGAAAGCAAGTAAACCTCGAGAGGAATCGAAGCAAACAGGCTTCCAGGGGACGGCCGGGCGGTGGCACGATGTGGCTTGGGTGAAGATGATGTTGCGCCAAAGACGTGACTTACTGGATTTCAGCCTTAGCCCTTTGTTCATGAAAAAGCCAAAAGCTAGAGCAGGGATCTGTAAGTAGCTGATAAGGTCTAGACTGCTATCGACGCCGATTCCCAGAAGATTAATCACTGAAAACCTCCTGAAACGTAGGGAAGAAAATTACTGATACTTAATGAATGCTCAGATGAATTTTCTTCTAGTAGATGGGAAACGAAGGGGTAGTCATCCATGCTTTTTGAAATTTGTTTGTCAGCAGATAACTTGAAAATAGCTCTCAGGTTTTAAAAGACTGATCTCTAAGAAATATGTTTTGTTTTAGACAACCTCTTTTTTTTTTAAATACACTCTGAGCTATTCCCGACTCCTTCTTCTGTCGCTCTGCCATACTCCTTGCTTGATTAGTATCTCTTTAATTTGCCCTAGTGTTTTCTAAAGCCCAGACGATGATTCTATCAAAGAGCCCATAGCAGAATGAACTGTTGTACTTTTGCAGTGTTGGGATGCCCCAGTGAACACATCCACTATTGCTTTACATGCAGGCCTTGAGAAACTGCTTAGGAAAAGCAAATATTCCTGAGCCTCAGAGTAAATTGTTTCTCTTGAGGATGAAACATCAGAATTTACCAAATCTCACACGAATATTGCAACACTGACCACCAGCCTCCTTCCAGAGTGTAACCCAACAACTGTGGTTTCTACATCGAGGAGGGGTTCGGGTATATTTCATGTATGGCATGAAAGCTGGACTACCTTCCCCACAAAGCCACGGAAAATGCTGACAACCATAATTTATGACTCCCTTCAGCACAGCTAATGCACAGCAGCAGCCATGACCCCCCTAAGGCAGGCCCCCTTTTCCTTAAGCAACACTCTTGGGAAAATATTGGAAATTTGACATATTCCCTGGACGCAGCATTTTTATTTCGCCTACCAGTAAGACCTTGTTGGCGATCTCCTCTCTATAGGTGGGCTATTTTCCTAACAGAGAAACACTTGTGTCAGACACTGAGAAGGAAAGTTTAACATGGGATAATCAGTTGTGTTGAGTCAAAACTAGCCCATGGTGACCCCAGATGTGTCGGACCAGCATTGCGCTCTACATAGGGGTCTCAATGGTTGCTTTTTGTTTTTTTGTGTTTTTTCCCCTGAAGTAAAAGGCTAGATCTCTCTTCAGATTTACCTATGGGTAGACCGGGGTCTCCAGCCCTTTGCTTAGCAGCCTAGTGTGTTTACTGTTTGTGCTATCCACAGAATGGGGAAGACCAACAAAAGGGCATAAAAATGTAAAGGAGCAGAGCCAAGTCATTAACTCAGTCATCAGTTACCATGGTGACAGCTGGACAAGAATCATTTGAAGACACATCTTCACGTAGACAAGTGTGAGAGTCGCCCCACCTTCTTTCATCAACATTTTCAATTTGTTGGCAATTACAGTGGGTAGACCAGACTCTCCAAGGGCTTTTAGAACTCTCAGACCTCACGGCAAGGCACACTGTGCTTTCAGGAGAGAAACAGCTCTCTCCTGGGGTCTGCTTGACTGCATGAAAACGCTAACTCCACCTGTCTGTGAGGTCCATGGGTCCTTATATGCCGCGCCCAATCAGGACTTCTCTTTTAATCTTCTACTACCTTTAGAATTGGCACCAGTCAAATCAATCTCAGTTCCCTGTGCTGCTGCTGAGAACCATGGCAGCACTTGCCCACTTACCACTTCTAAAAGGGAGATAGGACCCAGGAGACTGAATTGGTCAGCTGACGGTAAGAGAAATCCCAAGGGGTCACACTCCCTGCTTCTTGCTTTCTGATGGGAGGATGTCTGTACTCTGGTGTCTCCGAAGGGACGGAACAATGAGGGGAGACTGACGTGCGTTGAGGCTGAGGACTTCAGAGGCTTCTTTCTGGAAGAGTTCTCTGTGTAGCTGTGAGCCTGCTTTTCCCGTCACCCCTTCTTACTTCCACCCTGGCCTGTTTTCAATACACTCTAGGATGTGGAGAGAGACAGAAGTCCCATAGATGTTCCCAATAACTCGTGTCGTAGAATAGGAGGAGCCCTGGTGGCCTTCTGGGGTAGGCACTGGATGGCAAAGCACAAGGTCAGCAGTTTGAAACCACTAGTTGTTCAGTGGGAGAGAGATGAGGTTCTTTGCTAGAGCAAAGATTTAGAGCCTCCGAAACCCCCGAAGGCCAGTCCTACTCGATAGTGGCATCGGTTAAAATGATAAAAGGCCAAACTCACTGTCCTTGAGTTGGCGGCGACTCATGGTAACTCTATGGACAGAGTAGAACCACCCCTGCGGTTCGACTCTAACCCCTTACAAGAGTAGAAAGTCCCGTCTTTCTCCTGAGGAGCAAGTGCTGGTTTCAAACTGCCGGTCTTGCGGTTAGCAGTCTGATGTGTACCACCACCAGGGGGGACCAGATAGTTGAAATTTCCTGGCAGCAGTTAAGGAGTAGAGTGATGGCGAAGAGGCAGACAGACAGGAATGGTGTTGCGGACCGTGTCGGGTTAGGCCCCTCACTCCGGAATTGTTCCCTGCTTCCCTGGTTCCTGTTACATGCTCCCATTCCATCTCTCTGGAGAATGTTCTTCGTCATGCAGATAGATTCTTAATGAGACCAACTCAGGGAAAGAACTGGGCCCAGTCAGCACTGCTTACCTCTTCTGAGCATTCTCCAAGTGACTTTCTTCCATTTTATGCTCCTTTTTAGCTGTAAAAGAGAAATGAGTATTATTAAAACAGCATCTTTTTACAGGATATTCTTTGCTTCATTTGGTTGCTTTGAACCCAGTCATTTATGGCTGCAGTGAGTCTGAATTCGGGGCTGGCAATCCTGACCACGTGTCCAGCTTAGATCACTTATGCTACGCAGACCACCAGGCTCTCTGCTAACAGTGAGAGCCCCAGTGGATCTTATAATGGATTGCTCCAGGAGGGGCACTTTTGAGAGTGAAAGGCATTGACATTTAAATTGCAACACATCTGGGCTAACTGGAAACCCCTTGAGATTCAAGCAGGGGTCCATGCACAGCCTCCTTGACCCAGCTGGCCCCTTGGCAGTTTGGAGAAGCTTACTGTCTCTCAGAATGCTTTTAAATGATCCTGGGGGAAGACAAACAAACAAACAAACAAACACTAATTACTTATGAAGTCAAGGGTACTGAAATACAATGCCAAATCTCCAGATTAAGAAGCCATGCTCTGTGGGGAGTATTTACCTAGGAGATTTAAAATATTCTTTTCTATAATTAGGTGATAATATTGTGATATCACTTCTATACCTTAGACATATCCAGAAAAACAGGCAAGTCAAACCATAATGCACATGGGCTTAAGATTCTTTTAGTTTACGCCTCAGGGGTGTGACACGAAGGAAAAAAGATATCACGTGGAAAGGTGACACTGGGATGGTCCACAGAAAGTCATCAAAGGATTTTAAAACCTCGCCGCTTTATTGTTTGACTCCTGTGGGATAGGCTGCTAGCGGCAAGGTCAGCAGTTCAAATCCACCTGGTGTGCTACTGGAGAAAGGTGAGGTTTTCTGCTCCTGTAAAGATGGACTGCCTTGAGGCGCTGATACCAAGGGCTCAACAGAAAGTAACTGTCCAGAAAAGAATGATGGCAACCTAGGTACAAATATGCCTGATATCACTGGTATATGGATTTTAATAAGAATTGTAAGAGCCCTCAATAAAATGATCAGAAAGAACAAAAAAGATTGACTGCCTTGGAAACCCAGAATGAGTAGTTATACTTTCTCTTACAGGGTCACTCTGAGTTGGAATCAATTCAATGTCACTGGGGTATCTGGGGGTGGGGTGGGGTTAGTATCTGTAAAACACCTGCCCATCAGGGTCGAGTGGAGTCTGCCTTATAGCAACACTGTATGCTGCATTTACGGGCTTCCAGAGCTGCAGTCTCTAAGGAAGCAGACTGCCACATCTTTCTCCCGCAGGGCAGCTGGGAGGTTCAAACCACTGACTTTTGGTTTGGCAGCTGAGTGTTGAACCTCTGTGCCACCAGGGATTCTTGTAAAGTACTTAACTCAAAATATGTTCAGTAAATGATAGCTAGATAGCTCATCACTGATTATAAAATGTAAATGTTTATCAAGTGACTTCCCTGCTTAAAGCCTGCAAAAAGCTTACTGTTGCCCTTGACACAAAATTGAAACTCTCCACTAAGTCCTGTGGAGCCTGATGAGTCTGACCTGTGGCTGCCACCAACGTCCTCTTTTCTCCCTCCACCCAGCTGCCCGCTGTCCAGTCTCACTGGACAGCTTGCTGTTGCTTATGTGAGAGAAAGTACCCCAGTTAGTAAGAGTGATAAGGAGGTTCAAACTGCTGTGAACTTCCTTGAGGGTGCTCAGGAGCTGAGGGAAGCAGGACAGGCAAACAGAAGGTAACCTGTGTCAGGCAGGTGAGTCCCTTAAAGGTTGCCCCCTGCACCTGAGGCATTTTGCACTTGCCTTTCCTGTTTACTGAAACGTTCCATCCTTGTCCTTCAAGACCTACTCTCTCACTTCATTCAGGCCTCTGTTCAAATGCCACCTTTCCGTTTGTCGTTCCTGTGAGTGCCACCCAGTCACTTTTTGTATTCCTAGAGACCTCATGTAGCAGAGTAGAAAGGCTCCATCCAGTTTCCCAGAGGATAACTTCACAGAAGTAGATCCCCAGATGATGAGGGCAATGAATGTACAAATGTGCTTTACACAATGGATGGATGTACGGATTGTGGTAGGAGTTGCATGAGCACCTAATAAAATGATTTAAAAAAAAGAAGAAGTAGATCCCCAGAACATTCTCCCTCTAAGCAGTTTTGAACCTCCAACCTTGAAATTAACAGCCTACCACTTAACTCTTCTACCATTAAGGCTGCTTCCCTTTCTGGACATCTCTAGATTGGCCTCTACATAGCTGTTGGGTGACTCACTTGCTTGTTTGTTATAAACAACCATGTAAGTTCCAGGAGATGGGTGACTTTCTCAGGTTTGATTTCTGCTGTAGCCTCAAATGTGAAAAAGTGCCCATATGTTCAATGAATTATTTTAGATTAATAGTGAATAGAGGCTGCATAAAAAAGGAACACAGCATAAAACTTTAAATTTAAAATATGAATATAAACTGAAGAAGACAGACTAAGATTATACACAGATATCTCTCAATGTAACATTTCGACTAAATGCCTGGTTGTTTTATATTAGAACAATTTGGCTTTGCTATGCACACCCCCCTTTTCTTTTGGTACAGCTAAGTCACAGACATGGTCATCTTTTACTGTATGATTTTCTCCGTTCTCCCAGCAGGAATGTTTATGAATTGGTCTGACACTCAGCCAATCAGATGCAGAGAAGTGACCTGTGTCTCTCATAGGCCATCAAGTTTCCCAGAAGGGCACAGTTACAAACTGTGAGGCCAACGAGTGCTTTGTTCTTGTCCAGTGATTTTATATTATATACAGAGTCAAACAGGAGAGGCATGTCCTTCGAGGCCTGAGCGTTCTTCCTGGAGCCCCTCAGCCATTCTCCGTCATGAGGTGGGCTACTCAAACACTGTGCTGGGTGGACCATGGCCAAGTCGGTATCAATGATTGCCAGGGACCAATTCCAATTGAATTCAGCATTAGATAAGATTCTGCAATAACTTTATGAATATGGTAATTTGGAGAAATGTAAAAAGAGGTATGACAATGGCAATGCCCATTGCAAGACTTCTTAGGGTTTGGAGAACAGAATCCCCAAGAAAATGAGGAGAACCTCGAGATCCCTTTGTTTCTTAAACATAAGGTCTATGTACACACAAGGAAAGTTGCTGGCACCAACCATGTGATAATCTATTCGAAGACTTCAAACTGATCGACGCAAACATGTAAACATGTTGCTACAAAGAACATGTCTTCAGACTAGAGCCAGAAACGATAATAGCCAAGGTCTCCAACAAGTGAGAGAATTTAGGTCAGGAACAACCCTTCAAACATTTGGAAATTCTATTTCTAGTTTCTCCATTCTGGAACTGACACACTTTCTTGTGGGAGGACCCACAGTGAGTGGCGGATACAGGGGAAGGCATGCCTCTTCTGAGAGAGGGCAGTCATCATTACCACATCTACATTTTCTAGAGAAGCCAGGAAGGGATTTTTTAAATGAATGCTTCCAATTTTCAAAAAATGTTTTCAAACACTCCGTTGGACGAAAATACCATTCGTGCTGCCCATGTCTCTTGGAATCTCCGTCTTAAGCCTTTATGACCATCTCTATAGCGTCACACACTGGCTTAGTCTTTCATCCCATGCACTCTCTCCCCGTCTAGGTGCTTGGCACCCACCTGTGAAGAAAGTAGGCAAAGAATTCTGTAGAAATTAGAGTTGGGTTTGAGAATACAGACAATTAAAAGAGAGAGTAAGATCTGGTGGAGGTGATTTTGATAAAGGATAGCAAAGATATTCCCAAACACAGATTGCTGTCTATAGAAAGAGATTCATGGGCTTCTGAAGGGGTTATTTGGGCAGTCAGGTGCTACCACATAGGCACTACGTACCAGACACAAAAAAAGAAAAGAAACAATGCTTAAACAAAGATGGCAAGACTTAGAGAGGGAAAAAAATTGTCCTTCCCCTACAACTTTGACTAGCAGTGGTCCTGAAT
This sequence comes from Echinops telfairi, assembly GCF_000313985.2. Taxonomy (NCBI): domain Eukaryota; kingdom Metazoa; phylum Chordata; class Mammalia; order Afrosoricida; family Tenrecidae; genus Echinops; species Echinops telfairi. The sequence continues at coordinate 90,646,080 of NW_022103915.1, read as the reverse complement.
CTATGCGCAAGGAACACTCAGACTGCCAGTCTACCAAGTCACAGGGAGAGCATGCGGGCTAAGGGAGAAAGCATTGCTACCGGAGATTCAGTTTATACATGCATGGGTTTATTTCACATAAAATGTGCTGAAATATGTCCTGTGATCTGGGGATGGCTGTAGACAAGCTTTTCAGTCATACATTTGTTTTAGTTTCATGACGGTACCTTAAAAAAAATCTAATCAAAACAATGGCTTCTGAAGGGATCTGCTGGGCCAGTCACATTCAAGAAAGGTCAGGTCATAAGGTTATAGCAACTGTATTTTTGGCACTCCGATGTGGGAATCTGTATGGATTTCCCCGAAGGACACAAGCATATCATGAGGGCGTATGATGAAGCTAACAAGACTGTTCACCTCCCTGGTCTGTGTAGCAATAGCTTTTGACTTATCTTACTAGTTCGGAGGTGGAGGAGGTGGTGGTGGTGGTGCTAGCAATGATGGACATGAGAAATAAATTGATGGTGGTGATTACTGCACAACTCTTTGAACGATGATAGAATGATTTAATTGTATGCTATGTGAAGTATTTGCAAATAGCACTATTTTTTTTTAAAAAAAGAACCTAATTGTCGTCAGTGAGTTACATATAACTTTCTTCCAAATGAGGGGATAAAATAGCTTCTTACTGTGACAACAGTGTCCCATTTTTGTGATAATAAATGCAAGCAGTCCAAATCAGAGCACTGGAAAGGAGGCATTTGATGTCCGTGGGTCCCCAGTCTTCTGGGTGCCTTTAACAAGGCCATGAATCACCTGTGAGGAGAGCCAGCCTCTGGCAGTGTGTGCAGAAAGTGGAGTGGTGAGTTTTCTTGGTGAATTACTTTCAGTATGCCATTTTCCTTTCATTGGTAGAACTCAGATACTTTTCATAACCATTGGTAGATATCTGAGACTTTTAAAACTGTTTCATTGACATATAAGTCACATGCCATACAATTGAATGGTTTGAATATGTGTTTTAAAAAACCAATAGTTTATTTCCTCATTCTTTGTCACTGGGGCAGGAGAATGGCTGAGCATTCCGCTCTTGTAAGGGCTGCAGTCCCCCAAGCCCACAGGAGCAGTTCCGCCCTCTCCTGCAGGGTTGCTGTGAGTTGGGATCAACTCCGTTGCTGTGAGTTGGTTTTTGGTCTCTATCACAGAGTAAGGGGCCCAGTTTCTTCAGAAGGTACTTTGTCATTAACTGAAAATATCTGGGGTTTATTTAATGCAGCTGCTACTGAGTAAAGAGAGTTTACTTTTGAGTAAATCTTTAATGTCTTGAGATTTCATTTCTTGGGGAATTTTTGGCCATTGTGGCTCTAGTTATCATAAAACACCCCCCAATAACAATTCTGAAATTCATAGGTACTGTGACCTGCTAACTGAAGCAAAAAAGGTACATCCTATTCAACGGTTCAGAGCCCAAGGATTGTCTGGGCTGTGTGTGTGCGCGTGCGTGTGTGCATGCATGCGTGCATGCAGCTACCTTATGTAGGCCCTAGCCTCCACTCAGTGATCTGTAACAAGTTTCTTGCACTGCACAATAAATCTCGTTTTCTGTGAGGATGCTGCCAAAATTGCCAAATTAACATATACATTTAATTACATAACTGCCCTGCTTAATGTTGATCCCAAACTAGCATGGGCACACATGCTAGTTAGGCTAGTTAAGGACTTGGCTGTGAACTTCCAAGACTGGTGGCTTCAGTCTACCCAGAGATCCTTGGCAAAAGGGTCTGGGGATCTAATTCCCCAAACCCGGGATTGAAAAGTCTTCGGAGCATCCTTCTACTGTGAAGCACACAGGGGGTTGCTCTGAGTTGGGACTGGCATGTATGGTGGTGTGCAGGATGAAGTATGTTTTCACTGCTGGGCCAGCCTTTCGCCTGTTGGCCTGGGCTTCACTCTCTGGTCTTGCTCTTGTTGTGGTCCTGTAGGGCTCCTTCCCTGGCCACAGCTCCCTCTATCCTGTCTCTATTTTTGGTAGACACGGTTTCTTCCATTTGGAGTATCTCCATCTCTATGCATCCCTTCCATCTCCTACCCTTGTCCTCCTTACAAAGGTCTGCTTTCAGTCATCAAGGTGGGTAGTCACCTCCTGTGTGAAGCCCTCCTTCCATCTCCCTCTGAGCTGCTCTTTCTCTGGTGCTGTCATAGCTCTTGCTTCCTACAGCCTCCCCTCACAGCACCTGCGACTCTGGAAGGAGGCCACCTGCCCGTAGTCTGCCTAGCCTACTAGACTGTTTCTGGAGGGTTACCACCCAAATCCAGTCCCCAGGGTTTCTGCACTTTACTAATACATAGTGGGCTTTCCATTGACTCCCTTGACAGACACGCGATTGAGGCACCGCCTTAACAAAACAGAGTCAAAGCTAATGGCCTCTCCACTGGAAGACCAGAAACCATTCCTTTCCACAGTTTCTCATCTTCAAGCACTGCTGTTGCCACAACATTGGATGGACTAGTGGAATGGAAGGCTCAGAGGTTACTCTTTCATCCTGTTATGTCGTGTCCGGGAGGAATTAATTTCCACGGGAAGTATGTAGACCCTCACCTAACCGACCACGGAGGCACCGATACCATGATCCCTTGAGTTTGGTCTGTATTGGGCTAGCTTTTTAGAATCTGGGAGTTTTGCTCCAAAGTTACCAATGAGAAGGGTAACGTTTTCTCTCTCCTCTTTTTTAATTAAAAAAGTTACACTTCTAGAAAATATTCTGAGAACAATCCATCAATGAAATGTACCAAAAGATTGAAAACTTTATCCTTAAAAGGGTGTCATTCATACTACGAGAGTGGCTGAAGGAGGAGGTTGCTCTTCAAAGAAACTGGGGGTCTTATGCCAAACATAATTAAGCTGTGTTTATGGATAGCCATCTGAGAGGTAGTAAATGGTGAAATGAGAGGAAGGGATGGAGGGCTGACATATCGCCCTAGATTCTTTGCATAGTCGATTACGCTTAAATACACCATGGTTTAGGGACCTGACATGGTTGGTATAAACCAACAGGACGCACAGTAAAGAAGCTGTTGTTATGACGGCTCTACAGATGGAGGAGCTGGTGATGCTAATAAGCAAACAAAGGGACTGAGCCCCACTTCACATAGTATCCATCTGATGTGGACGCAGCAGTCAGTGTGCATTTCTTAGAAAATCGCCCTGTCATGCACTCTCCAGGGGAAAAGAACGCTTTCCACTCACAGAAGCAACAGCACATCGGCATGGGGTAGAGGGAAGGCGTTCACATTTTTAATTGTGTGTGTGCAAATACAGTATATGGAGTCACTGAATTGTAGAGAATGCTTACCCTTACACTGCCCCCCCCCTTGACATGTTCAACATGCTATGTTCTCCTTTCAAGTATCAAGAGCATAAGGAGGCCCTTTGTGGGACTTTCCCTTTAAATTGGTTGTGGGGGTCATTTAAAGACATGGTTATCAGGGCTCGCAATATATAGGTATAAACAGATTGCCTGCTTACTTGCTTGAGACCAAAGTGACCTGAGTCCCAAAGTGATTAAAATTACAGCTGCATCAGAAGACTTTCAAACACAGAGAAATGAGATAAACTTGGACAAGATGAGTTTTAAATGCTTTCGAACCTGACACCTCGCTTGAAGTATGAACTGAGATCTCATGGTCAGACTTTTCGGAGCGCCATTTTCAGTTGCCCTTTATAACTGAACACACACATGGACATTTTACAATGAAACACATACACATGGAATATATATATATAGTATACATATACACCTTTTTAAGTGGCATGCACAAATACACTGATATAGAAGAACCTTTTACATATATATACATAAAAGGTATCTCTCTATAAAAGATGTCTATATTAAATATATTTTAAGTAGATAAAATATATTTTTTCCTTGCAGAAGGGGTGCCTGTAAGTTGAGGAGCATGTTGCTACATCATGTAGTATTATAACAAGGGGGATTTGGACTCAGAACTCTCTAAATTCTTTTACTGAATTTGAGTCTCTTTTTAGGCATCAAAGCAAGGCGAAAGCGTGGTATCCTCTCCCTTGGCCACGGGAACTGTCCTCCAGCAGAGTTTTACTCATCTGGGCAGAGAAGACGGACTATTTTCTGGTTCCCCAGAGCTGCCCATAACTAGTATTCCAGATGTTCTGAAGAGGCAGCATCACCACACACTGTGACGGCCAGGGGCACGGAGACCGAGTTCTCTCCACCCACTGAAAAGGTGAGCAATGATGCAGTCAGACATACGAATGGCTTAGGATTTTAAGTCATTTACCTTTCTCCATCTCAAAATCATGGAGCCCTGGGACCTTAGTGGTTATGTGTTGGGCTGTGGTCCACAAAGTCTGCAGTTCAAAACCACCCGCCACTCCTCGGGAAGAAGATGGAGTTTTCTACTTCCGTAAACAGTTACAGGCTGGGAAACTCACAGGGACAGGTCTACCCAGTCCTGTAGGGTTGCTATGACCCAGCAATGGCAGGATGGCAGTGAGTTGTTATAATTTCAAAATCATACATGATAATATTCAAAGTCTTCATAAAGTATCTTACTGGTGCAATAGTTCCAATTATAAGTGGCTACACAATAAATCTCCCTGGGTAAGTCTAGCGAGTAGAACTATCTTAGTTTTTCTGTTCAATGAAGTCATGGATCATTATTTGTGTAAGTGAGAGTAGTTCAAGGGCATTACAAGAAAATCTTAGCTTGTCAGTAGATGATAGGTTTATTCTGTGCTCCCTAATAACTGCTGGGAAATCAAGTGTTTTATTAAGTCAAAATTCTAGGAAGTAATCAGACTATTAGCATAACTGGGATCTAAATCAGATAGATTTATGGGGACTTCCCAAGTCAACCCACTTTATGATCCCCCCCAACATTCCCCAGTACACCTTCGTCTAAGGTGAGACTTTGCCCTCACAGATATGCTTTTTCAACCATTCATAATACTGGCACGATCCTCACTGCAGACTTTAGTCTGGTTTCTACTCAGTCTTCTTGAAGGTCACCATTTTATTAGCTGCTTATCCAGGGAGTGCTTTGCTCTGTTTTGTATGTAAGGTCACTTTTGAGTCAGACGGACTAGGTGCCACCTAACAGTGACAATAATAAACTCTTATCACCGTTCCTTCTCTGAGTCGACTCGGTCCGGTGAGATCCTTCCACCCACCTCTGCTATCATACACACTGACTTCTTTTGCTGGGTGCCTTTTGGATTTTAGGCGATGCAGAGGTAACTACTTGAGAAAGCAGCTAAGAAGTATCTTAGACGCTCAGCTCTAATCCAGTCGTAACACTTACTTTATGGAGAAGGAAAATGACCCCCAAGCCGAGAAAGTGATTTTACCACGCCTCATTAGGAGTCAAGTCTCGTAAACAACAATACAGCAGACGTTCCAATACACCTTGCCTCTTTCACAGAGAAAGAGGCACGCTGAAAATCTTAGATTGCCGGTAGATGATGGGTTTAGACTGTGCTCCCTAATAACTGCTGGGAAAGAAGTGTTTTATTAAGTCACAATTCTAGGAGGCAATCAGACTATTAGCATAACTGGGATCCAAATCAAATAGATTTATGGGGACTTCCCAAGTCAACCCACTTTATGACCCCCCCACCCCTCAATACACCTTTATCTAAGATGAGACTTTGCCATCACAGATATAGTTTTCAACCATCCATAATACTGTCACAATCCTCAGACTGGTTTGCCCTCGAATGCTCAAACACGAAGGTGATGCTTAGGTGTTTCGCCGCATGTTTTCTATAGAGCATGCACATCAGAGAGAGGGAGAGAGGGTTCAAGGTGGAATTTCAGCTTTCACTCTAAATTTCCTGACCATGGATGCTTGAAAACAGACCATAGGGGTAAAAGTTTAGAATGAGCTGGTGAGAGGCTCATTAACATTAATGGGAGTCAGGTGGCTACACTCTCAAACAGGGTTTGAAATCCTCTGAGATACGCCATCTTCAAGGCCCACATATGCCTTTACCTTATCAGCCGGGAAAGAAGTGACATCTGTCTTTTATGGAGAGGATTTTCTTCATAGTTATTCTTCACAGATCTTTCTAACATACCATATTTATGAAATATGATTTGCACTCAGGGAATAACTTTGCATACATTCTGTTTCCTTTGTAATGTCTACCTTGTCTCCCATCCCTCTCATTCCCAATGAGAAGGGTCAGACGCTCCATGGTGCTTTAGAATTTTTTTTCAGGTGGCATATCAGGATTGTGAACCCTTGCCATTCAGGGACACCAAATACGCCATCACTTAGGAAGAATTAGGAATGACCAGAAAGCTTTAGTTTAAGAAACAGGGCCGCTTCCATGTTGTCTGAGCAAGACCTTGGGTAAAATGCCAAAAACAACGGCGTTGAGAATCATGGGAGTTAAACAGTCACTTGGTGATAAATCGAAGATAAACCAACATTGGGAGAATGTTTTCTTTCCATGTAACCGGGTTCCGTCCTCTCTCAGGAGCAGCACTAGCCTGTCTGTTGTGAGGGGCTATCGTGTTGGCTCCCACACATCTGTACAACAGAAGGAAACACCGTCCGGGCCTGAGCCGTTCTCGCATTGCTGTGTCTACCTCCTTCGTTGTAGCTGCTGCATCGACCCATCTCACTAGGGTACTCATCCATTTCACTGGCTTCTGCTTGATGCTACTTCCATGCACAATGGCTTTCTCAAGGTGCAACATTTCTAGAAACATGAACTGAGGTGTTTTTCTGAATATTGTGTCAAAAATGCTTCACATCAGACACTATGAACTTTCTGTTGCTGTGTACCATTGAGTCTCACCAAGCCATCCTGACTCGAGGGGAATGCCCTGTGGGGCTCTCCTGTCCTGTGATGTGAATGGCAGCAGACCAGTGGGGTTGCTCCCTGCAGAGCTGCTGGTAGGTTTTGACTCTGTTGCTAGGGCCCCTTGCCACAAACCAAGCATTTATCATTTAATACTTGTTGCACCATTAATTAGTGACAATTAACAAACAATGTTCTTAGTTTGAATTTGCAGCGGGTTCATGAGAGAAACAGAAACAGGTTACATGCTCATTGTTTCTCTCTGATTTAATAGTAGCCCTTAAATAGCAAGGGCTCATCGATTTACTTTTAAAAAAAATCATTTTATTGGGGGCTTGTACAATTCTTATCACAATCCATACATCCATCCAGTGTGTCAAGCACATTTGTACATTTGTTGCCATCATCATTCTCAAAACATTTGCTTTCTACTTGAGCCCTTAATATCAGCTCCTCATTTTTCCTCTCCCTCCTCACTCCCCCTCACTCATGAACCCTTCATAATTCATAATTATTATTTTGTCATATCTTACACTGTCTGATGTCTCCCTTCACCCACTTTTCTGTTGTCCATCCCCCAGGGAGGAGGTTACATGTAGATTCTTGTAATCAGTTTTTATGTTAAACCATTTTTGTACTTTACACTCAATAAAGCTAAAGACAGTAACTCATTGCCAAGGTGAAAATGAAATTCTATCACGTGTCTCCTATACCTAGTGCCTCTGATGACTATTCATATGACTTGGGGGCCACTTCTTGTCTCCGTGTGCTCACCTGCACACAGATAAAAGCATAAACCTGATAACTTTGAAGCAAGAATAAACCTAAAGATGATTCTTCATGGGTTAACATTCCTGCAACAGTTTAAAAATGAGCTAAGGTAAGCAGCTGGGAAAAGAGAGAGAGAGAGAGAGACAGAGAGACAGAGAGAGACAGAGAGAGGAACAAAATCCATCGCAATCAAGTCCATTTTGACACACAGGAACTATGGAGCACAGACTAGAACCGCCTATTTGAAGTTCTGAACCTGTACAGCTTTCTGGGAGCAGATAGCCCCATCTGTCTCCTGTCCAGTGGATGGTGGGCTGAACTTCCCATCTTGTGCTTAACAACTGAATGCTTAACCCATGTTGCTACTAGGGCTCATAAGCTAAACAATAGGGGTTTGAACTAACAAATATTGGATTTTCTGACTATAGAATAGTATACTGGACTTGGTGTCCCTCCCCACCACCAGCAACAGCTTATAGGACCCAAGGCCAAGGTGAAGGCCAAACTACTGCCTGATGAATGGCTGATACAACTGCTCACCAATAATCCGTTGGATGGTGGTAATGAGGATGGCGGGGGTGATGATGAACACTCAGTACATGCCAAGGTCTCTGCTAACGATTTACATTAATCACTTAGTCTTTCTAGCATCCATACAAGGGGCGTTCTCTGTTGTACATCATAGTAGTAGCCAAAGCTTCGACCTGATCCCTTCCTTCTAACGATTGATCTTGAGTATATTGCTTAATTTGGCTAAGACTTGGTTTCTAATCTTCAGATAGAGGTAGTAAGATTTACATGGGGCAGTTTCTGTAGCAATGAAATGAGATGTTTGTCAGGTGTTCAGCCACCACACCTGGTACATGAGTTCAGCAAGTGTTCATTATTACAGTCCCAGCTACCATCACCAGAGCAACTTCTAAGTCATCCAAGGATGTTTGCTTTTCCAACTTTGAGGGGGTTCTTGTAACACTTGTCTGCGCAGCTTGTTTTTCTTTAGTAAGATGTGTATCCCTTCAATAAATGCCTCAAGACAGTGCAAATGTAGCAGATTCACACGCCCTAGATCATGCTTTCAACGAGTTTCGTGGGCAGTGGTATGATACAATTATGTGAAAAAACTCGGAGTGCCAAGCAGTAGAAATGGTATGGCTAAAGTTATGTTGAAATGTACATCATGGAAATAAATACCTATAAAATAAATCAGCAGATAATACCCCAAAATACTATCATTGGTATATCTTCTACCAAGAACAGATGTTTAGTGTTTTCTTGGGAGATAGTCCCAAGAAAAGAAAACACTGGTAGAACTGGGATTCAAAAGAAGATGCTGTATAAGATATAGTCTGAGTTAAAACAGGCGGTATTTGTTCTTCCAGTAGGAAAGATGCGGCAGGATCAACAGCTCGAGTGATCCTAATCAGAACCAGAAAAAGGAAACACAGAAATGAAGTTTGGTTTACAAAATGACCACACTGCTTTCAAGTCCATTAAGGTGTAAGTGCTGAGGGTGAATTTATGGGATCAGAGGCCTGCTCCTTCAGGGCTACCTTTCAGCAATACCTGCCATATTCTTGTAGGAAAAAAAAAATTGTGTCAACATCGAATAAACACTTTGCTATGATACCAAATCAACAACGAATTAATCAGAATGCTACTTAAAATAATGACCTCATTTTAATAAGTTTTATATGTCTTCAGGATTTGACAGGAAATGAATGTTCATTGTGGAACATTTGGATTATGAGAAAGAGAAATAAGGTAACAGAGAGAGTGCCCAAGCCATCTCTAAAGTGAGGGTGAATAAGCATGTCTCCTTATTCATCTTTTTATCTGTTTCCTGAAATCACATGTGTATATGTATCATCATACATGGTACACCGTCCATCGTGTGTACGTACATAGGAAATAGATCTCTTTAGAAATCCGAGGTGGAAATGTTCACCTGCTCGGTGAACAGGAGAAGCGCCGCCAACCCCGGTAAAGGCCTGAAGCTAATTGTGCAAATGGAATGACACTGATTTTTGCAGAAAGGGCAGGGGGAGAAGCTCATGAAACCAGAGGCTTGAAATGTCTTCCTGGAGAAAAACCATAGCATTACCTCCTCCTGCGGGATGATAGCAATGATTTATGAAGCTGAAGTCATTGCTCGTGATTGCGCTTTGGGGAGATTGGTTTCACATGATGTGTGAAGCCAGGCAACGCGAGCGGAAGAACTACCCCACATGTTCAATGGAGGCTCAGGGCGGTCCTTGCAAGGGGATCCCAGAGCTCTGAGGAGGGGAGGGAAAGCTATCACTTTTGCTTCCATGCAACCGCTCGTGGGCCACCCCCACTTCCACCCTTATCCACCCTTAAACTCATTAGGGGGATCCAGAGGTCCCTTGTTTCTCTCTTCCTTTTAAAAGCGAGACTACTTCTATGGGGCAGCTTGTTGTAAATTCCCAGCAGCTTAGGAGCAGGGCTGAGATGAATTCCCCCTGGATTTACACGGGTCGTTCGCACCCAGGATGAGCTGCCTCATTTCAAAGGTGCTTATGCTGCCATTTTTATTGCTGGTCAGCCAACTTTACCCTGGCATATGGCAGCAGGCGCCATGACACGAGGTGAACAGTTTATACCTGAATTAAAGTGGGCATTTGACAGTTTCTGTCAGGAGGTTCAGAGCAAAGAATTGGTGGGACAGGATTTATTGCATATTTTATATAGGACACATCTGTTTCTTTGCTGGCTTTGTTCCTTCCCTTAAAATAATTTAAAGAAGTTTCCTAAAGAAATCAAACAACGGATGGTAGGGGGAGTAGGGAAAATCCCAAACAGAAGGGAAAAAAAAACGTAGTCAAAAACTGGGTGTTGAGGAAACACTGACATTGGAATAAAGAAGATCCCGTCTCCTTTTGAGTGGAAAAATGACTCCGTCCTCCATAAAAGTTCGGTGTCATGCTGCCATTGTGACCGGCCTTCTTTTATAGTTATCGAATGCTATTGAGATAATGAAGCTAAAAAGGTTAAGTGCACCAGCTCCCCTTTCTGGGCACTTGAACCAGGACTGGAGGGACTACTGTGCCTTTGATTTACGTTGTAAGATTCTGCCATCTGGAATGGTAGAGGCGATAAGCACCTCGGTGTTAAACCAGAAAACTGCAGAACTTTACACATTTAAAATTAACACGTGTGCCCAAAGGTAAACGTAGACCATTTCCCACCCCGAACCACCACACGTACCCTTCATTCTCACATACACTCCTCGCATTGTAGCGAGTGCACACCCAACGGAGATGCACAATGACAGGGACACAGGGCTCCACCTGCACTCTGGGACCAACAGGCAGCCTACTCGGGCTCTTTACTGCTAGGGACAGCCTTTGCTGCTGAGCACTCCACACTGAAACTAAGCACACCAGTGCATGCTCTTGGTAAAATGATGAAACTTCACAGAAGCAATCCCGACAGTCCTTTTTCTCCCCCCTCCCCTCCCTTTCTCACCGGGCAGCCTTTGCCATCCTCACGGGGCGAGCAGGTACACTGTTGTGATGGGAAACAGAGTCCTCAGCCCCACTCTCCTCAGCTTTTTCTCCCCAATATCGTTTTCCATTGCCTTACAACGTCTCCCGAAGAAGCCCCCCGGGATGGTCCATTTTCCTTAGCAACGAGGCCTCAACTGTTGTAGACCCCGCAACAGTTCCACAACCTTCTGCACTGTCCTTCCTGCCTTCAATGACTTGGCTTCACAGATCCTCGCAGAAGCCATTGTGCTGATGGGACTTTGCCCCTCTGGTCAAGGGTCGTCCTTGGTTATAGTTCTTCCCATGACATCCTGGTCACCGGCCGTGCAGCTCTTTGAGCGACCTGATTTTACGAAATTCTTTTGGCACCGAATCTTTCTGCTTTTCTTTTTTGGAAACTCCTTAATGCACACTAAGACAAAGGTGTCACCGAGCAAACTCATCTACAGGCAGCTACTGACTCTGAAGACACGCTTAAACACATTTCGATACATGTTTAGGACACGGAACCCAGGAGCAATCCTTTTTTGACATCCTCACAATTATCATCCACCTACATTGGCTGTATTTATTGGCTGTAAACTTTCCTAATACTTTGCCCACACCTACTGCTTGTCTTTTAATTTCTGTTTACAAAGCCTTCCATTTATAGACTTAATTGTGAAGCAGTCAAATGAACACTTCTTGTTTGTTTCTGGAAACATTTGAAAGAATGTCTTTCTCCTTCTACGGTCAACAATATTTTCTCATAACACTGCTTATATGTTTGCCATTGTATTTCATTAAGTTTCCACATTCAGGCCACTAATCATTTGGAATTATGTGAGGTGACAGTTTTTCCTTCGAAGGTGGCTAAGCACTGGTCAAACATCATTGGCTTTCTAAAAGGATATCCGACTATGCAGATAGTAGTGGGCTTTCTAATCTTTTTCTCTACTTAAATGTCCTTTCTATTTCCTTCACGTGGACCTAGCTACGGCTTCCAGTTGGCTGGGAAGCTGACCTAGTCTTATTTATTATGATTTATGGATTTTTGGACTCATCTTCATCATATTGATTTTGAACTTTTATTTATCAGACTTTCTAGTCATTTCTTTGATCTCCTTTTCATTACTTTTGTGGTACTGATTCATCAAAATTTCCTTAGTTTTCATTTACTCGTTTTTTTAAAAAAATCGCTTTATTAGGGGTTCATACAACTCTTATCACAATCCATATATACATCAATTGGGTAAAGCACATTTGTACATTCGTTGCCCTCATCATTCTCAAAACATTTTCTCTCCACATAAGCCCCCAGCATTAGGTCCTCATTTTTCCCCTCTCTCCCCGCTCCCCGCTCCCTCATGAGCCCTTGATAATTTATAAATTATTATTTTGTCATAGCTTCATTTACTAGGTTAAAAATTATAAATTTCAGTTTTTCAGTTGACTAGTGATTTATTTTTAAATTTCCCAAACTCATAACCATTTATGATTCTAAGAGCATCCAGTCATAATCATATATCGATAACCTAGCATATGTATGATATATATGTATAAATAAAATCTCCTGAGCTTTACATGGCCCTGCCCCATATTGATATCATCTGCAATCTTAGTTTCAGATGATCAAAACAAAAGTTTGAATCATTATTATTGAGATTTATTTAATTTCTTTGCTCATCATAATGCAGTGTACCCCATTTTTTCTTATATTAAATCTAGGTGTCGAAACTTCTTAATCCATTTCCACATCACAGAATTACCTTGTCCTCTTTATGGAAGAATTCCTTGGGTTGATCTGGAGTTCCCCAACTTGCTTTCAGCAATGTCCTTGTCTCACTGTAACACTGCTGTGATGCTGGAAGCTATGCCATTGACATTTCAAATACCAGAAAGGGCTCCCAGGATGGACAGGTTTCGACAGAGCTTCCAGAGCAAGAGAATAGGAAGGAAAGCCTCCAGGTCTTCTTTTGAAAATTAGTCCAGAAAAACCGTATCGATCCAACAGAACATTATCTGACAAATCATCAAAAGGGATCAATTGTTGGAGGACCTAACATTTGGGGGAGCAGAGGGCCAGCACGGACACAGGCTACTCTTTGTGCGGTGGATGGGCACAAAGGTCACAATGACCGCATCAAACATGCTGGCAATTGTGAGGCTGGTGTATTGTTATTGTTCTTAAGTTCTCCAGGAGATGAAGGTAACTCATCTGCAGCGATCTAAAGCTGAATGCTCATTTCTATGATTTCTCCTGGATTCTTTTCTATGGAGGTGACAGCCTCTTGTATTTTTTGATATGAAGGCTTCTTAAGTCCTTGATCACCTATCTTGCGATGGCTTGGGTTTTGATGCATATTATTATCTCTACAGATCGATCTAGATAAGATAGACTGGATGAATAGTCCGGAGAAGAAAACAATGGGACCAGCGGTTCCAGGGGGGATACGGGAGAGGGGGAGGCGGGGTAAGGAGGTGGTGCTGACCAACCCAGGGACAGGGGAGCAACAAGTGATCCAAAATCAGTGGCAAGGAGGGTATGAGAGACCTGGTAGGGATACAGTAAGGGCAATGTAACTGAGAGTGGTTACTGAAACCCAAATGAAGGCTGATTATGATAGTGGGACAAGAGGAAAGTAAAAGGAAATAGAGGAAAGAACTAGGTGACAAAGGGTATTTATAGAGGTTTTAAGACTGGAATGTACATATGTAAATATATTTATATAAGAGTGTGGGGAAACAGAGCTACGTGC
>NW_022103915.1:90628972-90630596 GCF_000313985.2 Echinops telfairi | reverse complement strand
AGGCAAATGTTTTGAGAATGATGAGGGCAGCGAATGTACATATGTGCTTGACACAATGGATGTATGTATGGATTGTGATAAGAATTGTACGAGCCCCAAATAAAAATTTTTTTTTTTTTAAAGAGTGTTTTCGAGGTTTTACTCTTGGTTGCAGTTTTAAGCTGTCCTTAAATGTTTTCTTGATTGTGGACAATAAGCTAATCCTTGCAGTTGCATCTTCCTTTTGCGTACATGTCTAAGATATTATGCTCCAGCTTATATCGTAGGTCTCCAGGGTGGAGTAGGATATGGGCAAGAAACAAGTAGGATACTACTTAACTTCCTGAGACACCAACACCATCCACGGTCCTTCTCTGACGCACCTACCCAAGAGCCTTGTCTCAGGGAAAAATATTTGACATCGTGGTTGTCTACTCTAAGGCGTGGCCAAAGAGGTTGTGCAGAATCAACTCATCATCAATCACTCGGGCTCTCGCGTGCTTTCAAGATTTCTTTCTTTAAGACGGGGATCATTCTTGGAGTCATCTCTACCTCATAAAGAGTACTCTCTTCCAAAGCAGTGGGCTGTGGTTTCCCTTTTCATTCTTGTTTGTTTTATATATTGAGGGGCTCTTGGCACCATCAGCTTTCTTCACCACATTTGCTTATACACCCACTTTGTCTTCAGCAATCGTGTTGGGAAGGTGACCATCTCAAGACTGCCGAATTATTAGAACAAAGTGTTCTATAGCTTTATTTTATTTAGTGTCTGTCTAGACACAAAACTAGCACAATGTGCTTGAGAGCTACCACGTTGTTATAGCTCTCAATATTTCCTTGTATTGGCGAGGAGTATTCTTTTTACGGACATGCCAAAAACCCAGTTACGCATTCATGCCTGATGATTTGGGTTGTGCTAATTTTTGTCTATGATGAATAAAGCTGCAGTGGACATGTGCACACAAGTCTTCGGTGAACAGATGGGTTCTGCTTTCCTGGGGAAATGCCTGGGAGTGAGACAGCTGGTCAGGGTACTCAAGGAGCTGTGCCACCACGCAGCCGTGCAAATACTCTTGGGCAGTTCCAGTGGCTTCGCATCCCCACCCACATTTCTCCCCCCAGGCTTTTAAATGTTAACAGGTGCATTGTAGTATCTCATTAAGGTTTACATTAGGTTTTCCTTGAAGATGTCAAATATAATTTCACACCTCTCTGTATATTCATAGGACTTCTGCAGTGAAATGCTGGCTCGGTATTTGCTCATTTTCAACCACACGGCTGTATTTCGCATACAAGATCAGGTCCTTCACCAGCCACATCTTTGTAAATATTTTCTCAGCCTCTGGTTTCCCTTTCAACTTGCTCAACAGTGTTTACTGGAGAGCAAAAATTGACGATTTTGATCAAATCTATCATTTGCTCCTTTTCTGGTTTATGCTTTGGCATATTAGAACTAAAAACTCTTTACCTCATTCGTGGTCAATAAGGTTTTCTCTGATGTTTTATTGTAGCAGTTTTCCACAGTTTTATCCTTGAATGCAGCAAGACCACACACCAAAACAAAGCATTATCCAGTCCAAAATGTTAGTAGGGCCAAGTTTGAGAAACTGCTCTTTAATAGTGTCTGTCAAAATCTAGGCATGGG
>NW_022103915.1:90625793-90628447 GCF_000313985.2 Echinops telfairi | reverse complement strand
AAAACTAGCTGGTTCAGAGTGTATTGTGCCTCTGCCCCTGAGCAGCTGTGTCTGGTGCGTGATTGTTACAGAAAGAGCAGTCTCTTCAGAAGCTTTTTGATTAGACCCAAAGGACTCTGGACTGGGAATTTCAACTGATCTCACAAAATACATAACATCTGTCTCTGGCAAATGAGAAAATTCCCTGAAGGAGTTAAAATGAGAAACAATTACTTAAATTTTAAAACTCAAGGCCTTCAATTTCTTGCCCCTTAGATCTAATGATGCTGGTAGATCATTCATGCTTGTACCTTTTATTATTAATGTTGCAAAAGTCTAGATAATACATTTGCCAATTCAGCATTTTCCATATTTACAATCCATAGACACCAATTATATCAATTGTCAGATTATTTTCACTATAAAGGGAAACTCAATGCTTCCCAAATAATGGATTTTAAAACCACAAGTGAAAACTCACAAGGCGCAATCTTACTATTACCATCTCAAGCAATGACGTGATGATAGAATCAAAACTAGTCATTTAAAAATAACATCTATTTTAAAGGAGCATGCTGGAAACATTGGTGAGCCAGTCCTACAGAGAGTACCGAATGCTTTCTGAATCTAAAATAAAAAGAAAATTCATCAAGGAATAGGCTTCTCTGAACTTAATATGGAGACGTCAATGGTCCTGGAGCTGTAACATCCTACCATAAAATGAATGGAAGGCTATGTTGGAGCTGTGTGCCCCAGCCCAAAGCCATGTGCTTGCTTTATTTTACAGTTCTATAAAATGGCATCTGTGATTAAACAAGCCTCCATTTAAGTGCTGGGAGCCACATACGGGAGGGGAATGGCAGCACAGAGCCCTGCCGGCAGCACCACATTCTGGCCATCGGGAGGACTGGGGCAGAGTGAGAGCAGGGGTAGCTATGGAAGAAATTAAGAACATCCTATGACTATTTTATTCATCGGATTATCAAGAAAGTGTATCATTTGGAAAGGGGCACATCTCCTTTCTTTCATGTCACGGGATGCAAGTCGACATTTGCAAAGTCAACAGGGATTTGGAAAAGCTCAGCTCCTTACGTACACCACTTAGTTTCCATGTATCACACACATGATGCCTGGATTGTCACATTGGTGGCTGTGTGTGTGTGTGTGTGTGTGTGTGCATGAAATTTGGCAATTTACATGCAAACTTGACCCCCAAAAATTGATTTTGTAAAAAAGTAGTTGAAAAAACAAAATCCACTTCAGACAGGCCTCATTTGAAGTAATACAATTTTTAAAAGCACAAACTCTGGCCTATTGATAAGAATCTCAGCATATGAAGCTGCTTCTCTCGTGATGCGTTAAGCTGTAGTACGTGAAGCACATTCAGAGACAAGGCTTCTTCTTGTTGTCGGGAAGCAGGGCATGCTCACCAGGGGCAAGCCAGACAAGCTCAGGCTCAGTCATGGTCAAATATTCTGATTAATTTCTCAGGGAGCTTCTCTTTATTTCTTGCATTTGGAAATGTACACATTTTCCAAGGCTCTCGCCTCTCTTTTATTTTCAGATAATCTTTTATCATGCATATAGCTCCATGTACAGCTATAATTTTAAGGCCGCTGAACCGCCCATCTACATCTTTCACTCCAAACTGCACGCTCAACCTAAAGCTTGCATTTCTCTGTACATCTTGACACGAACAGCCGTCCAGGACCTGACATCACCCTGAGATCAAACCTGCCCTTTCCACAATCCTCCCGACTTCATATGTGGCATCGTATTCACTGAGACGATCAAAATCTGGGAGTTATTTTCTGGCTCCTCCCTTCCCATTAATTCCAATGTCAAACTTGTTATCAAGTTCCTGACTTTCCTACGAGCATCCAGATATATCCTGAATGCCTCCATACTTTCCTATACCATCTGCCCTAATCCAAGCTGCCATCATTTCCCACCTGAGTTGCCTCATTTATCTTACATCCTTGCCTCCTGCCATTTATTTAGTAACCGTGTTCTTTTAAAACATAAATAAAGTCAGGTTACTTTCATTATACAAATTCTTCCAAGGCTTCCTCTCCAAACTTGAATAAAAGCCATGTTCCTTCCCATGACCCTTAGGGCTCTGCAGGGGCGGCCTGCCCTATCTGTCATGTCCAGATGCACTAGCTTGCTTGAGGGTCTCAGTCTACCGAGCTCTCACCCACTGAGGGTCAGCACCCACGATCTTCCCACTGCTTAGGGCGTTTTCCTTCAGGTGTGTCCCAGGCTGGATCCGTCCTTGGCTTTAATGCCGTAACTCTTTTAAAGTTGATTCCTGTCCCTTCTAATCACCAACTTTCCACTCTTTGCAGTTAGATAAAAACCTAAACCTAAACTCACTGCCATCAAACCAATGTCAACTCACAGTGACCCTCCCTACAGAGCAGAGCAGAAATACCCCACCCGGTTTCCAAGGCTGTCAATCTTTACAGGAACAGAATGCCTACTTTTTCTCACACTGAGTGGCTAGTAGGTTTGAGTCTCTGACCTTCCAGTTGGCAGACCAATTCATAACCCACTACATACCACAATGGCTATTAAATATTATAATTGGGGAAGGTGATCACACAATGATGGTTTTTGTTCTTGTTCACCTTCCCCACATAAATGCTGAAGATGAATGTGTGCATAAGTAAGTG
>NW_022103915.1:90623916-90625120 GCF_000313985.2 Echinops telfairi | reverse complement strand
GAGGGAGGGGGGAGCGGGGAGGGAGGGGAAGGGGAAAAAGGAAAATGAGGAGCTAATTCCAGGAACCCAAGAGGAAAGTGAATTTTGAGAATGATGAGGGCAACAAATGTATAAGTGTGCTTTACACAATTGATTATGTGTGGATTGTGATGAATTGTATAAGCCCCAATAAAATGATTTAAAAAATATTATAATTGATATTTAATTATATTTTGGGGCTACAATTAGCCCTTTTTGCTTACTAATGATAAGTTTCTCATTCTCATCTCATGGTTATATCAACTGTTGAGCACCCCACACCAAACTCACTGTCATGGAAGTGATGTTGACTCACAGAGACCCTTGTAGGACAGGGTAGAACTGCCCCTGGGGGTTTCTGAGACTGAAAGGGAGTAGAAAGCCCCATCTTTCTCCCATGGAACTTCTGGTGGTTTCGAACTGCTCGTCATTTGGATCCTAGCTCAATACGTAACCACTATGCTAGCTGAAAAACTGTGGGCTCTTGAAAATCGGTTGCATGAGTTTTCTCTGAAACTCTGTGCTCCTCAATGATGTGCTCTGTGCTGAAATGATGACCTTGCTACACCGTCATCAGTGTAGGAGGAGTTCCCCGGGACAGGTGGTGAGACACCATGTCCCATGCCTTTGCTGGTCAGAGTATCTGACACATCGTGGGCCTGTACATAATCTTAGGTGCTCTGACAGCCCTTGTCCAATTGTAGTAGACTGTACAAACTCAGCTGGGAGTTGTTGTTTAGAGTATGTAGTCTTAAGAGGTTAAACAAACAAACAAACATTTCTAGAAACCAGAGGCCAACAAATTATGGCGTGTTCAGATAACAAAACTTGAAAGATGAAAACAAGTTTGAAATAGTAGAAAGCAATAACTCAGAGGCTGAAAGGAGCTGGCATTAACTCTGCCCGTCTTGAAAGGACAACTGCCTGCACCCTGTGGGCACCCTAGCAGGAGCTCTCTGAAGGCAATGCTTGCCTCCTCGGTCAGAGGGGGGTGATGGTGGCTGCTTCTACAAGGGGAAGGGGAAGTCTGAGAAGGGGCTCAGAGTTAACTGCTCTGCAGACACTGGAGAAACAGTTCTCTATGAAGAATGAGACACTCGATGGTCTCAGGCTGTGGCCCGAGAGGCAACAAACTGAGGGGCTGGCAAAAACTGATGTTTACTAGCTGGGGAGAAAAAATTAAAAA
>NW_022103915.1:90620495-90622029 GCF_000313985.2 Echinops telfairi | reverse complement strand
GAGAGTAATACTTGTCGTTCAACGACGACCAGAACTCTCAGATGAATGGGGACCTTTAGACCTCCGCTTGGTTCATGATCCATCACACATCATGGTTTTTCAGTAACATAATCTAATTGGGGGACGAAAACCTGCTCTCTGATTACCAGGACTGTTGACACGATAAACCCTTTAGCCCTTTCAATGTCTTATCTTTCAGGGTGTCCAAATATGCTACCTTTTCCAGCGAAACAGGAGCCAGGTAGGTAACTAAAGCACAGCAATTCTTGGTAGGTGGTCAAGGGCCAATCTCTGTATCTCTGGCACCTCGACACATGTGCTACACGTCACATGCTTGGTCCCGAAAGGAGGAAAGGCCCTGGCAATGGCAAACTGCTTTCTTGTAGCCATCCCTGGCATAATTTGTACGCACGTACAAACAGGACAACAGAAGCCCAGCTCAGCTGGCACAGACAGCCGAGAGCAGCATTATGACAAAACGGCGCATTGCAGCAAGCCATAGAATAACGGGGAGATGAATCTGATCGCGCTTCCCGCGAAGTTCAACAGGGGCACGCAGACAACACGCTCCTCAGCTCTGCGGTGCTTCAGTAATGGGCCTGCAGGGGCACAAGGCGGGCTACTGACTTTGCAACTGTTGGTGTTCAGTTAGTGACTGATGCGGGCTCCAGTGGGGTGGGGGTGGGGGTGGGAGAATAGTTTCCTAAGTATGACAAACGTCCTCAACTTTCACTTGAATTGAGAAGATTCAGGGTTCTCCACAGGGCTGCTAGAACAGCAATGGTGGGAATCCACCGCGTAGCCCACGCTTTCCTTTAAGGTCAGCTTCCTGGGACTGGGCCTCTGGAGACCAGGAGCCGAAAGCATATGGATGCTATCACATTCCGAGACACCTTATTCGGTCATTGCGGGCTGGGGCCATTGTCTCGACTTACGAAAGCAATAAGGATTCTCAGAGTCCTGCCAATCCATGTACATCACCCTTTCATCTGTTGAAAGGCCAGGCTTCATGAGTGATGAAAATAGTTAACGATTGCCACAAATAGTTTGAAAGATTAAAGTAATTCTATTGCTGGCATAGAAGACTATGCTTTACAGCAAATACAACTCTTCAAGGTCTGAGGACCTCAGAGAAGGGAGGAATGAGTAGCTTTCGACAAAAGCCCTCACAGAAAGAGTGGGGATCACATCTCTTCCATGTGACAAAGTTAAAGCAAACAAAGGCCTACCCTCACTGCCATCGGGTCAAGTCCAATTCACAGTCACCCAGGGGACACAGTAGACCTTCTCCTGTGGACCTTGGAGACTGTCAATCTTTGCAGAAATAGCAAGCCTCACCTCCTCCTGTGGAGGAGCTGGTGGTTTTGAACTGCTCACCTTGCAGGTAAGCAGCCCAATATGTAACCCACTAGGCCACCAGGGCTCCATTGATAAAACCAGTAGGTACTAAATCCAAATTTTGTGCTGACTTATGTAGAGAACGTATGCTGAAAGAGAGAAATGACTAAATAGGACTGGTCTTAACGGTACCTCC
>NW_022103915.1:90617884-90618796 GCF_000313985.2 Echinops telfairi | reverse complement strand
CTACTGAGAGAGCTTTTCTGTTCCGTAGGTCAGCCCCAGCTTCACAACACACTTTTGATTTAAAACACAAACTCAGCCTTGCCTGCTTTTTTCAAAGTCATCCCTGTAACTATGGGTTGTTTAAAAATAGCTATACCCCAAGGAGTTTATTTCTAACATCTGACATGATTGCAGTTTGTTATGTAAATAATGGTAGCTGAGGAGAAATATGAAAAAAAAAATCAAAAAAACATTGCCTTTTCTCAAAGACTGATGGATTGAATGCTTTTGTTGGCCCTGGATTCCGAATCTGGGGGGCTGTTCTTCTGTTTGTGGTATGTAATGTAAGCCGCTCTATGGCTGCCTCAGCCTTTCTTGGGATGCAGCAGCCATTTGCAAAGGGACTCTTGTTCCTCCGTGGCTTCGCGGACTTGTCCTCCGAGAAAAATAAGCGGCCGCAGTGCAGAGAGGGGTTTCAGGACAGTGGCTGTGGCGAGGCTGCTGTGAGTATTTTCAAAGCAAAGGAGAGTGCTTGCTGAGAGGGTGACTTAGTTCATTTTACAAACTGCTCATGGATCTGAGGGGAGCCCTGGCAGGGTAGGGGTGCCACCCCAGGCTGCGATCCGCAGGGTCCCAAGCGCCTCGCCACCAGCAGCTCCACAGAAGAAAGGCCAGGCTTTCTACTCCCGGTGACACGGACAGTCTCAGAAACCCACATAGGTCACACGGAGTCAGCATGGCCTCGATGGCAGTCAGCATTGGTGTTAATGGAGCCCAAGTTACTTGCTGCAGCGTCTCTTTTCGACTCCCAGCTCTGACCCGAGATTACCTGAATAGGGTGTGCTTTCTGATTTTCCTGTGAAAACAGGAGGTGAGCAAAAGCTAAGTTTGGACTGTCAATGGGAGAAAAGGGGAAAAGACCCTTTTTCTTTA
>NW_022103915.1:90615073-90616619 GCF_000313985.2 Echinops telfairi | reverse complement strand
TCACTTCACAAACACACCTTTTCTAGCTCATCTTAGTCACATCCACCCACATGGCTTCTGGGACAGAACTTGGGGGCCTCCAGGTTTTGGTCATAACCAATAGACAACTCACCAAAAACCAAGCTCTGTGCTATTGAGTTGATTCTGACTCCTAGCAAGCCTGCAGGACAGAGTAGGATAGTCTGAGGCTGCAGATACTCAAAGGATCGGCAAGGCTTACCTTTCTCCCTTGAAGCAGCTGGTGGGTCTGAACTAAGCTTGGGATTAGCACCCGACTAGCAATCTACTATGCCACCAGTGCATCGCAGCGCAGTAAGTCCCTAATTACAGACGGGCATCTATCTCATCGTCTATCGGCTCAGATCCTTCGCCTGTCCTTGCAAGCTGCCTCAAGGAGAAAAAAATAGATGGCAAACACAAAAATAAGTCAAGACCCCAAACCAAGACTATTAATGTTTCCCCATAAACAATGAACCTCAACTGTCATGCCCAAAGCTCCATTCACCTGGTGCCTTTCTCTTCTCCGAATGTGGTTGAAGTGCTGTCTACCTCCCGATTCTAGTCCCTTGCTACCGTTATTAACCACGGTTTTCTTCTGCCCAGTGGAAATAGCACCATCAAGACACGAGCAGATAAAGATCATTTAGAAAGCATTTTTAGGGAAACTAAAAAACAGCATTTTCTTTTTAATCATCCTCTCCCATCCTCTATTGATTCTAAAAATCGAATCACTGTTCAAAAGTTTCCTATTCACCACTGTAGAACAAGCGTCTCTTCGTCTTTGAGGCGTTTACGCACTCCACCCAGAGAGACCCTGTGCACAACAGAATGAAACATTGCTCGGGCCTGCGCTGTCCTCACGATGGTTCCCTATGGCTGAGCCCCCTGATACAGCCACTGTGGGATGTCTCTGTCCAGGGACCGGTCTCTCTTCACAACATCTCCAAATGCTGTAAGATAAAGTCTTGCCTTCCTTGCCTCTCAGGAGCATTCTGGCCTTACTTCTTCCAACACAGGTTGGTGTGTCCTTTTGGCAGTTCAAGGAACTTTCCATCTTCTTATCCAGCCCCACAGTTCAAATGCAAAGAGTCCTTGCGGTCCTCTCTGTTCAGTGTCCAACTTTCACATACACATGTATACTGCAATGGAAAATAGCAGTGGCGTGGGTCAGGTCCATCTTAGTCCTCAAAGGAGCATCCTTGCTCTTCAATCCTCTAAAGAGGTCTGGTCTTGTGCAGCAGATTTACCTAATGCAATATGTCTTTTGAGCTCTTGACTGCTGCTTCCATGAGCATTGATTGTGGATCCAAGCAAGGCAGAATCCTTGAGAATTTCAACCTTTTCTCCATTTGTCATGATGTTACCTATTGGTTTGGTTGTAAGGATCTTGGTCTTTCTTACATTGAGTTGTAATACATACTGAGGGCTACAATCCTGGATTTGCATCAGCAAGTGTTTCAATTCGCCCTCACTTTCAGCAAGCAAGGTCGTTTCCTCTGCATACTGCAGGTTGTTAAAAAGCCTTCCTCCAAGGCCGAGGGCACAT
>NW_022103915.1:90606183-90612665 GCF_000313985.2 Echinops telfairi | reverse complement strand
TATTATGGAAGTAACAGGTTACAATTCAGGTTCAGAAATGCTCAGGACACAGGTTTTTGAGGTGGACAACCTCTTCATAGTCATGGCTGCAGACAAATCTCTCTCTGGCTGAATGCCACTCCGCTAGCCTCTGCCCTACCTAGGCAAGGGTTGACAGCTGATTCCAGTATATTGCACTTGGCTATTAAACCTTCTGCCTGAAAGCACTTATCTTTCTGCCTTTTTGAGCTGGGAAGCCCATGGGGCCGTTTTGTACCAGTCTCGATTGCTGCCCTTCCTCTGTTGCTGCTTCTGTCTCATGTGTCACATCACTTGGGTTGTGGAAGTTCAGCAGAGACGCCATGGGTCCAAGTGGGGAAACTAACCTCCGGGGCACACTGGATCAATGGTGGGGTGCAGAGGCCACTGTAAAAGCAGATACCTACACTTTATCCTAGAATATGGCCTGTAATATAAAAGTTGTTCATTGTCAGGAGGGTGTGCAGTGATTTTCTTTGTTTCTGAAACGAGGTGGTAGGCCACATAAGTTTGGGAACCTAGGCTATAGACCTAACAAGTCATTGGATGAGAGTTTTAAAGACTATAGCCAGAAAGTTCAAATCAAGTCATTCACCGTACTCCACTCATTGCAAGTTCATTACAACCCAAATTGTTTATCATTCCCCACCGAGGCTCAAGTGCCCATCATCTGCTGAATATTTCATTCCATATAGGAAGGGGCTTCACAAAGTTCAAAGAAATCGCCCAGGGATGTGAACGGCCCTGCCATCAGACAGAGAGCATCTTAAAGTCAATTGGGGCAGATGGAGTCAGGTAACACCTTATCATTTGATCTCCCCTTTGACCCATTTTAAAGTTGTTTCTGTTTTTAATATTTTCTGCTTTCTTTTCCATTGAGTTCTTTCTCTGTTTTGTTTGGTCATTGTTGATTAAAAAAAAAGTGTATTTGTTTCTTATTTGTATTCTGTATGATTTGCTGTATATGAAATCCAGGAAAGGTAAATCTATAGGCAGTAACTGGATTAATAATTACCTAGGGGCATGATAGGGGAGGTTAGGGGGATATGGGTTGCTAACAACGAGTTGGAGAAAGGAGAAAATGTTTTGAAAATGATTGTGGTGATGATTGCGCAACTCTCTTCTCTATGATTGAACTGCTCAGTTGTACAATATGTGCATTATATGTGAATAAAACATATATATGGAAGAAAAAAGTCCATGGAAAAATGTCATTATTTTTTAATTCCACGTTTCCACAGAATTGTTGATGCTCCCTGGTAGTCTCAGTATGTTCTGGGTGGAAGTCTCACCAAGACACAGTTACCGTTTCATCTCTGTCTATGAATGACATTCCATTCTTCCAGCCACTTGGGTTCCAGGGCTAACTGTCATGATAAGCTTACATCCTCCTGCTTCCAATTATTGCTATCTAATCTATTTAACAAATATTTAGTTGCATTAATTATGTCCTAGCCACAGTCAGCTACCTCAACCTTCTGTTATACCACTATAGTCAATAGTTTATATTCTTTCCCATAACTTATAGTCTGCACCCAGTTCAGCTCCTTCTCCCTTATATTAATTCTATGACCTCTTAAATGAGAAGCTACCGCTAGCTGCTGTCCCCTCACCTTCAATTCCCTGAGCACAGCAGCCAGTATCATCTTTTTATGCCCCAGCCCTTACCACATTGGTTTCCTGTTCAAGTGGTCAACGGCTTCATGTTCCATATAAAATATAGTCCAGATCTCCTAGCCCAGCAGTCTAGATTTCCCACAATCAAGACCTGTTTACACTCTTTACTTTCAATCCAAGTTTTCCAATTCTATCTCCTATAGCTGGTAAATATATAAAATGAAAAACCTAGAAAGAGCCTAATACTTTATGTGACAAATAGACAAGAGGCCAAGAGAATCAGAGTGAGGGAAAGCCTGGCCTGGAATGCAGAACTCGGAGGTGGAGTTCAAAGATGGGTAGAACTTAGGTGGATCAAAGGATCTGAATGATCCAGATTAATTTTCAGTTTTCAGAAGCATATTTAGATGTCCACAAATAACTGATTCAACATTTACTGAATATTTTCCTCTCCCTAACCCTGAAGATTTCCCACACCCTGATTGTGGGATTCTTCAGATGGCTGTGCCAAGAATAACTCTCAATTCTATCAGAAACCTTCCATCTTCCCACCTTCCTTTGGATCTCGGATTGGCAGACCAGAAATCATCTACGTAAGAAAATGTACCTTGGTCAGAGTGGTCAGAAGCAGGGCTGAAATCACTTGGCCTTCTGGACAATGGGAACTCTGAGTATCTGATGTTCTAAGCACAATGACCTCATTCAATGTAGTTTGTATCTGCTCGTATCGCCAAACCCAGCACCATATTCTTCACATCCCATCTGGGAATGCTTAGCTCATAAGCCACCTCCTCTCTTGATTTCCTCATCTCTGTTACATGTTACTTTATGTACTTCTTTGAAGGGATCCTTTTTTGCTCATCAAGTAATTTAAATATTCATCTGGTGGAACCACTGTGTGCCACATAACCATGGGCTAAGAGTAAAATGAAACTCCCAAGTCAAGAAACACAGAATTTGTGGAAGCAGACAGAAAACAATCAAACAAACAAATATGCAAGACATCAGGTGGTAATGGTGGTATGAAACTATACAATGGAGACAAGAGGAAAGAGAATGAAGGGTCAGATAAAGTGACATTTTATCCTGGAAAGACCAGTAGCATTGAGAGAGCAAAGCAGGTGGATAACTGGGAGAAGTGTGTTCCAGTCTTGGGGCAGAGGTCGTTTAAAACCCTATAGCAGAAGTATGTTAGCCAAGTTTTAAAGAGAAAGGAAGAAAAGAAGAGAGATAGACAGACAGACAGAGGCAGAGAGACAGACAGAAACCAGTAAGAAGGTTAAAGGCACGGGAGAGCTAAGAATGAGGAGGAATGGTAAACACTGAAGCCAGTGAGCTGCCAGTGGGTTAGACCCCATCATGCCTTACAGGTCTTAATAAGAAATTGGAACTGTAATGAAAAAATGCTGGCGGCTTTAAAAGAGAATTCAACTCAACTCAACTCAACAAACGACTATTGGGTCGATTCTGACTCATGGTGTCCTCAAAGACAGGGTAGAACTGCCCTTGTGGATTTCTGAGGCTGTAAAGTCTCATCTTTCTCTCATAGAGAAGATTGTGGGTTTGAACTGCTGACCTTGTGATTAGCATCCGAAAGCATGCTCCACTATGCCATCTAATCTGGCATTCATTTTTAAAGACTCTGATGAGCAAGGCTGGGAGGATGACCAGTTAGAAGTTATGATAACACAGGTGAGGAATGACGGTGCTTCAGATCGCTGTGGTAGTAGGAGAGGTGGAGAGCACTTGTCAGATTCTGGATACATTTGGGAGGAATAGTTGACAGGATTTGCTGCTGGTGGGTTGGAGTTTCAAAGACTTTTGGCTTGAGTATCTGGAAGAATGGCTGTTCCATTTCCTAGAGAAAAGCAGGTGTGTGAGGGCAGTGGGCGGGGGGTGGGGCGTGGGGGGAGTAGGAAAATTGACATTTGACTTTAGACCCTAAGTGGGAGGTGCTTAGCTGACATCTAAAGTGAGGGTGTTGAATAGGCAGCTAGATACACAAATCTGGAATTCAGAGTAGAAATGCAGAACAGAGATAACCATTGGAATAGATGGTTATTGAATGCCTTGAGAAAGTCACCCGGGAATTGTGCCTAGAATTTGTATTGAATCCGTCTTTTTTTTTTTTTCTTCCCCTCTCTGGGCTTCTCTAAATGCTGAGGGAATGATGAGCAGAGCAGAGCAGAGCACTGAGTGGTCACAGGGAACAGAACGTTCCCGGTGAGGCATCCTTGCCCATCAACAGATGCCTGTCCTCAGCACAGGGGGGAAAGAGGTCCACCTCCACAGTTTCCAGGTTGGAAGGATCACCCAGTGCTCTGGTCTCATCTATGTAACAATCTAGAGCGAGTCCCAACGTGAGGACACTCAGAGGCTCTAGAACAGTGGTTCTCAACCTCCCTCATGCCACGACCCCCTGTCATACAGTTCCTCATCTTGTGGTGACCCCCCCCAACCATAAAATTATTTTCCTTGCTACTTCATCACTGTCATTTTACTACTGTTAGAATCGTCATGTAAATATCTGATATGCAGGATGTATTCTCATTGTTACAAATTGAACATCATTAAAGCATAGTGATGAATCACAAAACAATATGTAATTTTATATTGTGAAATATTATGACAAATAATATGACAAAGAAATGGAACGCTGTCTTGAAGCATGGTGTAGCATGGCTAACAGTCTTCACACCGGGTACTCGTAGGTGGGTGTATCTGCAGGTGGGCAGACCCGCCTAGAGACGATAGAGGAGCGGTGTCTTGGTTCCTAAGACCATCAGAAATGTGTGTTTTCGGAAAGGGTCGTTTGACCCCTCAAAGGGCTCGTGACCCATAGGTTGAGAACCACTGCTCTAGAAGGTGGAAGCAGACAGTCGAGAAAAGAAATGAATAGGAAAAAAAATGCTGGAGAAAAAGACAAAGTAGACCAGACTGTTCAGAATGACACTGAATGAAGATACTTATTCCTGAGTTGCGGGGGAGATGTAGAGAGTCAGTCACTAGCAACTAAAACGATAAGGGGGTTACAGAGAGAAACCAGAGGTAGGAGGGAACAGAAAATCAAAAGCAGAAGGAGAGAAAGAAAGAAAAAAACCCCGAGGAGGTGAGGCTGATGTGTGGAGAAAGAGCAAAGGAAATACACTGCCATCCACTCGTCATGCTGAGAACGGCCGGGTACGGTGGGACTGATGTCTGATCTCTGTGCACCTCAAGACAGACAGATGGTAATGCTGGGGGAGCTTCACAAAGCCTGTGGGCAGTCTGCATCCAAGAAGACTCACACTGGCCAGGGTGAAATGCTCAAGTAAACACAAGGGACAATAGCCCTGGGGTTACAAGCGACCTGACACGATTCTTCCCTGCCTCGCCTGGCCTCCAGCGTGTGTGGACGACATGCAGGGGCCGCTGCAAGGGGAAGAGGAAAAACGTCCTTCAACTGGGTGACCTCTCTTGTCAACATTTCGCTAATTAAGGGAAGATATTACCTACAGAACTCTGCTGGCTCAGCCCTATTTCCTGCTCATTAAAAATAAAAAAAGAAGAAGAAGAAGAAGAAAGAAAAATCAGGACAACGGAATGTAAATTATTTTTGCTTTGTTTTTACTTTCCAAATGAGCTGAGTGGCAGTGGTCGCTGTTGCCAAACCACTTCCCGAACAATAGGATTTTGACACAGAGAATGAGATCTGAACAGCATGAAGAAATCTCAAAAAGCGGAGCAGGCTGCATTATCTCATGCCTGCACGACGGTCGTCCAAAAGATGAGTGATCACTCTCCATTTGTGCAAGCAGAGCCGCGGTCCAAGGCCCTGACAGAGCCACTAATTGCCTAGCTGCTTGTTTACACAGCCCAGAGATGGTGACGGCACAAACAGCTCATTGCCCTTGAAATGGGACCAAACACGGGGAGCCTGTCCGATGCAATCAAGGAGGTACAGAAAGAACTGTCATGGGGGGACACGTCTCCGGAGGAAAACAAAGGGCTGGGGCATCGAGCAAAGACGGGTTCATACACCCACGGCTGGCTTGCCATAAACAGCTGAAGCCCTGCCACGTTCTGCACCCCAGCCCCTCCATGGAGACCTCCCTTTACCTGCTCTCCCCTTAGGACGTGGGAGAGAGCTGGGCTCTTACTCTTTGGACGTCAGGAAACTCGGCAATCCTCTCCTGTCAGAAGCAACTGGGGAATGTTCTCATCGAGCCGCACTTCCAAGTTTCTGCATCTAGAGTGGTTCTGCTCCACTGGACTTCTGAGCTCTGTTAGCCTTCACGTGGCGTGTGCTCCGCCGTCCAACGGTGTTCCCTGTAGTGGCCTCCTGGTCCTGTAAGCTAGACTGCAGGCTGCTTGAGGAGCAGCATCAGAAGTCCCGAACACCCCGGCAGGGCACTGTCTGTGATCGTTAATGATGATTAACGACTTCGAGCACAGCTTGGCTATTTGTCTCCTTTGACGACGTTAGAAGGTTGGTTTCTTTAGACGAGGGGCCCAAATTTGTCACTTGAGCCCTTGGCCAACTCTGGAGATAAATCATGGCCGGGGCCTCTAGAGTTCTGGAAACATATGTGAAAGGAAGGTTCTTTCCAAATTATTTCTTCTTAAAATGAGATCAGGCTTAAAAAAAAAAAAAACCTTTCTCTCTAATGCCCAGCCCGTAGGTATGGTGCTGGTCAGCAGTAATAAGGCCATCAAGTGGGACACAACGAATAAGATGTCCTGATAACTTCTAGCCAGAAGTATATGGACACTGAAAATGATTGACTTACGGGGATGGGAAGCTCTTTTCTTAAATCAAACCAAAAAATATCAGAGATCCAACCCATCTTCCCAGGAAGGAGGGCTTC
>NW_022103915.1:90535113-90604467 GCF_000313985.2 Echinops telfairi | reverse complement strand
AAGTATGCACATAACGGGTTAAAAGAGGGAGTCTTCATCTTTTAAAGAAGAAAATCCAACTCCTCACTCTACCTGTCCCAACTCTGGAAGATATGCACAGACAGGAGAGCCGTACAATCCGAAAGGTTCGCATTACGCAGAAACCGCTGCTCAAAGAGGGACTCACACGCAGGAACCAGATTGAGAAACAGACCTCCAACATTTATCACCGTTGATCCAGCCAGTGGCTTTCTTTCTCCCTTTGGCCATTACTTTAGATAATTTTTGCTTGGAATTGTTTTTTTCCGGTTTCCTGACAGCTCATTGATCTCGGGTTTAGATCATCATAGTTTGTGGAGAACAACACAGCCTACTTTTTTTTTTAAGCTTGTTTCTGCTCAGATGCCTCTTGGATGTGTTTATTTAATACTTTGGAGAAACATACACACACACACACACACACACACACATGGACGCGCGCTATTCTAATCTCAGAGTACAATGACCTCTGTCCCTGGAGAAGAGGTCACATATGTCCAAGTGCATAATTTCGTGATTTTAAATTAAGACAGGTGGTGTCCCAAATCACCTCACCTGGAACATGTAACCCAAACTCGTGAACGTTAATACAAATTCCAGACTCTGGTCCCTTATGCTTCTTTTCTGTATCAGAAAATTGCTAGGTTACAGGCGTCATTGAAGAAAAAAAAAAGTTTGTTTCTCCAGAGTGACTTGGAAGCGACTCTTCAAGGGCCACCTTCCGTCGACCCCTTCCTTGCCGCCATTCCGGGCCCACAGCACTTGGTTGCATAGTGCTGGCTACGGACACAGGGCAGGTGGTTAGATCTGCTTCCTCTGTTACTCAGTAGCTTATACTTCCGACTCAGCTAAACAACCTTGACAAATACCAAAAAAACGGCTAAGGATCTACCCGATCTCACAGGCTCACAATGCTCTGCAGCTGTGGGGCCGAGCCCGCGGTGGATCTGGCTTCACGCTCGTTATCCCCTGGGGAAACAAGGGTGAACAGTATGGATTTATACGCAATGACAAGATGCAGCTGGTGAGGTCTGCTTTCTAGGCAGTGGAGCTCTGCTTCCACCCTGTCGGAGGCAGCATCACCAACCGGGCTGTGCGGGGGCCCGGCAACCCCTGGGGAGCCCCTGCGAAGGCAGGTAGACATGAGCATTGGGCTTTTGAAGAGGCACTTTTACGTAAAGCAAGCATACAGACAAAGAAATGCCCAAGTTTCAGTGCTGTCTCCCGTAGCCAAGCAAGACTTGGGCCAATAGACCTCAATGTTCTGATAATGCATGCCTTTTGAAAGGTCTAAAAAAATCTTTAATCTGGACATTAAAATGAAAAGGCACACATTTATTCTCTCCATAAGCAGGTGTGTTATTAAACCTTTCACTGCTCTTTGTATGTTTACCTATGCTGGGCAAGTGAAATTTGCACGCACTTTTATGCACTGAATTTTTTTTAATTTACTGAACTCTGGGAGATTATGTGATGAGATAAGGACACATGATTATATAACTAAACTATATTTAAAACAAACCATTACATGATTATATGATTAAAACAATAGTCCAGGGGAGTGGTTTAAAGGCCAGATCGGGGGAAGAAAACCTTCATCATGTCAAGCGTATGATTTATGTTGATTTATGAGGGAAGTGAGGTGTGTGTGTGTCTTCCAACTAAAAAATGTGCATTTCAAATGAGGTAGAAAATGCAGCACCTGGGCATTTCTTTAAGTCCAGGGCACGCACTCGGATCTCTGGTGACAGCCCTCCTGTGGGCCATGGGCCCACTAAGTAGAGTCAGATTCATAGGCTACTACCTAGCTGTTTGTTTCCTTCCATGCGGTCACCTAGAGTAGTCAGGAGTTTTAAGGAGAGTCATAAAATCTCACTCCCTGCAAACCCCATTCGTCCTGCAGACATTATTAGGCCAAGAGCAATCACATGTCTAGTTGGCGATTTCTTTGACTCTTTGAGACAACACAAATCTCTTTTTATCAGATGGGAGGCACTAATGGTCGGTATTCAAAGTCTTGATGGACTAAGTCAACTCAAGCTAAATAGGGAGACGTCATTGGCTCTGAGATAGTCATCCCACCTCCACTTCTTCCCCACGGAAGCTTCATCGCCGCCTGGTTCCAGATACGTGCATGGAGAAGTTTTCGGATTACTTTTCCAATTCTAGTCATCATCTGATTCCAACCTCACAGGAGACCCATCTGAGACTAGTCAACTCACAGAACCATGAGTGCTAAGAATAAACTATTGTTTTATATTGGATGGCTATACAGCAATATATCTACCCTGGATTTGGGCACCATTGTTAGTCATGGTCACCAGGCTGTCGTTTTCACGAACAAATATAAATTCTAAAGGTAGAGATTATATCCATTTTGATCACCACTATCTCAATAACAGGAAACTTGTGATATAGTGGGTGAAGTGCTGGGCTGCTAATTGCAAGGCTGACAGTTCAAACCTACCCACTGTTCTGTGGGGAAAGACGAGTCCGTCTGCTCCTGTAAAGAGTTAGTCTCTGAAAGGCCGAGGAACAGGTCTGGTCTGTCCTGTAGGGTCACTGTGGCTTGGAAGTGACTTGATGGCAGAGGGTTTAGTTTGTGGTTATGTCGTGGGGCCTAGAATATTAAAACAATGCAAACTCGCTGCCCCTGAGTTAAGTATCACTCATAATGACCCTATAGGGTAGGGTAGAATGACCCCTGCGGTCTTCTGAGATTATAAATCTTTACAGGAGTAGAAAGCCTCCTCCTTCTCTAAGGAATTACTGGTTGGTTTCGAACTGCTGCCCTGGTGGTTAGCAGCCCAACCTGTAACCCACTGTGCCAACAAGGCTCTGCCTACAAGAGAGTAAAGTTTTCATTACTGTTTGTATAAGTTAGTTTGAGCAACCCTACCTGTGCTAGCGAGGGTAAAGAAGGAAATGACCCCTGGTTAATGCCGCATATTTGATGAAACTCAAGTCTTCGTCTCTGCCGAAGAATCATCCATCACAGCCAAACATAAGAAAACATAAGGGAAGGGTCAAAGCAAGGAAGAACACAAATACTGTATGTGACCAAGCTAGCACAAATGATTCCGCACGCAACTACTAACGGACACATTGGCATTCCAGAGGAGCCTCAGCAGAGAAGCCTGGTGATCTGCTTCCGAAGGGACACAGCCTGGACAATGCCCGGGGTTGTCATGTGCAGGAGTTAGCTTGACGGCAGCTCTTTTGGCTTCTGGTCTTCATGTTGGAAACAGTACTGGGTGGCTGACATGTACTGGCTGACTTGACCCTCACGGTAACCTTCTGGTGTTGATATTATTACCCCTATTTTCAAGCGGAAGGACCCAGTCCTTCAGATGAAATTTCCCAAGGTCAGACAGCCAGGGAAGGGCTTTGTACTCAGTTTTATTCATTCCAAAGCCAGCCTTCTTTTCGCTATAGTCTCCCAGGAGACTACAACAGAAACAGTGGGGTAAAAAAAACCAATTTGAAAGAGATGCATGCAAAACCTACCCCTTGAATCTTACCCAGGACTCTCTGGTTGTATTCATTGCTGTCAACATGTTGGAACCTATGTTATCACACGAAGCTCAGACCAATTACAACTGAAGCCACAGCCATGACTACAGACTAGGGTCTCATGCCAGAGAAAGCTGAAGTTTAAGAAGGCAGACGATCACGCACATATATTATGTTAGTAATTAGACCTAATCCTACTAGAATCATGAAACCTGAGGGAAGAAATTAAGGGAAGCCGAGTGCCCTCCTGAGAAGCATAGTGATTTCAAACAGATTTTTCAGGGGGTTTCTCCATGACCAGCTTGACTGCGTAGTGCTTTCCTAGGGCTATTACCTTACCATCACTCACTTCACATTTCCCTTCTTTTTTCAGCAAGGAACGGAGATGGTGTGATGAGCTCAGCAGTCAGATGGTGTGTTCATTTCAATGACTAATTTGAATGTCAACAAGCTGATAGATGTTTGGAGCATGGAAAACGACAAAGATCCTGGGGCCTGACTTGGAGGGGAGGGGTGAGCATGGGCTATGAAACACAAACTCAAAAGTTAAACTCACTGCCATTAAGTCGACTCCAACGCATATTGACCCTACAGGGCAGCATGGAACTGCCTCTGTGGGTTTCCAAGACTATACATCTTTACAGGGATAGGAAGACTCCTCTTTGTCCCCACAAAGTGGCTGGTGGTTTCGAACAACTGACCTTGTGGGTAGCAACCCAACCCTCAGCCCACTCGGCCACCAGGGCTTCTTAGGCTATCGGGGATCAGGCAATTCAAGAAGCTCAGGACTTTTTGTTGAACTTGTGGGAACCCGACTGGCCCTGCATATTTCCTAGAGCCAGAAACCACCGCGTGTTCCTGTTTACCACCACTCTGATCTCATCAGATAAGCAGTAACTTTTTAGAAGAAAAACGGCACACGGAAATCAAAACTTGTATTTGCAAGACTGGTAAGAAAAGGTGGATGCTTTGCTTTTCGAATAATGTAACACAATGAGTAAAGAATTAAATGATTACGCTCTCACCTTACTACTTTTTAAAGTTGCAGGTTCTCAAAAAAACAAGAATAGCAACTTCTCCTTACTCTTTTGTCTGCTAGAAAGCCAGTATGGGTATTATGGTAATGAGCAATTATCAAGGATATTTAGAGCTGCTTACTCTGAGGCATTGACTGTTATTTTCCATTAATTTAGCCACTGGGCCAAGGCTCTCAGACGCTGGGTCCCAAGGATCATGTGCTTGCAGTGTAAGTCAGCCGCCACTAGGTGGTAATCTTGTTGATTTTGGTAGCCATGCTGTCTTTAGCGGAATGGTATCACTCCCTGCTATCAAGATACCACGATAGAAATTATAACAATACTTGAAAATAAAATATTTTAATGACAGAAGGAAACAACGATTATGTAAAAAACGTCATGTACATTTGGTACCTTTACCTTAGGCTAACTCTACTTCCTGTTTCACTGACACAAAAAGGAGCATTCAAGTCCGGGAGGACCCGGCTCACAGTCATTGCGTTTGGCTTTGAGAGGAGAGAAGACCGGTGTGGGAGTCCTCTCAGAACTTCAGACTTTCCTCTGTCATTTGTTATTGGCCATCTGGATCCCAAGTCCGTTCCCACCCTTGCGAAGATAAAACTTCATGACTGACTTTCTGAGCATCCCCCTCAGAACAAGCTGATCAGAGAACCCTCCAATGGCGTCATAGCAGTAGCAGCTGACGTGTATAGAAGAGCGAGACTCTGGGACCTGGCCTACATTCAGTACCTTACAGCTCCTGAACTCCTACCAGGGCTTCCAGGACTCCTTTACAACAAAATCAACTCTGCAGAAAAGAAAAACCATGACCAGGAGAAGCAGATCTTTCTAACGTTATGGAAGGAAGAGACGTTTCCAAAGTGGTACATTATCTGTAAAACCACCTTCTACAAATAAATAGATATGTAATATATATACGTGTATATATATATTCTACATCATATACATTCTACAAAACAACCCATAGATGTTAAGTCTTCCCATCCCAGAGAAGACAATAACTGAGTGCGTCCAAGAGAAGTCCTGGGAGATCAGTGGCCATCAATCACTGATTAAAGCCTCGATGATCGTTGTACAGACTCCAAAGAAGTGGTAGCTGTGCCCAGACTGACACGAAAACAATGATGTTGGAAGGATGCAGAGCTCAATGCTGATTACATAAAATACTTGTCTCTGTTATCCTTTAGAAACTGCAGCAGATATCAGCGTTCTTGTTGTTGAGGATGGTAGAAGACTCCAGGCATTCAGAGTCCCGGAGTCTAAGGAGATGGTAGAAGACTCCAGGCATTCAGAGTCCCAGAGTCTAAGTGAGAAGGTGGGAGAAACTTCTTAGTTCTCTTTACCCACAAGGATCTTGCTGGAGAGAGTAAGTGATTTTTCCAAGCGACTAGGCTAGCCCAATAACAACATTGGAATTGTGATCACACTGACCTTGATTGAGTAAATTACTTAAGTCCTCAGATTCAGTGAGCTTTAAGGAAAGTTGAATCCAAGAAGTATCCGAATGGAAACTTCAAGGGTGAGGTTTTAAACAAATTGGCGTTTCTCCCAGAGGGTGGTGATGGACAATAAAGACACCCATGAAATCTGCAATGGGAGAATTAACAAGTAGACAAGAAAGCTTGCACATAGAAAAGAACATGGCCCTCTTGACTCGGGGCTCTCCTTCAAGCCTATCAGACAGTGTTGTGACTTGTCACAAAGGGGTGACTGGAATTGCAGCTCTACCACCAAACCACCTGGTTTCTGCCACAACAAAGGGACATGAAGGCATCGCCCAACATCATTGTTAGGAGCAAGGATGTGTGGAGTTAATACTTCAAAGTCCTACTGCAAATATCAATTTAAGGACCAGTCCCTGTTGCCCTAAAGCAATCTGGCCTCCTGAGCTTAGAGCCACTGTGTGTGTGTGTGTGTGTGTGTGTGTGTGTGTGTATACATATCTGTTGCTCTATGGAGCCCTGTGACACTGTGGGTTAGGCATAGGGCTGCTCCTCACAGTTGGCAGTTCAAAGCCACCAACGGCTCTTTCAGAGAAAGATGAGCCTGTTGCTGCCATACACATGTCCAGTCTTAGAAACCCTGGGTAGGGTGGCCATGTGTGGGGAGAGACTCCTTGGCCATGGAGTTGGGTTATTTTGCTTACATTTCCTAGAGAGGCCATGTAAGTTTTATGATTTTTCTCCCTAGAACTACTAAGAACCGTAATGTTAATAGATTTCCTAGTATCGTACCATGCTCACATTCTGAAAGCAAGTTTCACTTGGTCAAGAACTATGCTGTGTTTTACTTAAGATTTTAAAACTAGAGCGACAGTGCAAAGCCTCACCCGAAGTGGAGAGGGGACACAGGAGAGCGAATAGCAGAGGGAGAAGGGAGGAGTAGGCTTCTGGGGAACAAAATTTGCTCTTTGATCAAAATGTTTGGGAAGAAAACCCCACAAAACTGTTTTCAAACAACTCTGTCAGCTGAGTTCTCCTAAGAGAATGCCGATTACATGGATTTCTCCCTTTCTGGGGATTACTGTACTGTGTTCCAAAGATCGCGACGGCTTCTCTGAGTGTTGGTTGTTCGATGAAGGTTTGGAACAACCCATCCTCGCCCTCCCTCAGTGGCAGTGAGGCAGAGGAGACCCTGTTTGGGCCCGAAGTCCTCCTCTCACAGGCTCTGTTGACAATGGAAGAGCTACTTCTCTCACGGGCCACCATATCTGGTCCATTGACCCTCCTGAGCCTTCCTGCCTGAACATAGTGACTCCGACGGTTTTATTTGCACATTTTTGAGAGTTGAGTGGAGGAGAATGCCTAATCACCTACTCATATTCTATCGTTTAGAGGTCCAGTCATGCCTGTGTCAGACTAAGCAGACCTCAGTGTTTATTAAGAGCGGCTTATAGGCATACACCAACTTAAGATGTTTTGGTATCCCAGAGGGCTGACCACAAAATATGTGTTATATACCTAAAATGTGTTGCACCAGGATCTGGCATGGTTTACTAATTCGGAAATGATTTAAACAGGAAACAAATGACGGGGGAGACACACACACACACACACACACACACACAGACTGTCTGAAGGCACTGAGTATGTCGGGCATGCTGCGGGCTGTCATGGAATATGCAGTTATTTATATCATTTTCTTTGCAGCATTCAATGCAGTAGGGAGGCCACCCCACCCCTACCCTCCACGGCTTGGTAAGTTTATTCCTTTATTGATTTGATTTGACTAGGAAACAGTGTCTTCCATCTAAGAACATCTGTAATCTTAGCTTGTCAGCTTAGGGGATGGCTTGAGAAACGGGGCCCACCATAGTTCATTCAGACTCATTTTGGGCTTGGCTCCATTCGAGAACGCCAGATCAAAGCAGTGGAGAACGAGATAAGGCCGACTGCGGGAGTGTTGGTAGGAGAGCCAGTTTCGGTTCCAGTCCTCCCTGCCAAAGCTATAAATACAAATGACCAATTTAACAGCTCGAAAGGACCACCTACAAGACCTCTACCTGGGATGTAATCAGCCGCCCTGCGCCTTCTTTCAATTACAGAATCCCTGCCACGTTTATGGGGACCTTTAATGTGAGCATCACATTTTTGAGGGCCATATCATTATGACTATGTTTGATCTGAGGGTGGGAAAACATTAGCTTGAATAATGGCTGCACAAGGTTACTCGGGCCTGAGCTGTAAATTGGAAGCAACAAGAGACTAGTGGGGAAGGAAAACAACAACAACATAAATCACAAAAGCACCACCGCCTCCAACAGAAAGCATTCAAGGAGGAAGGCGGAGATACCAAACTTCGAAAAGTGTTGCTGCTCAACTGATTTTCCGTTCTGCTCAGGAGAGGACATAGTGAGGGGCAGGCACCCCAGGGTCACCCAGCATCACTAGTTCAGGGCATTCTGTGAAGGGCAAAGGGAAAAGAGAGAGAGAGAGAGAGAGAACTCCAGAAGAACAAACAGATCACGACTCGAGGTGGCAACAGGATATGATTTAC
The DNA here is from genome assembly GCF_000313985.2 of Echinops telfairi. Classification (NCBI taxonomy): domain Eukaryota; kingdom Metazoa; phylum Chordata; class Mammalia; order Afrosoricida; family Tenrecidae; genus Echinops; species Echinops telfairi. The sequence continues at coordinate 90,595,903 of NW_022103915.1, read as the reverse complement.
AAAAGAAAGCGGAAGTCCTCCTGCTTGTTAAAAGCACGGAATCGCAACGCCCGTGAAAACGAGCCAGCTCCTGAGTCAACTTAGTTACACACACTCCTCGGGCACGAAGAATGCAATTGCCTAAGACTGGGGGTGACTCCAGCGGAAACCCCGCGGCCATCAGGTGGATTCCCACTCGGGCCACCACTCGGGAGGAGAACTGTCCCTGATGGTATGCGAAGCTGTAATCGTTGTGAAAGCAGAGACTGCCTCATCTTTCTTCCATGAAGCGGCTGGTGGGTTCAAACCACTGACCATTAGGTGCAGCTGCTGAAGGTGTAACCAATGCGCCATCAGAGTTGCTTCTATGAATGATAAGGGCCCCGATAGAAAACTAGCTTTCCTTTGAAGTACTAAGGTGTTCTCCAGAAGTACAGGGATCCCTTCTTTTACCTGTGGTTCTTAGGTGATACCTGGCTCACACACTCCTGTACGTCAGGGACCTTCTTAGGCCACACTTTCATCACATTCTTAAACCATTAAGATCTTAGACCATTAGATTCTTAAAGCATGACTTTTTTTTTTTACAACACGACTTATGCCACTCAGACTTTTGCCAAGAGACCGACACTCTGTGTGTCGCATGGAAACCCATCAAAATGAACATATTCAAAGTGTATCTCATTGTCCTCAGTCCCCAATCGGGCCTTCTTAAAACATCTAGCTAGCTATATATGCGAGAAAAAGGAGAATTAATCCATTTCTCTACTCCTCCCTTTCTCCCCCGCCCCCAATGGCTTATCTAGTCCTATAAGTCTAAAGAACTCTATAAATGTGTTCCTTCCTTAATTTTACTGTCTTTGCCTTTGCTCAAAGCCTTATCATCATTTGCCTATATTCCTGTAAAACAGCTTAACAGATTGGCTGCTAGGCTCTCACTTGTCCGTCTCTTCTTTATGTTGCCGTCCGTCACAATGTAGTTCTTGGTGGCCATGACAACAGCATAATGACCCTCCTCTCACAAGCAAAGCGAAGCAAACCCGATGCGGCCACGTCACCCCTATGCATGCCAAGAGCGCTTTCCAAAGGTTCTCTGGCCTACCAGGGAACACGGAGAGACTTTTTTGGCCTTAGCTAGTCATACAGACTCTTCTGTGTGATCTCCTGTTCTTCCGTGGGCCCTGTGATCTAGCTACATGGACTCACTTGCCATGCGTCTTACTCTTTGGAGACCTGCCTTGCTTTTCTGCTGCCTGGAATGCTCATCAAAGCTTTGTCTGCTGAGCCTCTTAACCCCGCCCCCCCCCCCTTCCTCATCTGTGTGGCAATGACCGAAGAATTTGGAGAGTTTCCTTGCAAACAAAAGATGGAAAGCCATGGCGCTGGCATGTAGAAGCACTCCATCAACCCTGTCCTCGCCACCTTTGCTCTTTTCCTGAAAGTCCGAACAAGAACATTTCTTTTGCCGAAAGTCTCCCCTGGGTGACGTGGAACTGCACGGCATTCTTTCTCTCTGGTTCCCTATACCCAATAATGACCTGTTGCGCAGTCATTCCAATAGCAAGGGGATTTTTTTTTTCACATTTTAGCATCTCTCATATAATCTGTGAGATGGCAGGGTTCCATTGACAGTAATGTTTCCTCGATGACCATACTCATTGCCGAGTTCCGCGGAGGCGATTCCCACAGATGGCAGCAACACCGTGCGGCAGAGCAGAAGAACCCCAGAGACTTTTCGGGGCTGTGGTCTTCCTGGAAGCAGATTGGCCAGGTCTTTCTGTGGAAGAGCTGCTGGGTGTATTCACACAGCCCACCTTTCAGTGACCAGCAGCGTGCTGACCCTGAGCTCCCTCTTTCTTAGTAAAACATAAAAGGATGGTACATCTCACTATGACTGTCCCTTTGTCTGGCAGGAAGTACTATATTTAAGCTGCACACTAATGCCTGTAATCTTTTAATTACCTGAGGGTTGATAGTGCATATTGGTGGGGGTGGGCCAGGAATCCTTAAAATTCTATGAACCAGTGAAATCATTAGGAACTGCTATTGGACATTCCTGAGACGTCAGGTGATACCTTGTTTCAATATAGTACAAGTGGGCAGAGCCTCACTCTCGGAATCATGAGATGTGTCCTGACTTTCCAGCGTAGAATGCCAGCTCCTCCCTGTCACGCTAACCTACAGAAAGACTAACCATGAGCACACCCAGAGCAAAGGTGGGCATGGCGGCTAGCTCTGGAAGCTTGCATTCCAACCGCCCGAGGTCCAAGCTGAGAACGTAGAGAAAGCGATGGAATGGCGTGAGGAAGGCCGGGACCACACTTCTAGACTAGCATTGCTGACTGAAATATAATAAGAGTCACATTACGCAATTTAAGGTTTCTGGTAGCCACACATGAAAAGTAAAAGAGCTAGGCACATGAACCATAGTGTATTTTACTTATTTAACATAATGGATCCAAAATCGTGTCCATGCAAGTTAATAAAGGAGGCTTTTACGTATTTTAGAAAAGTCCCAGGGAACCATTTGGCAGTTTCAAGACTAGCCGCCTAGAGCATTTATTACAGGCAAACCAAGGGCATATCAACACTATACTGATTTTAACATACAATCAATATTTTAACAATATAAATTATACATTCTCCTTTAGTTTTTCTTTACAAATGCTTAAAAATACGATGTGTGTTTTATATTTACAGAACATCTTGATTCCAGTTAGCCACATTTCAATGCCTCATCAACTTGATACATACATGTGGCTAGTGGCTGACATATCACACAGCTTAATTCTCGTTTTGTTTTGTTTTTCTACCAACTCAGATAAGAGATGAGCTAAAAGGAACAGGCTATCGAGCCTGGTCCTTTGCATTGAGCAGTTTTGAGATATTTAAGATTCTGACAATCATATACATTTGCATTTTAAAATTATTTAATAGAATGGTAACTACTACCTTTAAATTCCTTTTAAAGGATCCCCAAATCGCTCTTTTAATCGACTTTGTTTTAACGATGATTTTTAGTTATCTTTCATAGCTTCCCCACCTCCCTTTTCATGATATTCATTAATGGAGAGTTGACTATATTCTCCAGACTAAAAAGACATAACTTTGACTATACATTAAACGTGAACAAAGTGATTGACAACAAGTGATTCTGAACTTGGGCTTCATATGGGAAAAGAGTTTTTGTTTTGTTTTTAAATACGGATGTCTGCTCTGGACCCTAGAGATGCTGGGGTCATTGGTATGACCTTTAGCCTTGATGCCGAGATTTTAAAAAATCTTTTCCAAGTGCTTCGATGATTGAAAACCACTGCTCTTGGGCTTTCTTAGAACAGCCTATTGGAACCACATCGTTCCTTCTACCGCATGATCTAGTTTCTCTGAGCAGGGCAAACGTTTAAGAATCTGAGCAGAGAAGCAACTAACATATAACTTTGAACCATGACTTTCAAATTATTTACCTTAGGCACTTAGGCACTAAGGCACAAATGATTTACCTTAGGCACTAAAGATGATTTTCAAGGTTCTGAATCAATCTATGTCACTTAAACCCTAAACACCAAAAAGAATGTATTCACAGTAAAAATGCTTTAAGATGCTAATGAGCTTGATGAAAAAGTTTTACCAAGCTGTCACACATGGAAGGCAGATTACCCAGATATGCACACTGCACAATTACTCAGAAACAGAAAAAATAGCAATTAAAAAATAGTATCTCAGTATTGAATCTAATTTCAAATTCAACAGAGGTCAGAAGCAGAATTAATCATTGGGGGTAAGCAAAGGGTAGTATTCGATATTTTCCTATAGTCCACTAGGTTGCATTTATATGGTACAACTAGGAAGTCGTGAGTTTATCTTGATCCATCGGCTAGAAAGCCTATTAGTTACAGTGACATTAACATGTAGAGTTGGTATCATTGCTTGTCTGCAGACGGCACTCTGCCCAGCAGCGCAAGTTCCCTCGTCGAGAAGGTTCAGCAGTGGCCACAGGGGCACTCAGACTTCTCTGGCTTCAAATCCAACAGCCCTCCTCACGCCGGGGCTCGATGAGCGTCGCGTGCATCCAGGGAGCAGCTGGAACGGAGTTCCTCTGACTCAAGGACTACGAATTTCTCAGCCAATCCCCAAGGTGGTTTGGCCATACTTTATGGATTCACCCTGATTAACAGTTTTTGCTGATGATGTGGTATCCTGTGGCCTTATCCAATAATAGAAACAGCATGTCGACCTATCCTCCAAATGTTCCTACGTGCATTTCCTCTAGTCTTCTAGCAACGACAAATGCTTCCTCCAGCCAATCCATCCTATTTCTGTTTCATAGCTCAAGCTGCATTTGAGAAATTAGAATAGGAAATGTCTAAAAGACATTAGACTCGCAAGTGTGCAGAGAGTGGTCAATGAAAAAGTTCCCTATGCCTGCCAAGATCACGGGGGATGGAAACTAGCCTGGTAGGATTTCTAAATAATGTGCCGAGTCCCATACACAGCAGTCCCACCTACTGACCACAAAGGTCAGTGTGTGCCAAGTGACTGGGTGTGTGACATTCACCTGGCCCCAATTTGCCTTTCTGCAAAGGAATGGAAAATACAACACACGTTTCCAATTTGCTGATAAAGCCAGGAGGGTAATCATTATCCACCTGTGTCCAGGCTGACCACAGATCTGAAATGCGTGACTGCATAAACCTTACACATCCGTCACCTGTCAGTTGACATGGACCACAAATGAACAGCTCCGTGACAAGACAAGGACAAACCAAAACAACGATCGGCCTTCAAATGTGTACAAATACAAGGGTGACTTTAGATGCTTTAAGCGACTGACAGGTGATATGAGCTCCAGGCACATTGCAGATGCAGGTGAGATGGACTAATGGGATCACAGCAACTGTTTGAGGTCAGCCCCGCTGGGATGGCAGGGCCTGTCGGCAGAGAGTGCCCTGTGCGATGAAGGACATTTCAAAGTGTTATGAACGCACACTCAACAAAGTGGCCTACCTTTCTGGAAGAACTCTTCTAGTTTGTCTTTGAAAGGCTGGAGGTACTCTTTCGGGGACTCCTTGCACACCACCGTCATCTGCTTCTCGCTAGCTGTGAAGAGAAGTTCAGAAGTCAATTCAGGTAAGAACCCACACATTTGCCGGATTCCTACTGCCGGCCAGGCATTGTGTCCAGCAGGGAGCTCTCCCTTGTGCAGAGCCCCCAGCAGTGTTTATACGCAGTCCAGAAAGAAAGCACAGAAATAAACCCCGAGCAAATCAACCCCAAGACAAACCAGCAAACAAAGAAACACATAAAAATTAATGAGTACTCTGTACCCGCCTGTTGGGACAGGGAGACAAATCATCTCTAACTTTTCTTTTTTTTAATTTTTTATAATCGTTTTATTAGGGGCTCATATGACTCTTATCACAATCCATACATACATCAATTGTGTAAAGCGCATTTGTACATTCATTGCCCTCATCATTCTCAAAACATTTCCTCTCCACTTAAGCCCCCGGCATTAAGTCCTCATTTTTCCCCTCCCTCCCTGCTCCCCCCTCCCTCATGAGCCCTTGATAATTTATAAATCATTATTTTGTCATATCTTGCCATGTCCGACCTCTCCCTTTCTTTTAACGGTGCATACAAACCTTTGACAGCCCTTATAGATTTGCCTACACTCTTTAATTTGTCTTTTGTTCCAGTTCCATTTTTAACGAACTTTTTCTCGGCAAAGAGTCCTCTATTGTGTATATTTCATGTTCATATCTCATGTGTTCAATGTGACCACGTTTGGGCCTTAAGCCCTGATGTTTCTATGGGTTCTTTCCAGGTGGGAGTTTCCGGTCTTTTGCTAGGACACACCTAAACTTGGTTGGTCCGAACAGATTTACAAAATGCATTGGTTGATTCTCTCTTAACTGCTATTTTGTTATTTTTGTATCAATTGCATATAGTTTCTATTGACAATACAGATGATTATTAATGAAACTTTCTTACATTCCATGCACATTGTGAATGCTTTTTTATCAGCCCAACAGAATCCTGTTTCTCTCCTGAAATCACTCATACCAACCAGTGAAGAGCTCCAAAGAAAAGTGAGGAAATGAGAGAGAGTCATGGAGAGGTGGTGGTGGTGGTGGTGGGGGGTGGAGAGGCGGCGGGAGGGGGTCGTGCTGGGAATCCTTTCACTCCCTACTTTGTGCTCTGATTTCAAGTATTCCATTTACAGAGAACAATTTTTCATTAAACACAAAGAACATAAGGTAAGTGACGTCTGCACCTGGGCACTCAGGACACAAATGAAAGCCGGCCAAGACCGTCCTTGAGGCTCCTTTCTCCCTAGCCAAAGCAAAGCTGAAGATGGAGAATATTTCCCGACGACAAAAGCAGACATGTGCATTTTTTGCTTGCATCCCAGAGCTGATCACTGTCACTCTCCCTTTGTTGTGGCTGGTGGGGTGGGGTCCGGGAGGAAGAAGTTGGGGGGGGTGTGGGAGAGCCCATGAGGGTGCCCATAAAACTTCCTGGGTCATAAGTGGAGTGGTAAAGAACTTGTGCTTGGATTGAGGCCTACCCGGACTCAAGTCTGACTGCTTCGCATCCGACAGTGGTGACCTTTGGGCAGTGGCTTGCTGTTCTTCTCTGCAAGTTGGGCTCCTCGCAAACGGATGATAAAACTCAAAGCAAACTCACTGCTGTCTCGTTGATTCTGCCTCGGTGTGACGCAGCCGGACAGAGGAGACCTGCCCCATAGCATTTTCCAATGCTAGCATCTTTAAGGGAGCATCTTCCTCCCACATTGTCCTCCTGTGGCGTGGCCAGTGGGTTTGTTTCAGAGCTGAGGGCTTGGTAAATAAGCACGGTGCCACTGGGGCTTGTTCCCGGAGGGGTAGAATCGAATGAGATGCTGCACGTGTGTGCGCTGCTGAGGGCCCATGGGGATTATTTGAAATGTCTATGACTTAGGAAGACAGGTCTGGACACAGGTCACTGCCCCAAGTAGCAAGTCATGACTGGGGATCATCTGCTGGAGATGTCTGTGTTTGGGACAGGGGTTTGCATTCTGTTGCTGCGGTGCCACCACCACCCCATGGCGAGAATTCAAAAGGAAGCAGCAGGGCAAGAAGAAGCACACGTGACACAGCTCCCTGCAGGCCTCAGAGCCTCGCTCACTGCTTGGAAACGAGAAACTGAAGTCGGGATGCATGAGAGCGAGCATCACTGCTGAGCCTGCAGTCGGCCCTGCACCTCCGCAGGCGGGGCGGGGCTCCCACGTGGTCTGATCAAATGAGCCTCCTCCACAGGATCAAAGGGGAGGACTGTCCCAAGCCTAGCTACATGTTCTGGTGGCCGGGCGGCCTGCCCGGCTCTGATTTACTAACTCAGCTCAGCCAGGGATGCTTTCTGGCCGGCAGATGGGCGACCTGACGACTAATGACTGATGACACCAGAGACTGGCAATGCAAAAAGCTGAGAGGTCCCAGACAAACCCACACATGCAGTTTATTGTCCAACTCGTAGACGAATGTGCAGTATTCTAGACCACCAAGGTTGTCTCAGATACAGGCTGTGCAAGAGAGTCAGTGTTAAAAGCCCAAGTCACGAGAGACACTTTCTCTCTCTTAAAACAGAAACACAACAAAATGAAACAGACTTAAATGTACATTAGTTGCTGAAATTAGCTCCGAAGAAGTGCTCAGTGCAAGAAATGGTGAGAGAGGAAGCATTACAAATCAACTCACGATGAAGGCATGAGTTGAACGGAGCGCAGCATCTTCGTTAAAGAGGAAGTACTTAGGGAACATTTCCATTGAAAAGAAAGAGAGAAAACCTGAGCTGGCCTTGAGAGTCCTAAGCTGAAGGATATTAGATGATCAAGGTGATAGTTGGTTGTTTGGTTTTGACCACAAAGAACAAAGGAATAACGTCTACGTAGCCCAGGGAAAGGGGGGGGGGCACATCTGACATCACATACAAAAATTAACCCAGAATGGATCCAAGGCCTTCCCTGTGAAAATGGAAACAGAAAAGCGATGCAAAGGAAACACGAGAGCAATGCTTTGTGATTGCGTTTTCAACAACGCCTTCCCAGACGAGAGACCAAATGCACACAGACAGACCAGGTCAATGGAAATGAACAATGCTGCTCTTCGGAGGATCCAAGAACTTTATAAACAAAATGAAGTGACCACCAGTAGATGGGGGGACCATTTATATCTGATTAGGGTTTGATGCCCAGAGTGCATACACCATTTCTATAGCATAACAACAAGAAGGTAAACAGCCCAATTAAATAATGAGCTAAGGACTTAATAGACATTTCACCAAAGAAGTTATACAAAGATTTGATAAACACAAGAAAATATGTCAAAATAAAAAAAACAACCCCCCCCCCCAATCCACTGCCAATGACTCTCTTCTGACCCATAGAGTCCCTGTAGGACAGGACAGAATTGCCCCCGAGTTTCTGAGGCTGTAAATCTTCACAGGAGCAGAAAATCTCATCTTTCTTCTATGTAATGAGTGGGGGCTTTGAAACTCTGACCTCATGGTTAGCAGCCTGACACATATCAGAGCTATAACAAGATATCAGTTCAAACACACTCGAATGGCTCTTACCTGGAAAATAACAACAGAAGATGTAGAGAAATCGAAACCCTCCTCCATGGTTAGGATTAGAAATATAAATTGACGTGCAAATTGACACAAAGGAGGAATACACGGATCGTGATAAAAGCTGTACGAGCCCTCAATAAAATGGTTTAAAAAAAACTGATATAGCCACTGTGGAAAACACTATGGTGATGCCTCAAAATACAAACAAAAAACCCACCAAAATACATAGGATTACATTTTACTAAGGAATTCCATGGCAAAGGATTTGAAAGGAGGGGCTCAAACAGACAGTTGTACACCAGTGTTCATGGCAGTCTTCTTCACAGTAGCCAAAAAAGATGAAAAGATCACTCACAGATAAATTAGTGGTGCAGGAATACATTGCTCATGTCTGTTTGGAAGCACTAGCATGTCTGAGTACAGGAATGCTAGGCCCTGGTCTTGAGGTCAAAACCCCACTTCATCTAGATGCTGTGCCCAGGCAATAACTCCCATGTCTGGTCCTCCCTCGGCTCCTGTGACTAGGCAGGTCTAGTCCAGAGTGGCCCTGGAGGACACCCTAGGAAAAGTAGGTGCCCAGGTGCCCCAGCCTTGGCTCAGGTGTTCTTGTTCCCCTAGGCCCACACCATCCTCTCCCTGAGTAGATTCTTCTCATGGGTAAATTGACCTTCCCGGTAGCTGGCTTAGCAGAAAAGGTCATTGTTGCCAGGTGGGACATGGCTTAGTGTTCACCCCAGGAATCGGCAGCGGGAACTACCTGAACCACATACTACCAGGCCAGTGTACTAGGAGTCCTTTGGAGTTAGGATGTACATATTTGCACAAAGGGGAAATCACGTTGTATCCTATTTCACAGAAAATTTTGTGGACATTAAGCAACACATACCTGTGCAAAAGCTCCAAATTCACAGGTCAATTCTGACTCACGGTGACCCTATAGGACAGGGTAGAACTGCCCCTGTGGGTTTCTGACACTGTAACTCTTTATGGGAGTAGAAAGCCTCATCTTTGGCGCACAGAGAGGCTTGCGGTTTCAAACTGAGGATCTTGCACCGTTAGCAGCCCAATGGGTGACCCCGACGCCCCCAGAGCTCCAGGGGACTTCAAAAGTTCACGGGAAAACGCCACTACCTTTTCACTCCGCCTTTCAACCAAGTTTTGAAGCCCTCTCATACATCTATACAATGGAATGGGCTCACGCACAGGAACCACGGTGAGGCTGGCCGGGCCGGCGGTGTTTCAGTCTGCCGTGTGCCGGGTCGCTATGGGTTGGAATGGACTGGATGGCACCTAGTAGGACGACGTGAAGGAAAAACGAGGCCCTGGGACACGCTATGTCACGAATAAACTTTGAAAACAAGCCGAGTGAGCTGAGCCATACATGGACAGAGTGTGTATGTCTCATGCAAATGAAACACCCAGAATAAGTGAATGCCTAGAAACCAGACGCAGGTGGGAGGGGGTCTGAGGAAGAAATGCTTCAGGAGGCTAGGTTTCTGTTAAGGGTGAATAGAACATTTGGAAAAGGATAGGGTTGGTCGCTGCATAACATGGGGCACGCAATTAATATCACTGAATTGTATTTGCCAACATAACTGAAATGGTGTATACTTTGTTTTTTGGCAATTAATATCACTGAATTGTATTTGCCAACATAACTGAAATGGTGTATACTTTGTTTTTTGCATTTCACCAACATTAAAAATGTATAGCATGGGCAAGTGAGATATAATTAATGTATACAGGCAAGTTTTAGAAAAATGAATCCGATCTCTTTTCCTGGGAATCAGTGAAGCTCTAGTTCCTTATTAGTTAAGCCTGAATCCATTTTTAGAGGAAAGGAGGGTTTTATGTAGCTGTCCCACTTTTCTGGATAGTACAAAGTGTTAAGCAGTTGACTACTAGTCTGAAGGTCGATGGTTCGAATCCATCAGAGGCACCTTGGGAGACCAGCCTGTTGGTCTATTTCTGAAAGGTCGGAGCCGGTGGAGCAGTTCACAGCACAGGATAAGCATTGGGAATGACCCGGGGACAACTAATACCAACAAATTCATTTCTCTTATCAACAATTTGGTCTCCTCTCACCCAGTTCTTATGCTCCTTATGATATGGTCCAGTACCAGGTCTTTCTCTTCCTAAGTTTTACAAGATCTTGGCTTCTTTTTCCCCTTGGAGCTTGTTGTAGCAACTGATGGGATTATTTGATGACAGCAAGTCTTGGTGGGATAGCCATGGGGTTTAGGTGAGAGACACAGTTAAGAGTGAGATTACAACAATCTAGAATGTTGGGTTAAGAGCTTCATAGTAATTAAATCTACTCAGTAAGTTCATTAATCCCCCCAAATATTTTCAGAAGGACTACCACGTCCTAGTCGCTGTACTAGTGGTGGGGTAGCACGTGTGAAAACGGATAAAATCTGTGGTCTCTGACGATGCAGTGAATGGGCCACCCTCAAGCATCTCTATAGGAGGATGCTGCATTCTGATTTTGTTCTCATAATCCAGTTGCTGCCATGTGGCATCTAGTCAGTTTCAAACCATGCTGACCCTCTGCACTACCCTGTGCCACACTGTTCGGTCCTGTGCCATCGTCCCGACCCTTGCTGTGTCCCAGTTATTCCTGCAGCCACTGCATCGATCCATCTGTGAAGTTTGTCCGCCTTTTCCATTGGCCCTCTACTTTACCAAACACGATGATGTTCTGCAGGGACTGGTCTCTCTTGAGAATGGGTCCAAAGCACAGAAGGTAAAGTCATACACCACTAAGCCTGAGAGGATAGCGTAGAACTGTCCCGGGGATGGGGGTGGGGTTCTGGGACTACAAATCTTTACAGAGGTAGAAAGCCTCATCTTTCTCCCTTGGAGCAGCTAGTGGTTTCAAACAGCTGAGCTTGCCGTGAGCTGCTCAAGTCTTAACCCACTACACCACAAGGGCTCTTGGGGCTTTCCTGCAGCTTTGCTACATCCTTTGGGACTCATAAATGCTTGCTGTGAGTCGCTGGGTGTGTGAACACTGAGTATGATGCTGTGTTGCTGAGTGTGAGCTCCCACAACAAAGACAGCTTCTAAAGAGACTGGGGTGTCCCCATACATACCTTTAACATTCCTTCAAGTAACAGAGGTAGCTTTGTTTTCTATAGAGACATTTGGAATAAGTGATTTCTTGTTCACAGGAGACAAGGTAGTTCCTAATCCTATGATGACAATACGCATGCATGTAGGTTACACAGATCCCGATTGAGACACTGAAAACATGATCTTCTTCATGCTCATCTTCTAGATGCTCTGGCAAATTTTAGAAAGAACACATTTAGCATGACCTATCGGTCAGCTCTCCTCTGTAGTCTAGTAACAGAATGATAGTACCATTTAGAGGTTAATCGAATGAAGTATATTTGGGACTGAGGGACAGAAACTATCTCTCCTTCTGGGTCTTCAGTTCGGATTATCTCTCCTTCCTGGGTCTTCAGTTCGGATTTGCCTCTGTGGAAAGGGCTTCTGCAGAGGCAAAAATCTGGGTAGCACCGAACCACAGAGGCCCCTCAGCCTAAGGTAAGTCGAGAGAAGGTGCTGGACTTGGCCGGATGACCATTCTCTTTCATCTGTGTTGAGGGTTCTGGATAAGCCTTGAGACTCTTGACCAAAGGGCATTGAAGACCCTTGAAAAATTAGGAATATCAGTCTGATATGGTGTTCTGACTTTGGTTCGGTGCCATTGAGTTGGCTCCAACGCATAGCCCACTATGCACAAAAGAAGGAAACAGTGCACAGTCCTGGGCCATCCTCCCAATTGTTCCCATGCCTGAGCCCATCGATACAACCACTGTGTCACCAATCTTGTTGAGGGTCTTCCTCTTCTCCACTGCCCTTTCACTTTACCAAACCTGATGTCCTCTTTCAGGGACTGGTCTCTCCTGACAACATGCCCAAAGTATGTAAGACCAAGTCTTGCCATCCTTGCCTCTAAAGAGCACTCTTGCCTTACTTTTTCAACATAAGAAGGTTTGTCCTTTTTGGTAGTCCACAGTGCTTTCAGTATTTTTCTCCAACGTGATTCAAATGCATCAATTCTTCTTTGGTCTTCTCCTTATTCAATGTCCAACTTTCACATGAATATATTGTAACAGAGAATACCCTGGCTTGGGTCAGGCACACCTTAGTCCTCAAATTACCACCCTTGCTCTTCAATCCTCTAAAGAAGTCTTGTGCAGCAGATTTACCTAATTCAATATATCTTTTGATCTCTTGACTGCTGCTTCCATGAGCATTGATTGTGGATCCAAGCAAGACAGAATCCTTCCAAATTTGGAAGACACAGGTAAGTGAGTCCTTCTACTCCTTCAGCTGGCTGAAACATTTCAAGAGCTTTTCCTGGAACTTTGTCTTTGGCTCATGCATTCAATGCAGTTTGAACTTCTTCCTTCAGTAGCATTGTTTCTTGGTCATATGCCACCTCTTGAAATGGTGGATTATCGACTAGTTCTTTTTGGTACAGTGACTCTGTGTATTCTTCCTATCTTTCCTTGATGCTTCCTGCATCATTCAATATTTTGCTTCCAGAATCTTTCAAGATTGCAACTCGAGGCTTGATCCGCCCCCCGGCCCCTTGAGTTCTTTCAGTTTCAGATATGCTGAGTGTGCTCTTCCTCTTTCTAATTCTAGGGCCTTGCACATTTCAATCTGCTATAGACATACATATTTTTCAGTTTGAAAAGATATTCTGTTGTACAGTTGTGTAACAAAGCAGGTCTTCTGAGAAGAAACTAGTATGAAAAGAAGGCTTGACTTTGGCACAGAAATGAGGGATTTGAAATATTAAATATCGAGGAAAAAATGTCACAAGGAAGATATGTGACTAGAGTTTTAAGAAGGGTAAGGGCCAGATTCAGGAGAACATCTGGGGAAGGCGGATTCTAGTTAAGTGCACAAGACATGCATGAGCTCCGGGGCCCAGTGAGGAGGCAACATAGTTGACATGGAACAGACTTGGGAAAGTGGCAAGGAGTTGGGTCAGATAATGTGGGTTCTTGGTTTTCTCCTGGTTTTGCGTCTTACTCTAAGGCAGCAATTCTCAACCTGTGGGTCATGACCCCTTTCGGGGTCAAACAACCCTTTCACAGGGGTCGCCCGATTCATAACAGTAGCAAAATTACAGTTATGAAGTAGCAATGAAAATAATGTTATGGTTGGGGGGTCACCACAACATGAGGAACTGTATTAAAGGGTTGCGGCATTAGGGAGGTTGAGAACCACTGCTCTAAGGTCAGGATTTATGGTCAAATACTGAATAAGAATACGGCTTCATGGGAAAACTATTGAATGATTCACGAAGCACCAAGAGACAATAGCAAGAATGCACAGAGAAACTGTACCAACAAGAACTGAGTGATAAGAACAAAAAATCTTACCATAGTGAATGATGTGGGGAGTGCGGAGTAGAGATCCAAAGCCCATTAGTAGGCCACTGGAGATCCCCTTGCAGAGGGGTCTTGGGGAGGAGATGAGTCAGTCAGGGTGCGATGTAACAATGATGAGAAATACAACTTTCCTCTAGTTCCTAAATGTTTCCTCCCCGCTCCCACTACCATGACTTGAATTCGATCTTGCAAGTCTGGCTAGACCAGAGGAGGTACACTGGTACAGATAGGAACTGAAAATACAGGGAATCCAGGACGGATCAGCCCTATTGGACCAGTGGTGTGAGTGGCAAAACAGGGAGGGTAAAGGGAGAATGGGTAGGAAAGAGGGAACCGATTACATGGAACTGTGTGTGACCTCCTCCCTGGGGGACAGACAACCGAAAAGTGGATGAAGGGAGACGTCGGACAGGGCAAGATATGACAAAATACCCATTTATAAACTATCAAGGGCTCATGTGGGAGGGGGGAGCGGGGAGGGAGGGGAAAAATGAGGACCTAATGTCGGGGGTTTAAATAGAGAGAAAATGTTTTGAGAAACGATGTACAAATGTACTTTACACAATTGATGTGTGTATGGATTGTGATAACAGTTGTATGAGCCCCTAATAAAATGTTAAAAAAAAAAAAAGAACTGAGTGATATGCAAACGTTTTAAGAGGTAGTATGAGATCAAGCACCTATGATACTGGAGGATGATGTTCAATTCCCACTGAAGGATTGAAAGGGGGGGGAAAAAGCCTGCCGGGAGTGAAGGAATACCAACTGACATATTTCAACAAGCTGGTGAAGCACTGGAAGCACTCACTCATCTATGCCCAGAAATCTGGAAAGCAGCTATCTGACTAACGGATTGGAAGAGATCCATAGTTGTGCCCATTCCAAAGAAGTGACCGGACAGACTGCAGATATAATTGTGAAATATCATTAATGTCAAATGCAAGTACAATATTCTTGAGGATCATTCAACAATGGTAGCAGTGCACCGACAGGGAGCAGCCAGAAATTCAAACTGCAGTGAGAAGAGAATGTGGAATGAGGGTTATCATTGCTAAGGTGAGCTGGATCTTGGCTCAAAGCAGAGACCACCAGAAAGATGTTCATTTGTATTTTACTGACTGGGCAAAATCATTCGATTGTGTAGATCATAACAAACGATGGGTGGTACTGAGAAGGATGGTCATTCCAAAATGCTTTGTAAAACTGTCCCCAGGGGCAGTCATAGGAGCAGACCAAGGGAATATGCATTTTAATACCAGAAAAGGTGTGCTTCTTTGTTCTTTATACCCAGTGGTGCAGTGGGTTACGTTAGGCTGCTAACCTCACGGTCAACAGTGGCTTCTCAGGAGAAAGCTGCGGCTTTCTACTTCTATCAAGAATACAGTCTCAGAGACCCACACAGTCTGTCCTATTGGGTTGCTATGATGACCGGGGTCAGTACTGATCTCAAAATTAGTTCCAGTGAAGTGGCTAGGGGGTAAGGAGACAGGTGCGGGAGAAACCCAATTGGAGATGGAGGAGGTACATGTGGTCGGATTCTATAACCATTTGTTTAACACATTCAGCTAGATAAAGTACAGCAAAATGGGGAAGTCATTGGAGCGAGGCCTAAAAGGTAGCTCCAGTTGCCCTGCCAAGTGTAACAGGTCGAAGGCGGCCACTGATAGACTATTTTCTTAGTGTTACTAGATTCCGTTCTAATACGACCTGGGGTGGGGAATGTCCAGTTTTCGAGCCACAGCAGGCCTGTGAAATCACCAGTGTCAGCAAACATCACGTGCCTCACCAGAGAGAGCGGTTCCAGCTATCACGGTGAAGGGCGAGGCAGGTCAATGTTTCAGTAAATACAGCAGGCTGATTATTCTTAGTTGATGATTTCGCATGGTCCTCGAATCATGATATAAATATCCAAATGGCCCTCCGCAGAAAAAGGTCCCCCCCCCCTGCTTCTGGGGCCCCCCCCCCCCCCACTTTGCCACAGTAGGCATCTCACAAAAACCTCATTCCCGACGAGAAGATATTTCCGAGGGCAAGTCTGATCAAGTGCAGGGGAGGTAAACCCTCCTGAGTGGGCACCCTGTTCCCTAGAGGAATGCCGTGCAAAAATAAACCCACCGGGAAGCTTGCGCCCAGGGAAATCCCATGATGCTGATTCACTCCCCAGAGGGTGGCTGCCCGCGATCAAGTTCACCTTCATGTCCCATGATCATGAGTATTCTCCATGGGAGAATTTAAGCAGAAGTGACAGGGCCGAGTGAGGACATGCCAACATGTTTTCAGACTTTTTGGAAAGACTTGCAAAGCAGGGTCACCAACTACAGCCTTTGCACGGAATCGTCTACAGCACTATTCTAAGGTCCCTCCTATCAAACATCGCAGCTGAGTCAGAGTTTCCACTGTGATGATTATGTGGTTATGGATGCAGCCTTGGTCTGAGAGGCATTAGCATGAAAATTATTCATTAATTACCTACCCATGACTAGGCCTAAATATAGATGGAGTGGGCATGGTTTGGTTTAGAGGATGTAAGGAGGTCCACTCGGATGTGGCTTCAGAAAGAACCCAGGCATCGGCTCCGACGGAACCGCCACCAGGAAAATGTTTCCATTGCACGAAAGCCACAGGCTGGAAGATCTCCTTAAAAGTGAATATCGATTACTTGAAAAAGGAAACAGTACGAAAGAGCATGGACACGTTAACACGCATTTCTTATCCAGATTGGAATGGACCATCTATGACTTTTAAAGACATACACAAGAAGATCATGGTAGGCTCTGATCTCTAGCTAACCCAAACCACCAAGTCCCCGGGCGGCCGACGGGAAGGGTGCTCATCTTGGGGAGGGGGCTTCAATTCTTTCTAAAAAGTATTATGAAGGCAACTCAAAGACATAAGCAAAAACAAACAAACCCCAAACTTGAAAAGATCGCTTTGGGAAGTAGAGGGGAAGAATCCCATGGGACAACAACTAGAACACAGCCCCCACTTTGTACTTTTGTGTTCCCATCCCAATGTCCCCCTGATCTGCCCATAAGTTGATAGAAGTTGCCTTTATATGCCCTTTGTATGGAAATAAAGATCTAGATGAGACAACTTTTGCTAACTCGACATTTTTCATGGGTGCAATTTGGTGAGAACAATGTGTTACATTTTATATACTTCTATTCAATTAAGACAGCTTTATACTTTGATTCTTTCCATTATTAAGGTCATGAACATGTTTCCAAATTATTTCACAAACTCAGAAGCCTTGTTTCACTGACCATGTAAACTTTCATCAAGCGGGTGGGGCCATCGTTCACTTCACAGTTCCCTTCTCCAAAATTCACACTGAATTCACCATCAACCAGTTAATTCTGACTCATAATGACCCTAGAAGACAGGATAGAACTGCTCTCGAAAATTTCTTAGGTTGTAACTCGATGGGAGTCTCACTTTCCATTTATTTCCAAGAAACAGTTGGTGGGTTCGCACTGCTAACTTTGCTGGCAGCCCAACATGCAACAATCCCCACCAACCAGTTGCCTGTTAAAGTCTGCTTTATTACCATAATGAATCAGACTTTGAGTGATGTCTTATTCTATATTTAGGATTATTTAAGGAGTAGAACTGATGGGTAAAAGAGGAAAAGTATTTTTAGAGTTCTTAGTACACAGTGGCTACACTGCTTTTCCAAGGGGTTCTAGCAAACTAGCTGAGACTCAAAATAAAACCATGCTTTCTGCACTGCTCTGCGGAGCTGGCTGGCTCCATCCGAGCTAGAGCGAGCTCTGTCGCTGTCGTGTGAGGGGCCTGGTCTCTGCATTTAAAGGGAGTGTGCACTAATTGGAATCTAGTAAAGAGGCCGCACATTGAGTACTTTACAGCAACGGAGAAGCTATCTGGTTACCAAAAAAGTTGATATAAAATAACCTGGGATCAACCAGAGATAAGACAATGTTTGAGGTATATGCATATAAGGGCATTTCTGAAGGTCTCCGATAGAGCCCTGATGACACAGTGGTCACAAGTCTGGCTGCTAACTTCAAGGCGAGCAGTTCAAAACTACCAGTTGCTCTGTAAGACAAAGAGGAGACTGGCTGTCTACTCCTGTAAAGAGTTATAGTCTTAGAAGCCCTCTATAGGATTACTCTGAGTTGAATCCACTGGATGGCAGTGAGTTTGTTTTTCCTTCTCCTCTAATTTGAAAATAAACCATACTATCTTCAAGATGAGTGAAGCAATCTAAATTTTGGGTGGTGCAGTGGTTGAAGTCTCTAAACCTCCCTCCGACAGACAGACAAACAAACAAACAAACAAACAAACTTGGTCCTTGAACCCACCAGTCGCTCTCTGGGAGAAAGATGAAGCAGGCTGCTTAATTTCAGCATTGGAAATTATTCTGATCTGTCCTATAGGGACGGCTGAGTCAGCAGTGGGTTTGAATCTTCTTTTAGCAAACAGGAAAATTTACTTCTAACACTCGGGATTTTTTTTTTTTTAAACACAATTTTACGATGCTTAGACCTACCTAGTTACAATATCAAGTGATGGTCCAGGCACATGGTTACAATTCATCTGGGTAGCACAGTGAGTGCCTATACGGGTGGGCAACAGATGCAGTGCTCCCTGAAGGACACAGACCAGGCTATGAAACACAGGGGGCAGAGAGCAGGGGGGACTGATAGAATCAGTTTTCGGGGAAGGATGCCTCACTTGTACGGTAACTGTGCCTGAGGTCAAGCAATGCCTCATCCTATCTTTTATTTGAAGCACGGAGCCACTTCTTATCAGAGTGCTTAATTAGAAGGCACATCCTCCGGAGCCCAAAGGATTGTCCCTTGGCAGTTCTTGCTAGAGTTACGTGACAGATTCTCCCACAACTGCAATCTTGAAGGGAACAGGTCTGTCTCTCTATGAGTCCAGGAAAGCCGTACGTGGAAGAGGTGACAATGCTGATCTGAGATGGTTTTCTTTCCTGCAATGGAACAGCTGGCTACAAAGAGGCCACTGATTAAGACACGTGAGCCCGCCAGCAAGAAGCAACCTGCTTTTGCATTTGCTCAGCTTGGACAGCTGCAAGGCCTCTGCCACGTCTCCGTGCCTGGGCCCTGGCTTTTCTTTCAGCCGGTGCTGGTTAAGTCACGGTAACTATCATTTTCTGCTCCGGGAAATGTTTATAGCCAGATGAGCCACGAGGAGAGAAAGGAGGAAAGGGAGGAGAAGCAAGGAGAGGAGAGGACGGAAAGCTATTTTTGAAAGACATCAGTGAGCTGAGACGACGGGATGGATTCTGGTATCTGGCCTTGGCGACGGGAATCATTGGCAAAGCCTGAAGCTGGCAACCACTGCTAATCAGTTTGCCACTGTCTTCAGATTTAATGTAATATTTGGCTCCAAAGTAAAAAAAAAATCCCCATTCCAGCTCAAATATTTACAGAGTCGTATGTGTCTCACTTAATGCCTGTTAGGCAATCGTCTTTTAAAACTCCACAGACACTTGTAAATCTGTCGGGAGAATTTCGGCCTATAAACAAGGCTTCATATAAAGAGGCTGCATTGTCAATTGGTTGGGATCTCTTTAGATGTGTTGGAAAATAAAACTGAACATCAGAACTGGTTCAGCGCGGGTAACAAAGTGGCCGTTCGTCTCATTTGCTGGACGCTGTCAGTGGTATTAACGGGAAGCCTCTAGACTCTGACCTCAGCCATTTAAAGCCGGGCTCTCCTGTAAAGCTGTCAGTGACCCTACCTCTGTCCGGAGTTATGGCCCAGGGAAAGTTACTGGTCCCCCGACCCTGGGAGTCGGCATCTTTGAGCCTGGCAGGTTCGAGAAGGTGGGCTGTTATTGGGCTACAGGCGACCCCTGTGGGTGTGGTCGGAGGATGGGACTCCCTCCGTTTCCTTGCGCTTCTGTAGCACACATACCGTGGGCAGCTTGAGGGAACAGAAATGTGTATGTCCTCACAATTTAAGAGGCTCCAACTCCAAATGCAGGGCCCGGCACTAGAGGAGGGTGCTTGCGTCGGCTCCGGGGCAAGGTCCTGGTTGTGGAGTCTGTCTTCACGTTCATGTTCACTTCTGCGTCTGATCGCCGGTTTTCTTTGGCTGTTGTTTTGAGTGACTCTGGAGTGAGTAGGGTTAGGAGACCCCCTAGATTGACGTGGTCTTGGTAACAACACAGAAAATCCTGTTCGCAAGAGGACTGCCCTCCCAGGTGCAGGAACGGATGTCATCCATCACAGGGCTTTGAGAGGAAGGGGAAATCGTCAGCAGGGCTGACGCTGGAGGAATGAGCGCCATGAAGTGGTGCCAGCTCCGCAGCCTCTCCTGGAAGGAGCTGGGTAGGATAGATTCTGAACTACCTCAGACATTCCCGCACCGTCTTCGCCCCAGTGTTCATGAGCCTAAGGAGTAAAAGTCCAGGGCAAGGGAGGGCGACCTGAGCTACCTGCTGCTGGCCCTGGGTGCTGAAGGGACTTTGCCTCTGTCCTGAAGACGGGTCACCTGCTTGATACGACGTTGAGCACAGTGTTCCAGCACTGGGTGATTCCTACTAGAAGAGCTGCCCTTCGCATCGCGAATCTATTTCATTGACTGACATGTGCCACTGATCTCACCATCTGATACTTGCCTTCCGGAGGAAAAACACAAGCACACAACAACAGATGCACATTCATTTTAACGCTCAGCCTGAGCTCAAGATGTTACATTTTGGGGGGTGGCATTGGGGGAATAGAGGAAGTGTCCTAAATGAGAAAGGAAGGCAGGAAGGAAGGGAGGGAGGGAGGGAGGGAGGGAGAGAGAAAGAAACAGGTATCTATAATTCTACAGCTCAATTGCCACACTGTGGTGGTTTGGCAATTGCTATGACCCTGGACATGAGGCCACCGGTGTTTTCAGTACCCAGTCGATCATCTAAGGTAGACGGGTTTCAGTGGAGCCTCCAAATGAGGGCAGAGTAGGAAGAAAGGGCTGGTGATCTACCTCTAAGATGTAGTGAAAACTCGATGGCTCACAAAAGAATCTTATCTACTCGAGTGCTGGAACAGGAGTCTCTTACGCTGGAAAGCACTCCAACCACGCATTTGGACTTAGGCACCCCAAAGGGGCAGGCACCTTTCCTCCCGGTTTACATGGGGCGACCACAGGTGGGAACTGACGTCACAGTAATTCCAAGAAAACAGGGCCTTGAAAACCGGAGGGGCCAAGCAGTTGTTGATGCTCCTTACAGCACCACAACCAGGAGGAGCTCTGAGAGTGTTCTGTGTGTGCATGAGTCTGCAGGACAGCTGGGGAGCTAGCCCCGGGAGCCTGCCCTCACCCCATCAGACAGACGGGGCCCACTTGGATCACTGTTTTCGGGGACAGCCACATGTCTGTTGCTGGCAGAACAGAAATCAAGAGCACAAGTGTGTGGGGGGGAACAGTCTCCCCTAGAAAACAGGGGTAACACTCCCTCTGAAAATATGTTTACAAATGACTTGATCTTTCAGTGAGTTTATTTAAAATAAGCAGCTAACTCAGTACTCTGCGTAAATATTTGCTGAATAAATGACCTGACTGACGAGGTCAAGCAAGGTCGTTCTCTCGAACTTGGCGGATATTTCACTTATTTATGTGTTTATTTTTGGCGCCTGGAGATTTGATGGGGCTTGAAAGCAAGAATCAAAATCGTCAAGGAAAACAGTTTGAAAGCACAGTCAAGTTAGCAGTTCTAGTACATTAGCACAGTTATTTATTCCCCGGGGCCTTTTCTCTCCATGTTTTCTTGGACATACTG
This sequence comes from Echinops telfairi, assembly GCF_000313985.2. Taxonomy (NCBI): domain Eukaryota; kingdom Metazoa; phylum Chordata; class Mammalia; order Afrosoricida; family Tenrecidae; genus Echinops; species Echinops telfairi. The sequence continues at coordinate 90,574,135 of NW_022103915.1, read as the reverse complement.
TCTTTTAATTCTGTATCCAAGAATGCCTTGGGGATGACACCAAATTCTTGACTTCGATGATCGAAAACAAATGGCCCTTAGTGGTCAGAGCTTCTTGGGCTCCTGCCTGCCTCCACTGTGCTATCTTGTGGTTATCTTTACAAGAACCCCCTGCGCTGAGCTGGGCCCTGCTATACCCCCGTTTCCTAGGTGAGGATAAGAACTGTCGCACAGACAAGTGGCTGAATCGAATCAGTATCTGAACCTCTGGCTCTGTGTCTCCTGCTCTGCCACCTATAGGTGCTATCCAAAAAAAAAAAAAAAAGTGCTTTGTAAACTATAAGGAACTAAGCACAGGTAAGGTATGGATCCTGAGGTGCCAGCACTGGGCCAGGTATAGAACACAGGTCATCTGACCCCTTCATTTTCTTTAAGTAGACTTAATGTTTTAGGTAAGAGTTGAGGAAGTAGAAAAAAAGCATACGGAAGAGTTTCCATGAAGCCCTTCCTCCTTGGGCATCGTTTCCCCAATTATAAACATCTCATATTAGTGTGGTATCTTTGTAGCAACCGATATACCCAGTATTGATACAGTTCATGAAATAAAATCCATGATGAAGACGGTTGTTGTGGCAGGCTGTCAATTCACAGCAACCCTCTGTGACAGAGGAGAAATGCTGTACAGAGTTTTCTGGGCTGGAACTTTTCAGAGGGGACAGATAACAAGGTCTTTTCTCCCAGAGGGCTGCTGGTAGGTTTGAACTGCTGACTTTCAGTTGTTGGTGAAATGCTTACCTGTTGTGCCACCGGAGTTCGTTAGGTCTACCGTTTGTATAGCACAGTGTTACAGGGTTTGACAAATATACAATAGCAAGAGATTTGGTTTCAGGGCCCTAAAATAAATAGGTGCCCGGTACATCCCCAGCCCTGCATTTAAGTGAGGAAACAGAAGGTCAGGGGAGGTTAAGTGGACGTTAGGCAGTTAAGTGGCACAGTGGGGGCCTGGCCCCGGAACAATAATCTTTCCACAGGTCCATGTACAACTGAGTCACAGATCATGACTTCACGCTACTGAAGAGTCACACCGAGACTACAAATTCTGGGAAGGGCTCAGGTAAGAACATTGGGTAAAAAACCTCAACGCCTTCTGCTGGTGCGCCAGAAGTCTCTACCTTTACACCAAGTGTTGTGACTATGGATTGTGCAGTCTTCCAGGAAATCCGAGAGACACAATTACTCAGGCAGAGACTCAATTGAATAGTCACAGATCTGCACCTGAGCTCTGGTTTAGCAAATAAAAAATCCAAGATTGCCGGGTGACTGGCTAACCTCTGCACACCATGTCCTCTCTGAGACTCTGTCTCCTTCCCTCCAGATACCTGTCGCCCCACTTCAGGAGAGGGAGCTCTACAAACAGGTGAAGCAGCAAAGACACATTCATACCTTTATCTTTTTAAAATAAAGTTTCTCCGTTTGAATGGAAACAAAAAGACACTGTGAATCAGAACCCCAGGCAACCCTGTCCCTGTCATGTGGACGACGGCTCATGGGAACCTCATGTGTTGGTTACAGTGTAGAGCTGCACCAGAGCGTGTTCTTGGCTGTCATCTTGGCAGAAGCAGACGGGCAAGCCCTTTCTTCCCCAGGGATGATGGGTGGATCTATGGCTAATCTTTGGGGAAGCAGTCAAGCGCAAAACGGATAACATGCTGGGTTGCTAACTAACAGGCTGGTGGTCCATCTCACTTCTGGAACGAAAGGCCTGGTGATCCATTAACCGTGCACAGAACTGCTCTGCTACAGATGGGTCCTGTGACCACGAGCCAAACTAGACTTGATGGTGACTTTCTCCCCCATTCTTCTTAGCCAATTCCTGAGTCCTACTGAAAAGCTGGTGGCTGGAAGTCTTTCTGGCTGCCCTGGGCATCTCTTCCTCCTGCTGAGTTAAATCCTTACCAAGGGCCGTTGTGCTCTATACAAACCTATTGCTGTCAATTGTTTTTATTGCCATTAATAACTTAGTTAATTGAAGGTACATTATAGAACATGGATCTTCTACCACAATGTAATCTTCAGTGGTATTTAGACTGAATCAATGATGAGGCACCTAGTATCTCAGAAAGCCATCATTTTTGCTCCCTGAGGACGGCTCTGCACTCTTACTCCCCAAAACTTCTATCTATTGATGTCTCTTTGACATCTTTGGCCACATAGAAGTAATGCAATTTCTCTCCATTTGTAAAGTCAGCAATTACTGGAAATACACTGAAACTTCTCTACCATTTATTCATGTATTCATTCACTTCATTCGGTCAGCAAAGGCTGTCTGGGGCAGCGATCATGTGGCAGATGCCATCACTGTAGATATAAATGATCAAAAGACCTATGAGGGGGCTTCAAACAGTTTAGGGAAACATTCCATCCTTTTTTTGTTTCTCCCCCATGAACCTTGAAGACCTCTCATTTTACGTCCCAACCTTCAATGAACAGGTTTAAATTCTGGTGGGGAGAGAGGGAAAATATATAAATGAGAAGCAAGGAAGTAGTAAGAGTGTGCTAGGCGACTGCTTTAGATTGGCTGGTCATCAAAGGCCCCAGACCTGGGAAAATGTGAGAGAAGAGCATTCTAAGAGGCTGCAATGGATACCACCGCGGTCATAAAGCAAGTGCATCAGGCTGAAGCAGAGAGAATTCTTATGCGTCTAGACCAGTGGTTCTCAACCTTCCTAATGCCACGACCCTTGAATACAGTTCTTTATGTTCTGGTGACCCCCCAACCATACAATTATTTTTGTTGCTGCTTCATAACTGTCATTTTGCTACTGTTATGAATCGGGTGACCCCTGTGAAGGGGCCATTCGACCCCCAAAGGTGTCACGACTCATACCGACCCACAGGTTGAGAACCGCTGGTCTAGACTGCGGTGGGTAAGGCAGAGGCTGGTGGCCTCCTAGGATGCGGTTGGAGCGGCAGAAGTCACCACCTCCTGTAGAAATGTGCAGAGTGTGGTGATGGGTGGTCTTCGGAGAGCAACGCATGCGGCACATTGAGTGCTGCATTCAAGGGACTGGATTCCAGGGAATGCAGGGGACCCGGAAGGAGTCTAGCTTCAACTAGAAACACGTGGAAATGGAGCGCAAGGGATGGAGTCCACCTGCCTTTTGAAGGCAGACTCCACTGGGCTTGCTAGCAGACTGGATGTCAGGTCTGAGGGCACAAGGAGTCCAGAAGAGGCATTCGATTTTTGGCTCATACATTGCAAAGGGATTTCCGTCACACACCCAGTTAATCTTCATGAATTATCAGTGGGACAAGGCTGCCATGGCCTCCTTTTTGCACGAGGCTACTAAGGGAAGACGCCACGTGACTTGCCAAGGGTCCCACGGCCTGTGAGGCGAAGATCTGAATCCTGGACTTGTGGCTCCGACTTTTCCATGATGAAAGCTTTCATTTCAATATTTTGTTTTATTGTCAAAGTGTGTGTGGGGGTGGGAGGAGGGCACAGATTCTATCAACGGAGCCGGTTTATAAATAAAGGGTAGAAAGAGAGAGTGTGAACGGAGAAGAGGAAATCCGGACACTATAACTCATCCTTCCCACCTAGATATGTCACAACTGTGGCTTCAAAGGAAAACACAAACTTCTTCCATTAATTAAACAGATGAATCAGGTTTCAGTTTCCGTAACCACGCTCCTTTTGTGCAACTTGTCTTTGAAGGCATTCCATTTGGGAATGCGTGACCTTTCCCCACCAGGCTGCACTTAATTGAATGCTTTGCATCCAAAGTCGCCTCGCGGATCAATATTTCACACCCACTGCCTTTCTGAAATACTTAACCCAGTGCCTTGGGTCTGTTTTGTTGAAATCATTTCACAAAAATAAATCATATCAAAGTTCCCTCTTTCTTTTTTCATTATTTCTAAAACTTTGCTTGCAAAACTAAATATTTTTAAAACCATGGCAACATGGCCGGGACTCTGGCTAATGTATCCAGTCTTACATCGGAGTTCAGACTCCGCCGCCGACTACTGCCATGGACAAATGGGCTGCGATGGAGGCAGGAGGTAGTAAACTAGACATGGTCGGTCATTATTCAAGTCAGGTCTCCTGGAGCTTCCTAAAAGGTGATAAATTAGCCAGACTTGTCCTAAGGGGGCAGGCCTCCCAATTTTAGCTTTGAGATACACCAGTGTGCGGTGGGCAAACTGTATGGCTTATGAATGAGCATCAGGAATATTTCCCACACCTCCCAAAGCACTTCCTTGACCCTGAACCCCCCCTGAGCCCTGTACTATGGTGTTGAAGCCCGCAAGGCCGAGATGGAGATGCGTCCTGCTGAGGCTGGCGGAGGAGGGGCGGTTTGACAAAGCCAGTGTAGCCACAGCCTTCTTGTGTGGTTCAGAAGAGGCACAAGTGAACAGTAAACCTGCGTGTCTTCAATCTGCTTTCAACATACCAGCCTCTGCTTTTGACCTTTCACGTAAGGACCGCTTACGAAAGCTTTAGTTTGTCGTGCCATCTGTTTCCCTCGGTGTGTTTCTCCGAGTTATATGGGTGCATTGTTCAGAGCGCAAACGCACTCGAAGAAGAGCAGTTCCCTAGCTCCCTCCCAACAATCTCCCCACCTCCTTCTTCCTCGGAAGGACCCTGGTGGCGCTGCGGGTAAGGCAAGCGGCAGCTACTCATACAGCCAGCTGTTGACAGCCGCCAGTTGCTCTGCGGGAGGAAGGTGACGCTGTCTGCTCGGGTGAATGTCTCGGTCCCAGAAGCCCTCCTGGGGTTACTGGGAGCCGGAAGCTACTTGAGGGCAGCGAGTTTCGGTCTCCTCTCAAGGGGCACCCGTTTTTTACCAATTGTGCCTGATCCCATGTCTCGAGCAAGCTTAGATGGGTCCGTTAAAGAATTTTCTGCTTCTGGGATGTAAGCCACGTCACTTTTCCCCTCTGTCACCACTACTTCTGTGTCCCCTTCTCATCCCTGCCTTCTCGTCTCAACACTCCTGTGCACATCACTGTGACTGTGCAAAAACTCAGTTAACCCTGATTACCTTAAGTGCATCTGATGCCCCTACTCATCTCGCCCACTGCCATCTCCAAAGCCAAAGCCTTCTTTTCAGCTTTGTTCTGTCTTCTATGCATTCAGCCCAAAGTGAACGCCACGCCCATTGCTGGTGGTGCACATCTCTTATCAGAACGTTCAGGTGTATAAGATGCATTAAGTGCGGTTCCTTGAACCAGGCTTGTTTCTATTTACTCTGCTCTGGAATGCTTGCTCCTTGGGCCTGGCTTTCACCCAGGGTCTTCTGTCTGGAGATTCCTGGGAGCCCCTTCTTGGTTGGGCTCCTTATTTCTTCTTACCGGGTCTTCCTCTTTCTTGGTAGAGTATATTCTCTGGTAGCCTCCTTAAGGATAATTGCTTCTTGAGAACCTAGCATGTATGCAGTGTTTTAACTGGATGACCTATTTCACTGATTGTCTGGTTACATACAGGGATCTGGAGTGGGAATAACTTGCTTTAGGAGTCTGAAGATATGATCATGCATTTCCAGCAACCAGTGCAATCGTTGAAAAGCCTGAGTCCACTCTGATTCCTGATTTATTCTCCTTGTGTACTCTATCCTATCCATGACCCCCTTTTCTAGAAATGTACAATTTAAAAAAATCTGAATATGAAACCTCCCAACAAGTGATTGGTTCTCTATTAAACTATTGTGCAGGGTTCTCTGAGGGCCTTTGAAAACTGGAAACCTGTGCCCATCATCACTTTGGTAAATTCACTTTAATTACTTTGGTGATGATTTACATAATGATGCATAAACATACATGCCTTTTTGGTAAAACAGGATTCTCTTCTGGTAAACTGGATGGCCTCTCAGCTTTCCCCGCTCCCGGGGCTGGCTAACTCCGTGCCTGCGTCGTTTGGAGCCTTAGACAGTTTGCAATTGGTTTTCTTGCTCATCTTCCCTCTGCTTGTGAGTTAATGCTTTGAAAAGAACTCACTTTACTTGTTTTGGGCCATCGGGGGTGGGGGGCCAAAAGCGACACCCGAAATGTGTGTTCCATCAGCCCTCTTTTCCCGGAACTCTTGCATCAGTGTTCTGTGGGATGGCTCTCTCTGCTGGCGCCAGAGAGCTCACACCAGGTCGCCGCTCCGTCAGGCATCCAGTGCTCCCCTTTCTCTCTCAGGGAAGACATCCTCTTCTGGAGAGAAAGCTGCTTGGTGGGAGAAGCCGTCACTCCCTTGGAGCCGGGTCTGATCCTGAGCCAGGAGGAGCAGTCTGCTCTGAGTGAGGCTTGACAAGCCCTGAAAGGTTCCCTCACCTTCCTCGTCTGCGTCAGAAGCCCCATCACATGTAATTTCCCCAATTACAGGTCATGGAAGAGATAACAAAGGGGTCCCAACTGTCCAAGTGGCCTCGAGGTGGCCCTGGCGTCCCGTGCGATTAGTCTGGGTACCCACGGCGCACTTTGCTTATCTCCTGGGTTGTCAAGGGATGAAATGTGGGCCGGGACAGGGACAGACAGAAAAACAAAGAAACTATGAGAAAGAGATTGACAGACGAGAGGTGAGAGGGCAGAGATCACAACAGACAGAGCAGTTATACGTAGAGGCAAGAAAATACCAAACCCGGTTTTTGTCTGCAGTATCTTTGTAGAGGGTAGCGTGGAGAACGAGGAGGGGCTCCTTCTGTAAGCACTAAGAGTCTGAGCCTGGCCCAGGGGAACGAGCACAAGCTTGGTCACCAAGCAAGCCCGGTTCGAACCTCAGCTCTGCCACTAGACAGCTGCAGAGTTGCTTCCACTTCCTTCCTGTCACACGGCAAGGAATGACACTTCCTTGAAGTCGTGTTAAGAAATAAGACATGCAAGAAGGCAATGTGCTGGTAGTTAGTGCTCATTAAACGCTAACTCCTGTCACGCGGGGTAGTAGAAATAGACAACCACCCACTCTGTTGGACACAGTGCCAGGACGTGTGCCCCCTGTCAACCTTGGCAGGAAAGAGGAACCTAATGACTGACATTGTTTGGAATCGCCACTGGATGCTGACAATAAAGAAAGGAAACCAACCTGCCGTTGGTTTTATTATTGCTTTTAAATTCTCTTCAGACACAAGATAAAAGGCAGACACCAAGTTAAAGCTCAATTTGAGAAAAGCAAATGTAAGTATGTCTCATATAATATGTAAGTATGTCCCATACACACCACCACCCCTGCCCCCAAAGGTCCTTTACTGGAAAGTCCCATTTAACCGGGTCTCCTGAATTGTTATTGATTCAATCCTGGCATCTCTAAGCGCATCCCCACATTGTCGACACATGGGTCCGTGGGAGTGCTCCAACGTTGCCCCTGCCCCTGGGGACGGAGTCTCTAGGAGGCACAGTTCAGGGTTTGGCTACTAGTCAAAGGATTGGCAGTTTGAACCCACTCAGGGGCACCCTGGAAGGCAGGCTTAGGGATCTGTTTCTGAAATATCACAGCCTGACAAACTCAAGGAAGCAGTTCTACTGCGCACGGACGGAGTCCCTAGGCGTCCGAATGGGCTCACTTACAACTAACCATCACCACTACCTCTCAGTAGAAGTCTGACTGTGTGGACGGAACCAGAGGAACAAGTGTCACAGACCTTCTGACAAAAGGGGCCCTCATCGCCTAGGAGAATAGTAACTTAGAATCTATTTCCGGTGCAAATGTCCTGAGTTCCACGTCAAATTGATGGAGTCTAACTGGAATCACCGACTCAGAGAGCCATGGTAGCTTAATTCCCAGACTCGGGTGAGTGGGAAGTCCCAGGATCACTTGAAGGACGGAGCGAGCCATAACCCTTGAGTGAGAGGCCTTTGTAACTCTCAAAAATAGAGACTATGAATCCTTCTTTCCACTTCCCCCAAAGAGAATGGCTTTTTTATCAGGGTAGCTGGATGCTGGGGGAAAGTAAATGATCAGACTTGGGGGTGATTATTGGACCCTTATTCTGGGATGACACTGGTTTCAGAAAAACCAAAACGTACCTACGCACCTTCCGTCAGAGTCCAGGTTATGTGGGTCAGGTGTGTTATGGTGGGGTTGGAACGCAGGTCCATCCCATAGGGAGAGTGCTGTGGCCCCCAGACACTTCCTGTGGTTATTTCAACTGAGCGGATACTTGAAAGTGGCACACCAGCAAGTGGCAGACTCCACAGAGCAGAGCCAATGGTCATGTTTGGATTGGAGTGACAGGCAGGTACATGGATTCCTGACCATGGAGGAGCCAGTGTCACCGAGGATGGTGATGGGGCGAACCTCCACCAGAGAGCTGGACTGGGGACTGGTGACAGAATCCTTCTTTTCACCCAGTGACTCAAAGTGGAACATCCGTTCGTAGATTAACACTGCCAGCTATTCGCTTTCCCAGAGTCAACCCTCCAGTCAATGTACTGGGTAACAGGAAGATAGCTGCACATGGAATTCTGACATTTGAAATGACCCTCAAATCACATTGAAAACAAAACTAGTCAAGGGCAAGACCATGCAGGAGATGCTGTGTGAACTTGTCATGCTGGTTCAACCCTTAGCTTTGCTATTAGCAGAGCAGCGAAGTTCCTTCAACACCCCTCCCTGTCGCACGAATGATACCAATTCTCCTGCAGGTACTCTCCGTCATCCGTGCCGCGCCGAGTCTCCAACTCTACCTCCCGTCACGTCCTTCATCCTTTCAGCCGTATTATCTCATCCACTCCTTCCCCCGGACTCTTAATTTGTTCATTCAATCAAATGAGCTAAATGATAGAGGAGATCATTGTTTCCACTATGCAGGAGAGAGAGAGAGAGTCAACGGCTTACCACGCAGTTCCATACAGTCAAGGTATCCCAGCATGTGAATAGTCCCGCTGACGCATAGTAATGAATGTTTAAAAGAATACATTAACTTAAAAATCAAAACGACACTGTTCATCCTCATTAATGTACCTACCTAGAAGGAAATTGGATGCTCACTTATTTTTTCACCTCGTTTTAGCTGTCAACATTTCTTACGTATGTTTAAATTGTTAAAACGATTTCCATGATATCACTCCCTGCCCAGGCTCATGGTAAACAGCCATCTTAAACTATTCCTGCTTTCTAGTTTTATAAGAGTAGGTTTGTGTACATGGCGGGATTTTGCTATTTTGGTTTTTTAAATGTTTAATGAAAGTTCTATATACAAATAATTTAATGGGGCTTGCGCGTGCCATCTCTCACTTTGTTCCTCCGTGTTAGCGGATTGCATTTCTAGTGCCCTTCTGCCTCCACATCACTGTCTCCTACATCTTTTTGGTCTACCTTTCAAAGGAACAGAATTCAATGAGTGACTTCACTCTGTCATCTTCACATAGGAGATCTGATTAAAAAAGAAGAAGCCTCTCTTTCTTGAGCGATTAATGTGCTTATGGGTTCATAACCTCTTGTAATTCAGATGTGGAGGTGGGCCGTTCAGGTACTGGTCTAGACAAAATAGAGTTGACCCGGATAGTCCTAGCCTAATCCAGTCACATCACTAAAGTAAGGACACAGGGAATGAAAATGCCCCAGAAAGTGATGAGCGTGCGCGCTGCAATATAAAGTTGGTCTAGAAAGGCTACTCCTCCTCAAACTTATAACGAAAACCCTAATGTTTCCTGGGTGCCTATACGAGGCATTGACCACAGCAGTGCAAAGGCTTAAACATGTTAGGATAAATGCCGTGATGGCAGGTAGCAAAAGGTCAGTGGAGACTCTGGCCTCTCCAAAATTGTCTAAGTTCTACATATCCTCTAGCTGGTCCAGAAGAATGGATATATTCAAATATACAGCCTTAAAAAAGCTAGGGAAGATAACATCAGAATCATTGTAGAATCAACAGACACACACACACACACACCATTTTGAATCTCAGCTCATGTTCTCAGTATCTGGAGGGCTAACGGCTACTTGCTTTTTCACTGTTTAATAAGTAATAATAGGGCTGATCATGTAAGAGTTAGTAAACGGGAGTCAATTTGGTCGTCATAAGGCCTATGAGTTGGCATCGACCCGATGGCAATGCGTCTGGCTTGGGGATTTCATCGTTAGCCAAGAAGGGCCATGAAGTGTTATTCTGAGATAAGCCTTGCAGGGCACGAGAGCGTCTCGGTGCCAATTTGGAGAGTTCCGGTCTCAGGCTCCAATAAAATTCACTTCACTCTCTTACTTCTGTGACCAGGGTGGAATTTTCCAGATAAAGAGCCAGGCCATGCCAAACAGATGGGGATTTTGAGGAGATGACACAGAATCATTGTGATGAGCAGTAGTGTCACTTTACTTATTTCGTCTCCAGAGATCAGCGAGGATTTGGCCCACTGCGCTTGTTCACATGGAGTGCACACCCATGAAGACAGTGCAAACAAGGGAGTGTGCCGGGCGATCCTAAGGGTCAAGGGTCATCACTGTCTGTCTCATGTCTTCCTGTGAGGCTCACCGGTGGTGATAATTGAACCAACAACAGTGTTCTTAGAGATGCTTTATTTAAAATGTTTTATGCTATCAGTATCGCTTTGCGGGGTATTGGGCTGCTGACCCCAAGGTTGGGGGATCAAGGCCACCAGCTGCTCTTGGGGAGAACAATGAGGTTGTCTGCTCCTGGGAAGATCAGTAATTGTGGGAACCCTATAGAGAGTCAGACTCAACTTGATGGCAGTGGGGTTTGTCTCAAACTGTATTTCACAGAATGTATGTTCTGTGAGATATTACTAAGCATTCAGTGAGGGGGGCTGGACAACATTTCATGCTTGAAGGTGGGAAGTTCTACATTATTAGGGTTCAACACTCTCTGGGCCTCTCATAAGCTCACGTTCACTATGTTTGCTTTGTTAGATTCTAGCACAGATTATGTTCAGGTTTACTTGACCAGGGAGACCTTTTGAGAGAGCAGAAATTAACATTTCACATAATACTGGTGTGTATCACCACTTGGGAGAGCCTACAATTATGAGCGTAGCTCATACATGCTTATGATGCGTATGCGTGTGTGTGTGTGTGTGTGTGTGTGTGTATCACAGTTATTAAGCGGCACCATCAGAATGAAGAACTTGCAGCATAGTGCATTCATGTCTTATTGGTGCTGTAACCAATTGCCACCGTGTTAGTGGCTTAATATAGCACAGCTTTGTGACCTTGTCGGTCTATATGTCCAAAATCTGGCGTGGGTCTCACGGGCCTAAAATCAAGGTGTAGGTAGGGTTGCAGTCATTTCTGAAGGACCTAAAGAAAGCATTTTTCTGTTCTTGATGATTCACTCCTTGGCTCCCAGCCCCTTCACCCCTTTCATCCTCAAAGTCAGTAACTGTGTATGTCTCTGGTCATTCTGCAGGCATCATATCTCCTCTGACCACAAGATGCTACCTTCATGGAACCAGACAACCCAGGGTAACCTGTACCTCTCGTGGCCATCCATGTCCTCAGTCACATCTGCAAAGGCCCTTTTGCCTTGTAAACTAGCATTGTCTCCAGTGCTGGGTCTTGGGGTGTGGACCTCTTTCCGGCTATGATTCGGCCCTACTTTAAGAATACCTTGAGAGTTCTAGCCAGAGTCCAGGACCAAAGAGGAAGAGAGAAAGCACTTATGCCTGTTTCTGCACCTCCAGCTGTTGCTTAGAGTGTTACATGATCAATTAAATAAACATGATTGTCTCATTTATGGACCCAAATCTCCCAGATCACTGCCATTGAGTGAGCCCATAGCAACCCTACAGGACAGAGTAGAACTTCCCCTGAGGGCTTCTGAGACGCTTCTCCTTATAGGGATAGAAAGCCCTTTCTCCCGCAGAGCGGCTAGTGGTCTCCAACTGCTGACCTTGTGATCAGCAGCCCACTGTGTAAGCACCATCCCATCAGGGCTAGAGAAGAGGAAATCAAATGTGGAACCTATTCCCAGGCATCCAGAATGTGGTTCTGACTGTATGCTGTAGTGAACATGAGACGGGTTCTGTGGGAATGAGAAACTACAACATGGCCAGGTTGCCCCTGGCTTCACAAAGGAAGCATTTTCCAGTCAAACAGCATACTTCTAATCACCTTGATTGGTGTCTCCCTTACGACTCTGGTAACTGCAGGGTCAGCTGTTCAGACTCACCTGGGGCGAAAAGAGGAGGCTGTCTGTTCATCTGAAGATGTATAGTCTCGGACACCATAGTCAGTGTGAGTTGGACTTGACATTGACGGTGGTGAGTGTTTCCCTTCCTAAGGGGCTGTGCAATCACTATTTCCCACAAGGTAGGCATTGCAATCGTCCCACTTTACAGACGACAGAATGGAGAGTTTATGTTGAGGCTGTTTGCCAAGTTCTTATGTGCCCCAAACCAGTAAACATGGAAACATCTTATTCCCAAGCCCACATCCTCAATCCTCTCCAATGTCCTCCCTACTGGTTCTGACAGCCCACCCATCTTGTCCTTCCCCTCCCTTCTCCCCAGGCAAAGGAAGTTCTTTCTGTGTCTCTGAGTTGCTGCACAGGTGCCCATGTCTGGGGACCCGATTTCTGCCACTTGTACTTCCACGAGGCTTTTCTGATTTGACTACACGCCTTTCTTTTCTGATCTTCGACCAGAGCGGCTGGCGGTTTCCAGCTGATTGGTGGCTTCCACCTCCATCTTCGACAGAGATGTTTAGGCCGGATTAGTCCTCTGTAGTTGGTATGTCACCACACTCTCTGGTGTCCTCATCTTAGGAAAGTGCATCCTATCTCACAGGCTCCCGCGAGGACTGGAGGAGATGATTCATGCTGAGCAGCTGATCGATAACAGTCACTCAGGTGGCAATGGACATTATGATCACTTCCTTGCTAGTTCACCTGCATAGAAATGCCATTCAAACTTCTGTCTTCCCGAATAGATGCTTATTGACACACCTCCCCATATACCAGTGACCTTCATAGGTTGGCTATGCAATGCTTTAGTTCACATCCTATCGTAAGCATGGTTAGCCTCATGCAGGATAATGCAATGAATGCTCCGTGCTGGTTAACTGGATTCGAAATTCATTTCTTCTGAAAGGCTGAGCCCGTCTGGAGAACTAGGGCCTGATACTTCTTGAAATTTGCTAATCACATCTGGTTTAGCTTTAGGCATTTTCTGGGCTTTGGCCAGCAGCCATGGCATTTTAATGGCCACAATAAACCTCAGAGCCTCATCAAATCTTTGCTGTATGTGTGAAAATTATGTCCTCTTCAATTAAACATGCAATCTTAGCTCAAACCGAGGACTGACGGCCAGGGAGCTTAAACCTGAACGAGAACCGTAGATGAAATAAACCGCCACCACGCTGGCCATCTTTCCAGATGGTATTTAGAAGAGCAAGAAAATTCATTAGAGAACCTATGGTCTGTATTTTCTTTAAATATTTACTGGGTACCTTTCATGTGTTAAAACACTGGCATTTCTCAAGATTAGCAGGGCATTTTTTTGTTTAAATATTCAATGTGTGTGGGAGGGGAGCCGCCCGCTGCTCCACTGCCTTTGAGGGTCTTCAAATCTTTTGGGGGAGTCCAATACACAAGAGGAAAAAACTATATAACGGAGACAATGTTCCCAGGGCCTTTGTTTCTTCATAGGGTGGCTCCTGCAACGTCAGAAGCTCTTTATCTACTGTAAATGTCCGTGGAATACGGAGAGATCCGAATGATGTCTGAGAGCCTCTCTTGAGAAAGCAACAACTTCAAAGGGAGGAGTGTTGAGGGAACCCCTGCCCTTCCCCTTGACCGGTAGTGGAAAAATCAGAGTTTCATGTCCGCCCATGGGTACCCTCGGAGAACAGCCTGCCGGTCCACTTCCCCAAAGAAATGGCCTGGACAAATCCAGGGGAGAGCATTGCGACACCGCAGCAGTTGGGACTGACAGAACAGCGACTTGTCTGAGCTCCCGGGCGGCGCGAACAGCCAACCTGCTTGGCTGCTAACCAGAAGGTAGGAGGTTTGTGTCTGCCTGAGGTCCTGGAAGAAAGTGGCACTGCACTTCTAAAGCATCAGCCCCTGAAAGCCCCTTGGCACACCGTCCTACTCTGACACCCCCAAGGTCCCCGGGAGCTCAGGAAGGGAATCCGTTTGGGGGCACTGCCGAGGTCTGTGCCTGAAAGGCCGGCCTTGGAAGAAGGGCTAGAGAGGAAGGAGGAGGACACAGAGATGGGGCTTCTGATCGGAAGACTATGGAGAGGGCAGAGCGAGGGCTTGACCATGGCCAGGAGACAGAGGTGATGGAGGTGCAGGGCCTGCAGGGTAAACAAAGGAAGCTCTCCCTCACCACTGTTGTCCCCACAGCTGGTCTGAGAAGCGGCCTGGGTCCTTGCTGAGCTGCTGGTGACAGAGAGAAGAGACGGCCATGCAACCGCTTCCTCTTGTTGGTTTGTTTCGTTTTGCAAGGAGAATTAAGCACTTCTTCCAGACAGAGAGAGCACTGCCATTTCTTTAGGAGAGGGTATAAACCGATCACATGTTCCCATGTCATATTCGTACAAGGAGCATCTCTGTGATGGTATTCACTCTCTCAACCACATCAACGGGGGCGGGGATGGGGGGACAACACACATGTTCCTTTAAAAGCAATGTACAAGGTAAAAATATTCACTGGTGACCACGATCGTTATTTAAGAGACGTTTGATGCCCAAAGTAAAAATAAATGGCTCCCCCTGTCACCGGATGCAGATCGTGCCGCCCGCTCTACGTCCATCTCCAAGATGCCCTTGGGCCGAGACTTGGGTTTCTGAGCACCCTTTCACAATAAACATTTAAAAAAAATGTTTATTTTATGTCTTAGTGTAAAACTGTTCCTGGTTGAAGCTCCTCATTTCCTCAAGCCTTCCTTTTGGCGCTCTGGGCTCCATTTCCACATTAACACGCTCCCTAAATCCCCCGTAGAGCCCTTCCACCGGCGTTATACACGCGTCAAGGCAAGTATTTATATTCTTGGACGAGGAGATGTCTCCACAGTGAAAACACAAGCCCTAGAAAGGCCAAAGGAAAATTCCTGCCCAAGCGAGACCTATTTCCATCTTTTAAACGCGCCCAAAGGGGGCTTCCAGTATTTTGTTTGAATGATTAAAAATGTAAATAGAACCAAAATAGAATGTTTAGCTGTACGGTTTACCATCATTATTAGACTGATGCGCACACATCGAATACAGACGGGTGTGTGTGCATGCACACACATGCGTGTGTGCTGTGAGAGAGAGGGAGGCAGCACTGTGAACTATGAAAATCAGGTAGACCCTCTTGGACCAAGACTGAAGTTCAAATCCCACCTCCCAATGGCTGGGTGACCATGATTTATCTAAGACTTTGTTCTACACTGTAACATGGGGCTAAGAGGGTTCCTGCCTATTAGGCTTGTTATCAGAATAATATGAGACAATTCCAGAAGCTCAACAAGCTGTGAATAAATGATTGCTGCTCCTAGCCCTATCGCTGTTATTAAAACCATTACTATTATTAAACACACAGGTTCCTGGGTGTGGCAGATGGTTTACGCTGGCTGGGCTGTTGGAACCCCCCGAGTGGCAACTTAGAAGAAAGTTCCCGGCAGCCTGTCTCAAAGTAGATGACAGCCCAGAAAACCCCCCGGGGCTCAGTTGTGCTCTCTAACACATGGGTTTGCCACACGGCAGAACTGACTTGACTTCCCCGGGCTTGCTGGGCAAATATACGTGGAAGATGACAACATACCCCAACATTTCAAAGAGAAGGAAAGTTTCATGAGTGCTAAAGTGTCCCTTACTGCACCAAGGCTGTTCCAGGGGACAGTTTGAAAATGTCACATTAATTGTATGTGTATTTATTTATCTTCGCAGCAAAAATACATCCATGCATGTGGTGGAGCATCACGGGGCCAAAGTTAAGAAAATTTTAGTTGTAACCAAACAGCTTAAAGGAACGAGTGAGTCACTGGGCCTAGGGACTCAGGGTCTTAAGAGGCAGGGCACGCTGGGGTCAATGGCTAACTTAGTTCACAAAGACAATGTTCCGCATCCTTCTTTGATGAGTGGTTACTGTTGTCTTAAAAGCTCATGAGCAGCCATCGAAATTCCCTGAATCTGGAAACAAGAGATTCCCTGAATCTGGAAGCAAGAAGACTGTTGGAAATAGAAAGCCACATGGAAACAATGAGTTCGAAGGGCTAATGGACCATTCCAAATATTGGTCCACGATCCTGAGTCCAGAAGACCTCGATGGTGCCCGGCTACCGCAGCCAACTGCTGTGACAGGGATCACATGAGAAGGTCCTGGAAAGAGTGGGAGAAAAGTAGCGAACAAAACTGATCATCATTAAAGAAGACCAGGCTTACTGGTCAGATCAGAGACTGGTGGACCCTCTAAGACCATAGCCTTTAGTCAGTCTTTGGTCTGGAACTGAACGCGCACCCCTTCCCTGGCTGAATTTTCAGCCAGACAGTAGAAAGTTCTGTACGAGGGACCCGTATCTCAGAATAGTCAACCATTTGAGATCAAAAGGACAACACTTCCCCAAAGACCACGTTCAGGAGGGTTAGAAAAGCGGGAGGGATGGAAGCAGGAGCCTCGGGGAGGAAGTGGGATGAGGGATGGTACCTTGAATGGAGAGCGATGAACGAGAAGAAACCAAATGTGTCTAAGACATTGAATGTAAAACCAATGATCTGACCTTCACCAGGTTCACAATAAAGTTTAAAAAAAATACACAAAACTGCTGACATTCGAAAAAAAGAGCTTTTTCCAAAATAGTCATGGCTAGTATCACAATAATGGAAAAGGTCGTATTACCTTCCAGTTGCCGCTTCAGTTTTCTCAGATCTTTGATGAGGTCTTCAAATTTGACTTGAGAGGCCAGAAAGAAATCCTGAGGCTCAGGCAAGGGGAAAACACTCTTTTCTGTCCCTGCTTCCTAAAAGAGATGGTAAACCAAAGCACATTATTCTTCCCAGTCACTTTCTCTCAAGGTCACACGCACACAACTGTAATGCTGTTTGAATGAATATCATAACAATGTTCCTCTTTGGGTCCCAAATTTGGAGTGGTTCTTTCAAAGAGTTTTCTTCTTGTCGTTCACACTTTGCTTATGGTTTTGTTGACATTGACGTTGGCTATGGCATGGGTTACAATCTATGTTGCGTCACGACTCAAAGAAAAAGTTGACAGATAGATTCTGATCTGGGGCACATGAAAGCACTTACATTGAAAGCCCCTGCTTGCGTTTCACATGCTAGCAATTAGATAAGTCAGCTTTTGGATGTCCGTGGGTGGGAGTTGAAAGGTGCCGGATACAAAGGCACTGCAATGGGAGCGGCTACCACCCATCCTTCCGCCGTTACCCACCTCCACTTCTGCAGCTTAAGCTGTGTGTGTGTATGCACGTGTGTATGCACACGTGAGTGCGTGCGTGCGCGTGCGTGCAGGCACATGTGACCACGTTCTTTTAAAGGCTTTTAAAAGGCTTTCCCAATGCTGTTCAGCTTATTTTAGGAGGCATTTACTGAGGGCATGGTTGGGCATAGTTTAGACAGGCTCTGCAGTTATACCTAACAGAGGATCTTAACTGAGAAACATCTTGAAGGATAAGATCGTTGGGCATTGAGGACGATAAGCTGAGCCTCACATGTCTTTTCCAGCCTAGCTGTTTTCTCCCTGAGTTGTTTAATACCAGCTTTGTATCTTGCATATCTCAGGCCGTCTCCAGTTATTCCCCTCTCCACTTTGGGTGACTGTGCCAGCTTTCCTCCACAATCCATCTTCCCTACTGCCATTAGGACTAACTCCAAACTCTGAAATCGCTTTACAAGGCACTTTACGATTTGGCCTCTGTCTCCCTCCCCTGTCTTCGTTCGTTCTACCTTACCCTTATCTCCAATTCCTTCCCCCAGGCTTTCGTTAACAAACACAGTCCAACAACACAAGAATTTTTTTTTTCTAGGTGTCTTGGTTTTTAGGTTTGTTCCAGGGATTATTTGGGACTTTCTTAGATATGGTGCTCCACTATATTGTCAGCTATTAAGTTACACTAATTTATTAATTTACCATCCTAGTTTTAAATATGAAAAGAATTCAGACCCACAAATTACAAGATGAACAAAAAGGGTAAGACATATTAAAAAAAATTTTTTTTAAGTAGGCATATTAAGGGATTCCCAAGGGAACCCGGATTTGGACCCATGGTGGCAAGTTGGTTATGCCTTGAACTGCCAATCATAAGGTCAGTGGTTTGAACTCACCAGGCACTCCGCAGCCTTAGAGAGATGTAAAGGTTTGGAACCCCAAAGGGGCAGTTATCCTCCCTCTGTGGGATCACTGTGAGTTTGAATGGGTTAGATGGTAGTGAGCTTTTCTTTTGGGTGTTGGAGGCTGTGCAATATATACAGAAAGTACATGCTGCAGACTGCAGAGGAGCCAGTCCAGCTGGAGGAGAATGGGAAATCAAAAAGAACATTCAAAAGGCACATGGATGGAAGGTGTGAGGGCAATTTCAAATGCCCATAGCCGAAGACTTCATAGCCCTTTTCCTAACTATCTTGAGGCTCTAAGCGGGAATCTCCAAATGATGCAGTCAACATTTCAGAGCACATTTTAATATCGCGAAATCCATGGACATTTCATGCTACATGTTGCCGAGGTGAAGCGGACACCAAGCTGCTTTATGGGGAAAATCGAACATTTCTTCAAGAGCTTCTGAGCACAGATGGAGAAGTTGTGCCATCGTGTCCCGAGACTGGCACAGTTTCATTTTTAAGAAGGTGTCTGACCTCTGACAGGCTCATTCTGGGTTTGAGAACCTTTGAATGTCTGCATTTACTCATTGTACCAACGTCACTACCAGTCAGTTAATTGTAACTCGCAGTGACCTTCGGGGACAGAGTGGGACTTCTGAGGTTCTGGGGTGTAAATCTTTATGGGGGCGGAAGTCTCTTCTTTCTCTTGCAGAGTGGCTGGTGAGCTCGAAGAGTGACTACCCACGCCATCATCAGGGCACCTTATTTATTGCACAGTGCCTCTTATTTCTGGTCGCTTTTTAAGACACACTGGAATCACCTGCTCTCCAGTTCCTAATAAAGGTGAAGTGATACTGGGGTGAAATTCCAAGTTCAAGTAATTTGCACTATTCGAATTAACCTTTGGACCAAAAGACACCATGTGAAGCATAACTTTACTTTTAAAGTATTTAGTACAGCACAAACTACTTTACATAGATCCAGGGTGCACTTCCTCTATCTCAGGCTACTCCATTAAACAGGGCATTAAAACACCCTGGTGTGTTTATGGGTGAGCAGGGTGAAGACTGCTATGTGACATGAGTTCTGTGTCTCTCAAACCAGAGCTTGTGGGGGGAAACTACCAGCATTTCTGAGACGGCTGGTGAAATGTACCGACGCAAGTCGAACACCTGAGGCACCAAAGTGTGCGTTGGCCCAGTGTGATGGAAGAGGACGCCTCTCACGCTCTGGCTTCCAGGCCTTTGTCTGCAACACGGTCCCCCTCCAACTCTTCCCCATGCCCTCCGCCTCCCTCTGCTCACCACACCCTTTCAATCCCGAGAGAGATGACACCTCCTCCGAGATTCCCTCTAACTCCAGTTTCTCTGAAGTGTATTCTAAGAGCTGTGGCTATTAGTACCACCGCACTGACCAGCACTTATTTTACAATTGCCTTGTTGGCTTGTCTGTCTTCCCCACCACACTATAAACACCCTGAAGGTCAAAACTGTGTCTTCTTCTCTGGGCAGTACACACGTGTGTCATGTGAATCAACTTCAGTCTTCAGTTGGTCAGCACCATTACTGAGCGCTTTCAGGGAAGCGTGTGCCTTTAGCTGGAGGTAACGATTTATCATATTTTCTTTGATTTCAAGATTTCTTTGGACCCTTCCCCTTCCTCTAAGGACGGTAGCTTCACGTAGGATGTTAGGAGAAGGCGGGTATGTGCTGTTTTATCAGAATGTATTTTCCATGACCCATGGCCCCCAAATATTCCAACAATGGAAGACGGGCTCCGTCTAAGAGCCAAGGAGCACCAGCATCTGAGCTGTTCACCGCAAAGCTCCAAGCTGTTCCACACTGGAAGGGCTCAGGCATAATCTCTTTCTAGTTTCCAAGACTCTTTTTTGATCACACTCAATTCTGGTTTTGATTTTTTTAAAAAAAAACTAGGGGAGGGCGGAGGAAGAAGAAGAAAATAGTACTGAACAAATCGACTGGGTAGCTGTTCTCATGAACGCTCCTCCATTTGAGTTCCAAAGAGAGGGCTGAGACAGGCTTCCTTATACTCCACAGAGCCGCACTTGGACCAAGAATCTGACCTGAGTGGAAGGAAGCTTGGAGCAAGAGCCACCTTTCTTCAGCTAATTGCTCATCCCCACTAAGCACAAAAATCAGCACCTTGGCTCCTGGAGGGAGGGGATGGCTTAATAAATCATATAACTCTACACTCTTGCTGAGTGAAACGCATTTTGTGCAGCACAAGCCAAGAGAGCACCACAGAAATGTGAACCTCTTATTTTTCCCAGCCTGGGCCATCCGAACTTTGAAAATGTCCTTGTCGTCGGCTTCTCCCCTGTGACGTTGAGTCCACGGGGGCCACTTCTCGTCAGTGAGAGTCATGTGTCACAGGCACAGTTCAGTCTTTTAAGCAACACGTTTCACTCCAGCAAGGCAGCCACTGCGCGGTACATCTGCTGGTGCCACGCTGGGACTAGGAACTTCACTTCCAAAGATTGCTCAGGGTAATTCCACTGCCACACTGTGGCCAGACCTCAGGGGATGTGCCTGTGTGCTTCTCCTTTCTTAATCGCCTGAAGGTCATCCCACTTTCCCTACTCTGCCTGCAAACAGCTCTCACCTCCTCGGCCCTAGTTCTTTGTAAAGGCCTCCCCATTTGACTCAGCAAGTGATGGTGGGGACCTACGTTAGAGACGCCGAAAGAGAGACAGCGGGGAGTTCTGGATTTATAGAGCAATACCAGGACAATGGAAAATCGCTGAGAGATAACTGCTAAAAAGGCAAAATAACACAGGTGATGAGAGGAGCCCAGATAAAGTGTCCCTGGCCTCTGCCAGATGAGGGAATGAGGAAAGACTTTATGCAAGAGGTACCACGGAACACTGGACTTGCAGCCTGGCTAAATGATTCAGTCTATGCACATTCTCTTTTGCAAAGGTGACCTGGGTCCTTTACACTTAGGAATTGAACAATGAAGATGAAAATTTCTGAAAAATAGGCTCTCCTAGATATACTCAAACATTTTCACAGACACCTTTCTGCGTGTATTTATATTCACATATTTTACTTATAAGCACGTGCAGTTCAAGAACCCTTTGCAGTGCCATTCAATCTCCTCCTCCATACTTTTCATGGCAGTATGCCATTTGACGGGACTACCATCGTCTCTTTGATCTTAGTCTCTACAGTTGGACATGCATGCTCTTCCCAATAAGTTGCCATTATAAATTACTACAAAGAAAATGATACAATTTTTGATTACTTTCTTTTATTTAAAAATTCCCAGAAAGTTTCTTTTATATATTTCTGTAACTTTCACAGAGAAAGGTGGGAGATCTTGTTAGCTCATACAGTCCCTTTGTAACGAATACGTCCCCCCTGTGGGGTCGGGACAGCACCTTGAGTACACCAAATGGCAAGCCGGTGACATCACTGGTAAAATTTTAGAGTGCTCTTAGGAGGTCTGAGTTTGGTGAGTCAAGGGCAGGCTACCCAGGAGGATTATTTGACCTTGAGATCTGAAGCAGAGAATGCCTGCTCATGGGTACGTAATGGCCCAACAAAGTGCCACCCATTGGTGATTCCCGTTTCTCCTTATCTTGGCCTTCTCAGGCTCTATCGTTTAAAATCAAAACAACAAAAAACTTTGCTGATGCGATGAGTAAACAATGATATGAGTAGTCTATTATATATCCTCCAGATTTCATCTCACTACATAATCTTATTGGCCATTTATAACTTCCATTGGTCTTTTGTAAGTTGCATGTGGCCCCTTTTTGACAATCCCCGCTCCCTCCGGCCCCAAGGAGAAGGGGACTTGTTTTATCTCATTGATTCTGAAGAGTTCTTTAAGCTGCAAATATTTTCTCCAGCATGTTAAAAATGTAGGCTTTGCTTGAGTTATTTTTTGAGATCTTGAAGTTATTTTTTTTTTAATTTAATCAGGTACTAAAGCTTTATTGTTATTTTTTTTAACTTTTATGCATTCAAAGTCATCAATCTCTCCTTTTATGGGTTATGCATCAGTGTGAATGTTCTGAAAGAACTTTGCTCCCAACTAAAATCAAGTATCATAAATATTTATCTAAATATTTTTGCGTGTCTTTTGTGATTTCGTTTTTTGCATGTGTTTACATTTAACTAATTTCCTTTTGCAAAATTGCTTTAGTTTCTGGAATAAGGTAGAGGAGAGAATTTTAATTTTGTTCTTTTCCTATTTACTTAAAATCTCTCATCTAACTTTGATGTAGGTTCAGTTCTGAGTTTTCCATTTGATGCCCTTGAGTTTATCTTTTCTTGGGCAATCCCATAATTTTAATTATTATGTAATTTTATAATACACGACAATATATGAACGTACTATATGCTTTTGATTATTTTGAAACTATTCCATCAATTTTTGTCCAAGTCTCCATGTATATAAGATTTAAATGTTAAATAATGCAAACTTCTAAAAATTGTTTGGTATTTTAACTAGGACAATACTAAACATGTATTCAGAAAGAATGGACTGTTTATGAGCATTTTCACCAAAGATTAGGATCAAACTGTCTTTTAAAAACGTCTTTCTTTTTGTGTCCATAAAAGAAAGTTTATTTCTTCATAAGTGTCTCTATTTTTCCAGAAAAATCTTATATAGATATAATAATATACATGCACCTACTCCTTCCTCACTTATCAACTAGCTCATTATCTGGTATTTTGCAGCTATGACAATTGTACAGAATCTGACAATTTGGTGCATTAATGGCACACATCTGGCACTAATGAACATCAAAGTGTGAGGGGAGAGTAGAGCTGCTGCCGGTGAGAGAGAAGCCTGTCAACGTGGCTCGGCCAGGAGCCTCAGGACTTGGCAGTCATGTGAAGACACTGTCCCCCCCACCCCATTTGTGTGCTTGGATATGGTCGCTCTGCAGACTTGCAGAATGCCAGTTTCCGCATAATGGCCCCATCTTTGGAATCTAAGCATGTGCATAAGGGAATATATGCGAAGACATAGAGTACCATGGACTTCCAGGAGAATGAGCAAATCTTTCTTAGGAGAAATCCCATCAGAGTTCGCTTTAGAAGCAAGGCTGATGGGACTTCACCTCATGCACTTTGGACATGTGACCGGGAGGGACGAGTCTCTAGAGAAGGACCCCATGGTAGAGCACTTGGTGTGTGGGGGGGTTGGCTGGGAATCAGGGTGGTGGCAGTATGCTCTGATCTTGGACACTCTTCCACCATGGTCTCCTCAACATGAAGGCTTCACGCAAGGCTGAAGCAACAGACTCAAGCCCAGGAACGACTCTCAGGATGGCAAAGAGCAGGAGGATTTTGTTCTGTTGTAAGTAGGGTCACGGTGAGTTGGAACCTATTTGACTGCACCTTACGGCAACAAAGAACATTTTTTGCAATGGCTCTTTTGATTTTTTATTTCTAAGGCAAATGGGGAAGAAGAAAAGAGAGGCTGCATACAAAGACCAGAGGCAAGGAGAGTTCCAGGTGGGGAGATCAGAAGGAGAGGCATGTTCATGAGGAAGCACAGGGGGTATTTAGACACCAGATCTCGAGTTAGACCATAGAAAACAGGTAGAGAGGCAATAATAAAAGTACGGCTATAAGAGATTCCTATGAAATTAGGTGGTGTCTTAATTCACTGGAAAGTGGGGAGAAAGTGATCTAACCAGAGGTACAACACACCAGGCATAAACCAGGCCACCGAAATGAATGAGGTGGACTGCACTGGGGAGTAGTCAGAGGAGGGAGGCTGGATGCCGGCGTGTTGTCCTTATACACGGGGCTATCCTGACATCTGCGCAAGCCTGCTCCATGTGGATTGAAGAAGGGACCGAGAAAACCCACAGTGGAATATACAAAGCATCAGCCTGATAGGCCAGGACTTAAGTTACCTGTCATCACATCAGGGCAGAAATTTCGGAGAGGTGGGAAAATCAGAAGCCCGGTTCTATAGATATCGTGCACATACTAAGAACTGTCTGATGATTGCACCAAGAGGCAGGAGACTAAATGAGAGTTTCTCAGCGATTTTTCATCCGCGCTTCCCTCTTCTTCTGGATAAAGTTGCCCACCTTTTTCAAACGAGGCTGTTGCCATTGTATTTTTCTCCCCTCGGTGCTGCGGTGTCTAGGATGAACTCGGCTTGCGTGGGCAGTGCGGCGGGAATCCTGGCAGCACTGTCCTAGGAAACCTTTTCCACTCCTGTGCACTGCTCTGTTTCTCAACAACTTGCAACAGACCCTTGTTCTGCTCCAAGTGGGGGGCCCTCGCCCCCAATATCATGAGAAGGAATACAACACAGAAAAGTATGCTCAGGAGGATTCGCACAGACATTTCTGTGTCCAATTGCCAAGGGTTACCGAAGCAGAGAGGGCAGATGGCAAGTTCCCTGCCCAGGACTTGTTCATGGATGCCCAGTCCTGCTACAGGACACTCTGCAGAATCGCATTGTGGCTGGTCGGTGCCGCCGAGGTGGTTTCAACTCTCCACGGGCCCCCGGGACAGGGACAGAGACCGGCCTCGGAGGACGTTTCTGGCTTCAGTCTTTACAAAGGCAGATCACCAAGTCTTTCACCGGTGGCACAGCTGGCTCGACGAACCTTTCAGTTCAGCCACTGTGAGTTTAACCATTGTGCCATCCGGAACTGCATCATCATGTCCAAACTTCTTTTTGTATTCCAACGATGCATTCAGCTATAACGGGTGATTGATTGGGCCTAGCGTCATAAAGAAGCTCACAAGTGGCCATCGGGTCTGAGGTTACTTGGCATCTCTCCATGTGATCACAGAGAAGATTAAGAGCCAGTAGAAGGCTGAGAGACTTGTGCTTCCCTTTGCAAATCTACGGCACTCTCCTGGCTTCAATGTTCTAGTCTGTAAACAAATGAGGCTGGGCAGCTCTCCGATTCTGTTAGACTTGAAATGCATCCATCCACCTTCCCATCACTCAACTTGCAAATGCCAACCATGTGTAAGAGGTAAAATCCCATTAGGGTAGTTTTCCATGAAATGCCATTTCTTACCTGGTCATAGTACCGCAGGTAATACTTCACAACGTAGTCCACCAGATTAATGCCGGTGTCCTAGGTTTCAAAGGGGCAAAAAAATGAAAATGAAAATCATCCACGTTCCATACACCTCCCGTATATGCAATGACAGAGTTGAGAGCTGAAATCTCAGCTTGTGCTACCTCTACTGGGTGACACCTCTTCCTAAATTCTGTTAGAGACTAGCAAAACTTTTTCCTTCTGCCTTGTCCTATGCACGTAAAAAAACTGCCTTACAAATCCGGCTAGACCAGAGGATGTACACTGGTACAGATAGGAACTGGAAACACAGGGAATCCAGGGCGGATGATCCCTTCAGGGCCAGCGGTGAGGGTGGCGATGTCCGGAGGGTGGGGTGGAGAGGGGGAACCAATTATAAGGATCTACATATAACCTCCTCCCTGGGGGATGGACAACAGAAAAGTGGGTGAAGGGAGACGTCAGACAGTGTAAGATATGACAAAATAATAATTTATAAATTATCAAGGGTTCATGAGGGAGGGGCAAAATGAGGAGCTGATGCCAGGGGCTTAGGTGGAGAGCAAATGTTTTGAGAATGATGAGAGTAACGAATGTACAAATGTGCTTTACACAATGGATGCATGTATGGATTGTGATAAGAGTTGTATGTGCGCCTAGTAAAATGATTTAAAAATAAAAACAAAAAACCAAAAACAAACAAAAAAGTTGCCATCTATGCAAAGAAGGGACACCGGACTATGGCTTATGGAGAAGGAAAACAAACAGACAATCTGGCAGACCTTGGGGGGACTGCGTAAAGCAAACAAAAAGGGCCCCCTGATATTTTCTGCCACAAAGCCAAGTCAGGAGGGGTTGGGGAACCAGGAACTAGAACAGAAAGCCATCCCTCCCCTTCCCACCTTTCAAAAAATGTGTGTTCTTAATGGAGTGTTAAAAAAAAATCAGGGCAGCTTAAAAGGAACACCATGCCACTTTATGACCCTGGGAGGCCAGGGGCGAGCAGACCCTCCCACAAGACAGCCTTTGTGTCTTGTTCACATGGGTCTAATTCTAATTTGCCTGTGTGTTTCTCCTCCCTCCCCCCACCGCCCCCCCCCCCACGGGATGCTAGACATGGGGTGGTTGTTTCTGAAGAAGTGGCTCTGCAGGGGTGTGGAGCCAAGGATCATCAGGCTTAGAGAGTTTGACAGCAGACCCCAGCCCAATTGTCACTGTGGGCGAGAGAATAGTTCAAATGCTCAGCTTAACCAGTGACTCAACACTGCTCTTCCACTCGGGAATGAACACATTACACGTCGAACATGCTCAGTTCGAGTGGACTCAAGCTTTGTTTGATGGCTAACATCAGATGCTATATATATTTTCGGCGCTCCTTGCAGCAGCCCCTCAACGCCCAATTGTGTGCTTTAGCACAAACAAAGGGTAGTGATTTTTACCACTCCAGGTAAGATCTAAAATGAAGACCTTATATTCCTTTAGAAGCTAAAAGAAAGCCAAGGCAAAGATGGGTACTCAAAAATCGGGACTGTGAACTCAATGATTCAGACTATGTGTTTTCTCTCTTCAGAGGTACAGATGTACATAGTAATAGCCCATCACCATTCATCACGAAAAATAAGTAAATACTTAACCCGACTTTTGACATCCTTGAGTTTGGGCAGGATTTCTAAGCTGTAGCCATCTGCTTGTCCCCGGGTCCTGTTTCCTGCATTCATGTAATTTCCAAAAGCCAGAATGAGTGCTAAAATGTCCTTCACACTCTTCATGTGCAGCAAACCCTATGACAGCAAATATCAATTACTGTGGCGTTCGGTTACAGATGACAACGTGCCTGTGCTTTTCCAACGTACGTGTCTGGGGGCTTCAGTGGGGCATGTGCCAAACAGGAACAAGAGTTGGTGACATGGAAAAGACATCTTTCTGAGCCATCGGTGTCTTTAAAAACACTCCAATCACCATTCCTCCTATCCACTAAAAGAATTCATTAGAAACAGTACATGCCCTAATAGTTCAGATTAAGTATCAGAACTCTAAATTCCATTTTAGACAATTTTATTTTTTTAATGGTTATATTAAAGTGGCTATCGGGGGGTAAAAACGGGTTGCTTTATTTAGCCTTAAATAGACTTCTATGAGTTCTAACTAGAAAGTAGTTTTGCGTCATTTAACAATCTATTTGGGGACCATCAATCTATATCAACAGTCTAGTTAAATGTGAGAGAGATCTACTCGTATGTTCTCCCTGGCAGAACCTGTAGGAAAGACGTCTTTGAGGCCACAGACTGTTTATTAAGTGTTTGTGGAGCTGTCTGTTAACTTTTACAATTTCAGACTGTGCATAGACTTTTCTTCAGTCCCGTTGGTTTTCCCACTCATTCCTGTTGTTCCAAGTGCACCTTCCCCATTGGAATGCTCCCACACCGCCTCCTCTTCCCCGTGGGCTTGGCTGCTTTTGTTTTCTTTCGTTTCAGGGTAAGGAAAGCAGCAACGCTCGGCTTCCAGGCAGACTGCTGCTCCTCCTTTTTGGGGTGCGACGAGTGGGTATTTATTAGACTTTGGTAACATGCATTATTTCTCTACTGGGACCTCTAACATTTTAGAGGAACAAAAATCATATACCCTCAGTAAAGTAACTCATTATTTTATATCATCCCTCCTGAAGGGGCAGTCAAAGCCGTGAACTGAATGCCAGGGTAAATGCCAGTGTGGCCGAGCTCATTACCATGAACAGTTTGACCGATTACTTTCTAGAGTTGTTTATTTTCGCATGTAGACACACCTCAGATGGTCCAGCGTGGGTCTGATGCAGAAAATCTCCTTCGCCATCAGGAAAACAAGCTAGACCCTTCGGGCTGTCTTTTGAGAGGCTCAGAATAGGCGGGGGTAGATATCTGGGATATTTAAGAAGGAGCAGTCTTTTCACGTACCACTTTGCCTCCTCCTTTCCCTCCATCTCAGTTGCATTCTTCATCTTCTCCTCCTCCTCCTCCTCCTCCTCTCTCAGCCTCTCCTAGACTCACTCCTTCTCATACTTGGGGCAGGATAACTATCCCCAATTAAACTTAGGAAAACACACGGTCCTAAGTTCAAAAGGTCTTGTCTCAGGGACTCCAGTTGGTATCTCCCACCTCCCGATTTCCTCCTCTACCCCTAATAAGGGCCAGGCTCTTGGCCAAATGAAGCAACAAGCATACCTTAGAAGCTCTTGTGAGGATTTCTACCTTTCGGTGCAAGGAGGTGACACTCTCTGAAAAGACAGACCTGAAGATGATACATTGGGCACGTTCCGCGAAATTGGGGATCTGGGCCAGCTCGTGTAAAAATCTGCAACGATAAGAATAAATCACCTGGCTGCATAAACACTTTCATGGAAAATAAAGGGACAGCTGAAGCAACAAGAATGCATTAGATGGGCAGACTCAAGAAACTTTGGGGGGTATGTGTTCAGTTCATAGCAAAGTGCCCCCACCCCCCTCCCAGGCTTCTATGATGATGAATAAAGACATGGTGTATAGGTTACTTTAGGAACAAAGTGTTCCTACAAGCACACTGAAGCACAACAACTTATCTCCGCTAACCAAGAGTATAGTGTAGGAGAACAAGTACACAGTGAATTAATTTTTTTTTAATTGAAAAACACCAGACTCTCTAAAAGTATGTTTATACAAAACAAGGGGAGTGGGCACGTGAGGCATATGTCTAGAGCTAAGTGATTAAAGACATTAAAATGAAAAAGACATATCTAATTGTAAAGTGAGATGCTGCTGCTGCTAACCACGACCAAACTCAGTGAGGAAGATAATAGTCCCAAACGATCAGGTTTTCCCCGGCGCCGCCCCTCCCTCCTTTATGGTCCTGTCTCTCAACTTAGATGCATAGAAACAGTTCCCAGCTTAGTGCTCGGAACAAAGCGGGCACTCACTAAGCAGGCACAATCTAGTTTCTCAAAGTCCTTAGAAGCCAAAGGTGGGGACTGACCTGCACACAGTAGCTCACTGTCTGAGTCGCTGGGCACTGGTGCCTTTTGCAAAATTAGTTTGGAACGGTTTCTTACTCTCTAGTCCAGCCGTCGGAGGAAGGGGAGGGGGGAGAAGCTAAAATTGGTGGAAATGCTTGCACACCAACTCAGCAAAGGAGGGATCAGCTAAAAGCCATTAATGTCATTTTTAGAGTTGAGATGACTAACGGATGATTTCTGAAAGCCTCCGTCAATACATAATGGCATTGCCCTGACATTTTGCAACTACTTACCAAGAAGGCTTTTATACAGGAGCAAGGTTGGAAGCCTTCTTCTTTCTCTGTCCAAAGAAAACTCCTTGGTTCATTATCTCTCCCTCCTTTATCTTTAGGGAGATCTGGTTTTTAATAAATGTCTAATGATCAGCTGTTGGCCCAATTAATGCTAGGAGCCTTAATGGCGCATGGAGCTCAGGACTCAGCTGTGAACGGAAAGGGGAGCAGTGTGACCTCACCAGCTGCTCCCGGGCAAGAGACCCGGTCATCTGTGACTGTCAAGATCACAGCCTTGGGAACCCCTGGTGTGTTCTTCTCTGTCTCGTAGGGTCCCTAAAGCTAGTCACAGTCCATTCGCTTTTTTTTTCTTTATAAAAAGACCTTTAGAATGAAACAAGAAATAAAAGAAAACATCCCCTCATTTTAAATCTCTATCCCTCTATCATGAAGAAGTCATCTGATGCAATATGGAAGTAGAAACCCAGAAATATTCTGCGTTATGACAAGATATAAATGATATATTTTGCTGTACGTATCAATTGTATTGTTTCTCGCCACCGCTACCTGCTGCCTATAAAACTAGTATTAAGCGACTGTTCAGTGATTGAAAGTAGTGTTTCCCCCAGTCTAGGGGAGATAAAACGCCTGTGGAGTTGGCCACACCTACTCCAGCAGCTCTGCGTTCTGGTGCTGGTACACGCCACCTTGAAGGCAGCACCCTGCGTTTCTCTCGCTCCCAATGTGACCAGAGACAAGACAACCTGTCCGGAAGCTGAACCTGTGTACTCTCCCTAGTTAGAGTGGTCACGGTGAGGGGGGATTCCCTGGGACACCCGTGAGAACTTTCCCAGTGGCTCCCAAGCCCACCAATAGCAAGGGGGAAATGCTAGATGCACAGTTATGTGTATCGAACTCTCGAGAAGGTTCAGGGTGAAGAAGAAGAAACAGACCGCAGACGCATCAACCTGTGCTCTGAAGGAAAAACCAGAATGGGCAGGTGTGCAGTCCTTATAGTGAAGGCTGACTGGGAAGGGGGTCTGCACTCAGCAGGCTCCCAGGGCATCTCCAATCCCAATGCCCTCTGCACGGGGAAGGATCACAAACACATGCCCAGAATTGAAGGGTGTCAACGATAAAATACATGTCAACATGACTGGGTTTAGATTCTCAATGGTTCAGCAGGTATGTAATGATATGATACGGGAGTTATATAATGAGGTGACCATTCCATGAGGTGCTCTGCTGCAATCAAGCAATCAGTTCTAAGAGGATTTGGGTGGGATGCCACAGTAGTCCTGATCTGATGTGGAGGGGAGTTTCCCTGGGGTGTGGCCTACCTCACCTTTGATCCTACCAAAGATGGATTACCGAGAGAGTGCTTCTCATTAGAATTGGTACCCTGAATTCAGACGTGTGGTCTTCTAAACTGCAAGAGAATAAACTTCTGGTTGTGAAAACCTCCCCCGTGGCACTTCTGTCGTAACAGCACCAGACAGGAAGACAGAGGGTGAAGGGAAGTTTACATTTCTTTTATAAAGATCTTGGGACATCATGGAAAATTAATTCCACAGAGCATTAGTCAAGAGGATTCAGCAGGTCCTTGAGACATTTCGGAATCATTTACTGAGCGTCAGGTACTGGGCTAAGACGTGGGAACAGAATTCTAACGAGTGTACACTCCTGCGTGGATCCTGAAAAACGCACCAGTGCCTACTGAGGAGCGTGGATGTGGCATCGGTGAAGAAGTACATATGGGGGGGCTACGGGAGCCATGCACAGGCATGAGTGGGGGCCTTAGAAGGAGGCCAGTGGAGG
The DNA here is from genome assembly GCF_000313985.2 of Echinops telfairi. Taxonomy (NCBI): domain Eukaryota; kingdom Metazoa; phylum Chordata; class Mammalia; order Afrosoricida; family Tenrecidae; genus Echinops; species Echinops telfairi. The sequence goes on along the minus strand of NW_022103915.1, from coordinate 90,542,872 downwards.
TGTCCTCTCACCCTGTGATTCTTGTGCATGGCCCGTGTGGGACACTGCTGAGCAGAGCTCAGACAAGTTGATTGACATGGGGGAGGGGGGAGCAGTAAGGGGGGAAGCAGTGAGCAGAAGTTAGAAGTTAGAGGAGTTTTGTGGTCTAAAATAAGGAGTACAATTTTTTTTTTTCCTGAATGAAGGGTTTAAGGAAGAGAAGTGATACTTTAAGCTTGTTAGTTTAGCAAATCGTGATGGCAGTGGCTTGGCTGATTGGAGGTGATGACAGATGTGAGGCTGGGAGACCTACTAGACCTTTGCTGCCTTGGTGGCGTAGTGGTTACCCATCGGGCTGCAATCTGCAAAGCCCGCAGTTCAAAACCACCAGCTGCTCTAGGGGAGAAGGATGGGGCTGTCTACATCCGTAGAGTTACAGAGCAGTTACACCCTGCCCTACACTATGAGTCGGCAATGACTCGGTGGCAGGGAGGTATGTTTGGGGTTTGGTAATATCCCGCGAGGGAAGGGAAGACAGGAAGGCACACAGGTGAACAGAGAGGAGCAGCCGGATCCTACAGGAGCTAGGGAGCACTAGACCTGGTCTCGCAATGCACCCTGGGCTGCTGAGAAGAGTCTAGGATGACTTATTGGCTCCCGTATTAAAAGTTATGAAATACTGGAGGAGCAAATTTGGGGGGAAATATGATTTGATGTCATGTTCATCCACAATCAGCCATGCTGAGGTCTGAGAGAGAGCATTGCAGTGACCTGTCCCATTTACCTGGGAAAGTCCCCAAAATACAGGTTATTTCAAGGGCTATAGAGCAATGCAATGGTCTCAGAACTATCTCGTCTCCCCAACTGTGTTTTAAACTCTGTACTCTGACAGGTTGAGAGAATAACCTTTATCCATAGTCCTGAGCACAGGGCCTTGGGACTTATATTCAAAGATCGACTTCCTTGGGCTGGTCCAACTTGACCCTTTACTGCAGGGTTTCCTAAAGTGGGTGATACTGCTCCCTGGGGTGGGGGTGGGGGCATTGGGATAATGCAGAGGGGTGGCAAAAGCAGATAATACCTATACCAACCCTGGATGATGGGTTATAGTACAAATGTTTTTTAATTGCCGGGGGCTGCTGTGTAACTTTCTTTTTTCTGAAAAGGGGTCAGTGGGTCAAATAAGTGTGGGTACCTATGCTTTATAGTCAGGAGTATAAAGACTATGTGTCCTACAAAGAAGCCATAAACAAAGGCTCTTTACATTCCTTCGCCAATGCAGACCCGTTTCGTGCAGGCTGTTAACTTCCACCTATGCGCGTAACTTTTGTGCCTCACATGGTGTGGGGTACCCAATCCATAGAAGCTCCTTGGCTCACAAAAGTGGCACAATGCTGGGGGATTAAGGCTTTGTTTGGTATTTCCTAAACTCCCAAGTGGGCATGATCCGTGCATATAGTCTAATGTCGCGTTGTGACTTCTGTTCTGCCATGGGGGAGTTTACATCCCTGACCTTGTTCCACTCGTCCACATGTCTTCTCTGTGGGGACCCAGGACAGCAGTGGACTCTTTACGGGGTCACTCTGCAGGCTGGAACGGGCATGCAGAGGCATAACCCACCCTGGCAGAACCCCACCTCGCCTCGCCACAACCACGAGGCCTGGCGCGAGTGAACTGAAGACCATCCCCGCAGTAGGTGACTCTCTGTCAGGCCGGTCCTTGAACACAAGGCACCTCAGAGGGAACTGCCTTTCGAAATATGGCACTGGGGTGTAAGAGAGCTGATGAGGTGAGTGATGAGGGCAGCCCCTCCGTGCGGTGATTTATAGGTCCGGGCACTGCAGGGCTCAGGAAATTGCAATGCTAAGACTGTAGATGATTCATATTTTCCAGTATGTGAAACATGCTTATAGCCGACTCATTGGAGCTAACGGCAAATAAATTGCCAGAGAATCAGACTCTGGTATAAGTCAAACAAATGGTTCACTGTGCAGCAAAGGTGACAATCGCTCCGCACGGCTCAGCCCAAGCACAGCACCTCACCAGGGCGACACGCGATTCTTCTTTGCTGTCGGCGATGGCTCTGGGTCTTCAAGAAGCCATTCTGAGGATCATTACAAACCTTAAAACCTTTTCCTTTTTGTTTCCTGATAAGATCATCAAAGGAGACCACAGGAAGTTGGTTCTGTTCAATTCAGCTTGAACACAGTGCTACAGAGGCAGTAACACAAAGGGGGAAGGGGCCGAAGCAAGGGTGTCTCCCCCACTGTCCTGTTCATTTCCTTAGGTCAGCCACTCGCGTGGCTTCAAGCAGCCAAATCCAGCCCACCAAGTCTTTATGTCCAGCTCGTGAACTAAGAATGGGCTCTTGCCATTTTAAATCACTGGGGCCCCAAAAATCAGTAGGAAGATACTATTTTATGACCCGTGAAAATGATACGGAGTTCTAATGTCAGTGTCCACAAATAAAGTGTTCTAGGAACACAGTCATCCTCTTTTTTTCTAGTGTATTGACAAGGGTTTCTTTTATCAGACAATGGCAGCGCTGAGCGCTCCAACTACATGAACTACAAAACCTACCATATACATTATCTGGCTCTTGACGGGGCAAGGCTGCCCAGTGCTAGCTGGGGGAACGGCTTCCCACCTCGATGGGGCTGGCACTAATGAAAGGCTTGATCGGCCTGTATCCAAACACCCCGCTGTGGCCTGTTCAGTGTCTACATATCGCATCGCAAGTCACTTAATTCCCAGTCGTTAGCACTTTCCAGAACTGATTATGGTTGAGCGGATTCCGACTCATGGTGACTCTATAGGACAGGGTAGAGCTGCAGTACAGAGTCTCCAAGACTGTAATCTTCAGGGAAGCAGACCTCCCCATCGGTCCCCTACAGGATGGCTGGTGGCTTCAAACCATCCACATCTCTGTTCGTAGCCCAGCACTGCACTATCAGGGGTACTTTCATTAGCATATTAGGAGGAGTTGATTTATTAGATGAAGATAACCCATGATTTGGGAATGGAACACAGGATTGGCAGGGGTGGGAGTTGGTAAGGGTTTGAGTAAACTGACTTGGAAGGCACAAGAACCCCATTTGCACTGATTCTTAAGATTCCCAGGCTATGAAGAAACTGTGTGTGTCTCTGGGCGGCAGTTTCTGAACTGGACTCCGTGGAAGAACAACTTACCTAAGTCTCCCAGTGTCTTCATGAAGGTTGGTCAACAGCTGAGTAAACTCAGACTCCACCTCCACTAGTCCTGGGCCTGAACGTCCAGGTCTCCATGGGAACGGGCCAGTAGTCCTTCTAGAGGACTCAAGGCCAAGGGCACGGTGTGATGATTTCAGTGCAATCCACATAACCTCAGACTTCTCTAGGGCTGACATGCTACCTTGAACCTGACTACTCAGCTTCTTCAGTGTTTTCTGCTTTGCTTTGCCTCCAGGTTGAGAAGGCGGAGCTGAAATGGACATGAAGCAGTCAAGGAAGCCAGAAGCGAAGGGGCTCTGTGGCCTGGCTGGCTCCATTCTAATTCTTACAGAGTCTGGGTCCTGAAAGCCTCGGGGGTGAGGGAGAGTGCGCCCTGGGGTTGGTTGGTGGGCTTGCAGGCTCCAAGGGAGTCCGGGAAAAGACAGAGTGACTGAAGCACGCATGAGACTTCTGGGGCGAATGACAGCCCAGAGCACAGAGGGAACAAAGCTAGTGAGAGGACGGATGGAGAGAAGCAGCAGCACAGCTGGGAGAGGACGACAAGTCGCTTCTGCACGGGGCCCAGCAGGTGGAGCGAGCTGGGCGGAAGCTGGCTCCATCAGCTGCACTGACTGAGAGGGTCCTGAGAAAACCGCATTTGGATGCTGTGACGCTGCGGTCATCGTTCTAACGGCATCAGCAGAACCTTAAACAGAGCAATGCCTTCTTCTTCCCTCGGTTACCCTTTTGGCCAGAATGTTTAGTCTAGAAGGAATTAACAAATTGCTGGGGCAAGAAAGGGGAGCAAACCGAGGGGGACGAGGGAGGGAAGGAGGGGAGGGGTGAGATACTGTATCCAGCAGCACAAATCTCGCTGCTTTTCCTGACAGCCACCCTGCATTGTGCAATAGGTCATGGGCATGACATGCTGGGACTGAGCTCACTGGCGGCTGGGGCTTGGTTATTCCCGGCTGGGAGGCAACAAGACGCAGATGGCAGTCTGCCCTGTGGTGAATAGAAAAGTGTTCAAGCAGACTTACTGTTCAGGTTTATCCAGCAACTTCAATTCTTCTTCTTTGGATGTCTCGTAATACTTTCTTATTTTAACCAATTCATCCTCTTGAGCTCTCTGTGTTGAAATGGGGGTGGGGAGGGGAAGCAGAGAAGACCATGAGAATTTGCATAAAGCAGAGCCTGCAACAAGTTTAAGTTTAGTCCCTTGACCACAAGCACCAACAGCACCTGCCGTTTGTTAGAAATCTGCATCACTGCCCAGACCCACAGAGGGAGGAGGTCCCAGGAGTAGGGGCAGCAAGCCTTCTGGGTGATTCTGGCACACGCGAAACTCTGAGACTCATGGCTCTCATGGAAATGGTCCTAACAAATGAGCCAAGTGGGATGCAGGAGGCAGAGTGTTTGATGCTATCTCAGAATACCTGGGCTCCTCCCTTGTAAACAGGTATGGAACAAATAGACTGCATCTGCGTTTCCATCCTTACCCCCCAGGCAGCCCTAAGTTCTTTCACTTCTAGTTGCCATCTTCCCTTTTGTCGCTTGTTGTGTGCCCCAGTTTGGGCATTGAAACCATGCCGTGGTTTTCTCAAAGTACAGGCAGCTTCCCTCTGCTGTGAGTAGCCAACCAGTTCTGATCCTGTGTATGGTGCCGGCACCAAGCAGACGTGGAACAAATCTCTTAACATTTATTGCTCCACCCTCATTTGATAGATGATTCTACCAGAGCTTGACTTCATTAACTTCCGAATCGTACTCTCCCCCACTATACTATGCTGCCTTCCAGGCAGGACACAAATGTATTATTAATCTCGAACAACCTGACACTTGTGTGCGCTTTTTTGGGGGGTTGTTGTCTATTTGTGGAAGCCTTACGAATGGAAAGAAGTCAGCCCTCCCTACCCAGGCACAGTAAGCAGCTCCTGCTCTACCCGTAGGAAGGAGTCCTGGGGGCGCAGTGGCTGAGCCCTTGGCTACTGACTGGAGGGATGGCAGTGTGAACTCACTCTGGGGTTCCACAGGAGAAAGACCTGCTGATCAATTTCTGTACAGATCACAGGCCAGAAAACCTGTGGGTCAGTTCTACCCTGTCACCTGGGATCATTAAGGCATACAACAACAACGGTGTAGTTAAAGGATGTGAAAAACAGCAAGGGCTTGGCAAGACCTGGGCCCAGTGACACTAAACCGTGGGCTGTTTCCATAAACTTAAGAAGACTATTAGTATGGAAACAGATCGCTTTTTGAGCTTGGTAATCATAGCATTCTACAAAGCCCCGGGCAGCTTCCTGGTAAATGCCGTTATGCAAGCAGAAAAGGATCTAGTTCATTCTATGTTCTGGCGTTTTCAACAGTCAAATGCACTGGAATGGGTGTGCAATCATGGGGCTTCTGACTCTACTGTGTCATCTTTTCAAGAGAGGCTGCCTGGTTATTTCCATGTGTTATGTACATCAAAAGATCCTACACACGTACAGTGTTGTTTGCCTTTCCAAACACATGGCTGCTGCTTTATAAATTGACTGCTCATTTAATTCTCTCTTGCAAACGTATAACACACACACACACACACACACACAGACACACTTAAATAGAACCTGTTATAATTCCCCTTGTTCTAATGATCCAACAGGCCTGGAGAGTTTAAGTAACTGGTGTAAGGTCATTCAGTAGCCACTAGTAGACCTGGACCTCCAACCAAAGATCCCAAACCTATACTCATCATGCTATATTGCTGCCTACATTCAACACCATCAGCTCCTGTTACAAGGAGTCACCATCAGAGCTGGCATGACCCCACTCCCGGGTGTTCTTCTCGGGAGACAAGGGCATACACCGTCACTGTGCAGGGAGCTCAACTTCCCTTCAACCGTAATGGGCTGAGTTCTGTAATGTACCCGTGGTCTCCACCCTACCCTGTGGGTGCGTGAGGAGATTTACCGACCCAGATCCACGGGGAGGGAGGAACCCGGGTCTTTTCTTTTGCCTGGGCTCACTCAGTCAAGCTTGTGTGTCTGTGGTGAGGTTTAGAATACAAAGTCAAAATCCTCAGACCCAAAATGGCTCTGCGAGTTTTCTCAGGTGGAAAGAGTCATCTTTAGACCTTCGCCCTTTTAATGAGTAAAGATACAGAATTCTGAAAACGACAGCTAGGCAGATCGCTCGTCGACACTCACATTTTCATATAAGGCTGCCAGAGTCTCCAGATCGACCACAGAGTCATCCACGTTGAAAATAGCTGCCAGGCATCCGAAAAGAAAAGGGAGAGATGATTAGCGGCCTACACACAGCTTGCAAGCAAAGCAGTTAACACACTGTCTTACGCACGTCGCGCCTTTGGCTCTCTCTAACTCTCCTTGCTTCGGGGCCACGAATGAAAGGGGCCAAAAATGATTCCTATCACTAGCCTGAGCCTTGCTTAATTCTGCAAGCTCTGTGTCCTTGCTGCAGTTTAATTTAGGCTCCCCAGGAGAAGTGTTTGTGCTTTAAAACTAAATCAGTTTTGCAAGTTTGAAGCACAATTTTAAATCTTCCTTCCCGGCTGGTAATTGAAGAGATTTAGTACCTAATGCACCAGAACCGACTCTTGCCCCATTACCAGGAGGAGAGGGAGGAGGAGGGGGAGACAATGTCAGCAAATTAAATGAATTCAGGCATGTGATCTGAGGCACCTTTTCCACGGCCACTGCAAACAGCTTGTTTGGATTAAAAAGACAAGAAAGAGCAATAATTGAAAATTAAGATTATGGAAACCTCCCAAGAACCAATCTTACGGCAACTTCTTGTTCCTATGGCTTTATTCCTAGGTTGCTCTGTATCTTAAATAAGTCACTTAGCATTTGTTGATCTGCTTACGGTTTCATCTAGGGAGATCCTTTCCCATATGTGCTGGGGCACAAACATGGACATTGTAAAGCCATAATGCCTTTGAATATCAAAGTTGTTTGGAATGGGCCAAGTCCACATCTTTAAATAATTATTCAAAACTAATAAGGTTTGTTCCCTCAACCCTACCTCTCTCTCTTCCCTGACTTTCCACTGTGAAATTAACCAGCACGCTAGTAAATTTTCCCCGTGGCAGGCTAATTAATTTTATTAAACCAACCAGTGATATTTAGAATGCCTTAAAATGTTGCTTGTCAACCATTACGCGGGTTCATTGGCTTTGCCCCATGCCTTTTGGAGAAGGGAAGGACCCAGATAAGGAGATTTCTAATAGTTTGTTTCTTCTGTAGCTTAGAACCCGAGTAGTCCCTTTTATGCCATGCTAATACAGTTAATTAACTGAGCGATGATCAGATCTTTACAGAACACCAAGAAATGGACTTAAAATCCCTTCGTAGGCCACTTTTTCCTACTTAGGAGCTAATCTGCTAGCTCCTCCTGGCTATGTGAGGTTGTGAGAAAGAATAAGGTTAATATGTTAGTGATGATGTGCGTTGTCTTGGATTCCACCACGACAAAAGGGAAATTACCCTTCCAGAAAGGCCGGTCTGAGATCACGAAGGGAAACATGTAGTCGGAGGACAAATGAAGGGCTCTGACCTCGCAGGGCTGTTTTTTGAATGGAGACAATATG
>NW_022103915.1:90531894-90534843 GCF_000313985.2 Echinops telfairi | reverse complement strand
GCAATAATTGACTTGGCATTTCTGCATCTCAACTAATCACTTAGCCTAGTGGTTGCACACGAACTACAAACTTCAAAAGTTAACTAAGGAATCTTAAACAACGAGAAAGAGAGGGATCCATGAACCTCTTCTCTCAGTAACTCACGATATGACTTTACAGGATGAATCAGCTGGGAGTTCAGCTGCATAGGTGAATGTGCCATGCGCCCAGCCAGTCTTGTTCCAGTGGCTGCAGAGCAAAACACCCCTTCAAACGGGGGCTGGGGAAGAGTGTGGGCCCTAGAGGCTCTCAGCCACCCTTTGAATGGGTACTGGAGGTGTACACTTACTGTATGTGTACTGACATCCTGAGACTGTTCTGAAATATGCTTGACAGAGAAGTGTACAAGGTGCAGAAAGCACTCGGCCTCATGAAATTTATATTCTAGTGCATGGAACAGAAAGCAAACTAGTGGAGAAATAATCCTAAACAATGACTGACAGGCAATGAGGGATAAACCAAACTCACTGCCACCGAGTCCTTCTGGACGCCCAGCAACCCTCCAGGAAAGGGGAGACCGGCCCCTGTGGGCGTCTGAGCTCCAGCTGTTGATGGGGGCCAAGCGCCTCATCTCTCTTCCACATCCAATAGGAACAGAGGCAACATTAAATGGGGCGATCAAGGCAGGTTTCCTTGAGGGGTGACATTTAACTAAGACGTGAAGGGGTTGCTTTGTGCAGATCTAGGAGAAGAACATTCTAGGCATAGCTTCTTTCTTCTGATGAAGGAACAGAAAAGGGTCCAGAACAAAGGAGGCATGGCTTTTGCAGAGAGAGCAAAAGGGTAGGGAATGGAAGGAAGCCCTGGTTAGAGTAAAAAAAAACCTTAATTTATTGGCTGGTTAAATTGTCCAAGCTTCAGTGTATCAGTAAAACGTGGCTTGTACTGCATATTGAGAATGCTTTCAGTGCACTCATATATATAGCACGGTAATATATATATATATACATATACATATACAATAGATACAAAGTACATGGATGAACTCAAAATGCTAACTGTGCATGATGACTATTATTTGTTGTAATGTTGGTTCATACCACTATCTCCTTTAATTAGAGAAGCAACTAACTGAATTGTTGGGTTGTCTTATAAATGCAACTTTCAAGAATTCTTAGATGCTTCTGATGAGAGCAGTTGCTGCTGGACCCTTCCCTTCCTTCAAAACCCTACGTCATGGCCCAGCTTCAGGAAGCATCTCTGACTGGAGAGCAAAGTACAAAAATAACTCTCAGGACACACACACACACACACACACACACACACACACAATTGATGGGTACTCTTCAAAGAGAAACAAATACAACATACTTCTGGGTCTACTGAGGAAGTAACCTGCTTTTTACCTCTGACTTCAACCTTTCCCAACAATCTAACTTTCATCATACCACCAAAGTTAGTTATTTAACAAAACAAATAAAGAAACAAACAAAAAAACCCCAGCATAGGCCTCAAAATTTTACTTTGAAGTTCAAAGCACCTTGGATGCTTTAAATATTGGGTGAATTCCAAGCTTCTTGATCTGGTTTTTAAGCTCATTCCTTGCCTGGCCCCAAGCTACATTTCCAAATCTCATCTAACACCACACTTCCTCCATGCGCCCTGTGCCCAGCTACTTTGGGCAAGCCCCCCGTTCCTAAAATGCCATGGCTTCCTGCCACCCCACAGCTCATCCTCCAGGGCCCAGCTCGAATATTCCCTACCTTAAAAGGGGACCTTCGGCCTTGGGATTATTAAATTATCACTCCTTCCCTCTACCACAGTGGTTCTCAACCTTCCTAATGCCGAGACCCTTTAATATCGTTCCTCATGTTGTGGTGATCCCCCCATCATAAACTTATTTTTATTGCTACTTCACAACTGTAATTTTGCTACTGTTATGAATTGGGAGACCCTGTGAAAGGGTCGTTCGATCCCCAAAGGGGTCGCAACCCACAGGTTGAGAACCGCTGCTCTACCATGATGCCACACTCATATTTCACATAGAGCAAGAATCACATGTTTGAAGCCTCTGTTGTATGAGAGCATCCCTCCTCCACTATAAGAGCCTGATAGTGAAAGAGGGCTTCTTATGTGTCCTGATAACCTCGTCACCTCGAATAACAGGTGTCACCTACAATGTTTGTGGATGAGATCGATGTCATAGGACCCCCAGAGGACAAACCCCCGGGTTGGACGGCAGAAAGCTTTCTTGAAAATAAGACTAAAAGGAAAAGATGGGGCCATTGCTTAGGGGGCAGGAAGTCTCTGTAAAGGGCACTTGAAAAATAAGGAAATGGATCAACGGGTCGCACAACATTATAAACAAAATTAATGCCACTGAATTGTACACGTGAAAGGGTCAGATGTACACACAAACATAACATGCTACAAGGAAAATCTTTTTTTTTTAATTAGAGAGAACATTGAGAGTAGGGACGTTACGGGAGGGCAGGGTTTCAGCAGATGGACGTATTTTTCTGATTGGTGGGGAGAATATCTGAAATAAGGTTGTGACCCTTCCCACCTACATTTCCTCTTGTTAACAAAACCAAGGTTTAGTCACACTCCCTGCCATGGAGTCTGCCCCAACTGCAGGTGACCCGACAGGACAGGGCAGAACTGCTCCACGGGCTTCCAAGGACAGACCTCTTTCCTGCAGGAGTAAACCTCACCTTTCACCCTTGGAGAGGCTGGTAGTTTCAAAGCGCTAACCCTGTGGCTATCAACAGCTCAATGTGCACCCGCCACGCCACAGGACGCCTCCTGTAATGGGCAAGAGGTAGCAAAACCCTGAACTGCGCAGAGAGAGGGGAAGATGCTATGCAGTAACACAGGGCGATATTATCAGCTAGCTAAAGAGATGGAGGAAATGGGGCCAAAAAAGCCTTCTGAAACGGTAAACCTAGATCTGGGGGGAAGAGTTTTGC
>NW_022103915.1:90527979-90530237 GCF_000313985.2 Echinops telfairi | reverse complement strand
CGGAGCTTGTTGTTTGAAGGGCTTCTAATTTGTCAAAACCAAGCGGAGTTATTTAAAGAAGCTGTTCTTTTTGACTTGGCTGTTGGGCACGAACCCACGTAGAAAGCTGGGGCAGAAAAGGCACTCCCGTTAATTGGTCTGTGAGACCAGCCAAGGTAATTCTGGTCATGCAAGGTGTGCAGGAGGTCACACACACAGGTGGGGGTGGGCTGGCTCCCCAGCCTCCGGCCGATGCAGCCTGTCTCTCCGTCAGTCACTGACAGGTCGCCTTGCAGAAAGTGAGTGGTGACTACTGATCCTGCTGGCGTTCTAGGTTTATTCCCAATCCCGGAGAGCAACGCCGAGTAGGATTATTTGACTTCCTCAGGAGAAACTGTTCCGTTCACAAGGTTAACTTCCAAAGAAGTCAACCCCACTGCAGAAGAGTTGCTTCTGACTCAGAACGACCTTACTGAACAGGGTAGAACCGTCCCCGTGGGTTTCTGAGGCTGCAATGCTAGATGGGAGCATTTCTGCCGAGGACTGGTGGGTGGTCTTTAACGGCTGACCTTGCAGTTAGCTGCCCAACACATAACCCCCATGTGACCAGGGCTCTTGTGCTAAGGGACATTCTGTGGCAGTGTCCAATGTTTTCGGGCTCACTGAAACTCCATTTGGAGAGAAGAGAGGATGGAAGGGCAGAGGCACACAGGACGACTCGGGATTTAAAACTCCCGCGTCACCTGCCCCATGAGGCTCCCACAGAGTCTCAGCAAAAAGGGAAGGAGTGGGAAGGATGGGGAAGGCTGAGAGGGGACAGGGGTAGCACTTGAGCATTGAAGGATGGGAGGACAGGAACAGCTGCCCACAGTCACATGCACCTGCCAACAACATCGTCATCTTGGGAGCAAAGGCTGAGGTCAAGAAAGACATTGGGCAGAGGTGAAAAGAAGGTGGGCGGGCAGAGAGCCAGAGGGGAGGTGGGGAGAGGGAGCACTCAGAAGTCAGGTGGGTGGTGGGGGGTGGGGCTGCACAGTCCTGCCTCCACCGAAGAACTCTAAACTCCAATCTCATCACCTTGGTTACAGTCAGATGGATGCTCTCCTTACCAGGATACGCTATCCCCTACTGTCCACTGTGTTCCACCATGCGCACACCTATGTGCACCCAGACACGGGCATGACCTCATGCTACATGTGTCCCCCAAAGAAATGCTGAAGGGCACTAATTATCAAGTAGCTTAAAGGAATTTCTGTGAACTGCTCCAGACGACGGGCACAGCAGGCAAATCCTCCTAGGGATTAGTTCCTAATAATTAATAGTTAGCACTTATTAAATGAGATCCTGGTGGTGCAATGAGTTAAGCATCAGGCTTAAGCTAACCCTGGGGTTTAAACCCACCAGCCATTCTTTGGGAGAGAAGATGAGGTTGTTGTTGCCCTGGTGAAGATTTGGTCTTCGAAGCCGAATGGAGTTCCACTCTGTCCTGCAGAGTCTCTGCGAGATGCAATCGCTCAAGAGCAGTGGATGGCGAGCACTTATTGGGGGCTGGGAGTGGGCTGCATTTAATTGTATCAGGTGAGTGCAATGATCATCTCTAGTTCGACAGACAGTGAAACTGAGGCACAAAGTTATACCCATTAATTTTCTAAGCTCAGTCCCTTAAGGGGTGATGGGGATTGTCTGGCATGACACTGTGTTTCTTTCGTCTTTCATAAACGTTGGCGTACAAATAATCAGCCCCCACCTCCTCACCCTTTCTCCCTCTCAGATGCACCCCCCATGCAAATATATTTCAACCAATATATGAACCAACAATAAACTACCACTCACCAGAATCTACACAGAAACCTTCGCCTCTAAGTGGAATCACGTGCTTTTGACAGGAAGAAGTGATATGTGAGCGGGAGCCACACGGAGTCCATGTTAGGAAGACTTTGAGCATTCTATACATTCATCTGTAGCTCTCTTATTGTCTAATTATCACTCATACTTAAACTGGAATACAGGATTCCAATGTCTAAAGTGCAATGATTAAATGTGTTCCTTGTTAAATATCTGTAGATCATAATCTTTTGTTAGCTCTTTGCAGTCATTCAAAGTAATCAGTATTGCAGTTGAAGTCAGACCAAGAAGAATTTCTACACAAAGAAAAGTGGTGGGTGAATAAGTAAATGTGGTGAAGAAAGCTGATGGTGCCCGGCTACCAAAAGATATAGCGTCTGGGGTCTTAAAAGCTTGAAGGTAAACAAGTGGCCATCTAGCTCAGAAGCAACAAA
>NW_022103915.1:90522693-90526141 GCF_000313985.2 Echinops telfairi | reverse complement strand
GTGGGCAAGCTCCTCCCTCGGCCTCGGCAGCCACCTTGTTCATTTGCTTTCACAAACTGCAGAGCTGTGGTTTTTCAGGATTTCCTCTTTTCTTCCTTTTTGCTGGTACTCAATTCAAGGAATCTTTTTTTTTTTCCCTTTCTCAAATCCTAAAATCTGGTTTTAACTAGCATACACTTCACCAAACAAACAAATTGGCTTCAAAAGTTTCCTGCAGAGAAACCCCAGATTAAAGATAATCTTCCTACAATAGGAAAATGGCCGAGTTGACACTTCTGTGGTAGTACAAACTCCTCATCAGTCATGGAATGACATGAAAAGCAAAGATAATTGAATCAGATTTGACAAAAGTTGCCCCCATAAAAATGCAAATAATTGGATTTACCGAGATGGAAATATGGGTTTGGAGTCACTATTGTTAGTGATAAGTGTCACCCTACTTTCTGAATTGGGCCTTGAGCAATTGCCTAATGAGAACTCAAAGGAATAAAAGTTCGAAAGATATTTAAAAATACTATAAACTTTGAGTTATGTTGCTGGCAAAGAATATTGAAAGTACGTGTATTACCAAAAGAACAGACCTGTCTCAAAGAAGTACAGCCAGAATGCTCCATAGAAGAACAGATGGTGAGACTTTACACATAATGTTAAGTGAGACTAGTCCTTAGAAAAAGACATCAAATGGAACATGACCCATGGTTACTATGGGTGAAGGCAGAAGAGTTTCCGCTTAGGGGGCATTGAATTTATACTAATGGTGGTGGAATAATCTGGAAAAGGCTGTCAATAATAGATGTACAACATGAAGGGTATAAGCAAGGGCATTGAACGTACACGTGGAGGTTGTTGAATTGGAGAGCGTTTTGTTGTATATGTTTTTGCCACAAAAATTAATAATAATTACACAAGTAACAATGAGTATAAGGATGAGGAAAATGTTCTAAAGTTGATTGTGGTCATGATTGTATAATTCTTCTTGATATGACTGCACTACTGGATTGTATGCAATGTGGATGAAGTGCCAATAAAGCTGTTTAAAAAGAAAGAAAAAAACAAAACAAACAAAAAGTAGTATAAACTTTAAGTCACATTTTGGCGTGTTCCACCGTGAGCATATTGAGGGTAGATGTGCATCATGTACGTCTTTTAGAACTCATACATGGAGATGCAGGACTGAAAACTTTTTTTTTTTTAAGCACGGATGCACAATAAGAAAAATTAAAGCCCGCGGTCTAAGGGTCAGAGCCCTGGTGCCGCCGTGTGTTAAGTGCTGAGCTGCTAACCGAGAGGTCGTAGATGGTCTGAAGTCCCGCGCGGCTCCACAGGAGCAAGACGCAGCAGACTGGTTCCCTAAAGACTGACAGCTGTGGAAAAGTTACCGAGCAGTCAGTCCTCCTCTGTCGCACAGGGTGGCTGTGAGTCACGACTGACTGCTGGTTGGATTTGACTTTGGTCTTCACGTATAGGTTCTTCCAGGCTGGAGGGAAACTGTTCTTCAGTCGTCGGACACAATCCACAGTGAATTTCAGATGCCTGGTCAAATCCGTTGTGTCTCAGACAGGTAGCATACATCTTGACCAAGACTTCTGGAAATCATTAAGATACAATGTGGAGCTGTCTAGTGGGTATTGTATCCCTTCTCACACATTTTTGAATCGAGAGTCCTGAACAGAAAGATAATCTTTGATGGACATCAATTCCTGAAGTGAGATTCTGAACTAGTAGGAACAAAACTGGGGAAAAAAAGTTTTATTTTTATCTTAGGTTAAATATTATAAATATGAATTCTGAGTGCACAGGAAATTTCCGAACCCATACCAGGAGGTTTCTGGCACCCAGTCGATTGCAATGCATGTGGCGGTTTGTATCAAGAATAGTCAACAACCGTTTCCCACTCCCCCTGGGACTAGAATAAGAGGAAATCACTAATGGGGAGTGAAGACACTAATTTGCAATCATGTAGGCAGTTACTGTGTGCAAGGCTGTCAGAATGCTTTTAAATACCAGTCATCCCCATTTAACAAATGGAGAAGGAGCAGCAAGTAACTCACGTATTGAGTCTCTCCTCGACCACGTACGTGAACTGTGGGATTATGGTCATTTTTCCTCTACAGCCAAGGGCTTTCCGTTACTTACAAAGACTTTTACGCCTTAGTCGGGGTAGGGATCTGGCTTACTCCCACAAGATGTCAAACACCATGTTGGGAAGAGAGAAGCGGATAAAAAGGGTTACTTTCTTGTAGATGTGTTGTCTCCAAATCTCTCTGTCCACTCAGCACCTCACTAAATGTTTAGATGCTCATTGTATACTTGAACAGAAGTGCCCCCAGTCAGCTCATGCCCAAATCATCCCACGTATAATTTTCCCACTTCCACCATTGTATATCTTCTATTATTTCACTTTCATTTTTTGGAACCATTATTTGGGGAGATCTTCAAAAAGTTTGTGGGAAAAATGAACTGAAAAGATGACAGAATTTTCATGAATTTGAAGTCCCCTCATGCACCTAAAGCCCAAAGCCCCTGAATCCAGAAGTTCAAGGCACATATACATCTATTGTCCTCCGTCACTCCTTGTATCTGATATATCCAATCACAGCAATTCTCCTGCTAAGCATCCTTTGGGCACATCTCCTTTACATTTCCGGTACATTCTCCTGCACATCTCTGATTTACATTTCTGCAGACAAGTCTGTTTGAAAGCTCTTGTGGTGGTTCAACTGCAAAATGACAAAAGCCAAGAGCTACTCTGCCTCCAGGCCTACTGGTGTTGATTTATTCAACAAACACCTGTTGCTTGATTCACTGATGTGCCAGGTATGGGTGAAAGATCCTGGAACTCTACTTGTGAGCCATCACCTTCTTTAATCTACCTCTCGGAGTCTGTATTCTGGGCGTGCGGGTAACTGAAAGCATACGCAGGAGGACTGTTCGAGAACTTTTCCACAGCTGTCAGTCTTTAGGGAATCAGTCTGCTGCATCTTGCTCCTGTGGAGCCGCGCGGGACTTCAGACCTCGATGAGATATGGGTGGACAGAACAGCTGTAGCCATAGCCGCAAACACCTCGACAATGAGAAAGGTGGCCCTGGCCTGGGCAGTGCTTCATTCCTGTCTGTCTTCAGTCATTGCCAGGTGCTGGAGCAAAGCCAAGGTCAATAACAACAATAACAACAACAACATATAAAGCATGCAGTGAAAAAGTAATCCATGTAGAGGAAACAGCAAATTCAAAGATGTGGAAGAAGGGGGAAAAAATGGCTTTTCCAAAGCACTGATGACCTTTGCAGCTAGAATGTGCTGAGGGAAAACAAGCAGAGCAGAGTGAAGTGGGAGGAAGAGGCTGCTGTACTCCATGCTACCACCAGATGCATGTTTCTGAACTCTTGATTCGATCGAAGCACTTTGCTCTGACATTCCTTCTCCTCGTTCCTGATCAGGTGGTGTCCA
>NW_022103915.1:90520972-90522098 GCF_000313985.2 Echinops telfairi | reverse complement strand
GAACGCCTGGCATCTGGGTCTTCCATGTGTTTGTGGTTATGACATCTCATACAGAGCGAGTACTCGACACATGGTTACTGAATGAGTGAATGAATGAATGAATGAATGGGGACATTAATGAGGTAAAGGTAGTTTGGGCCAAATGTACTGGGATGGAGCACATGATTTTATCAGAGTTCAACTAGTCTAACATTTAGCCTATTTAAAAAATAATTTAAGTTAATAAACATACTGAATGTCTTTTATATGCTAAACCAATTAGCTGTAAACATTTAATTACCAACAGCAGAGAAAACCCATCGCAAAGAAGTGCAGCATGACCTAAAGGCGCAAACACTGGCTCCAACACTCACAATCTATGCAGAGTGTGCAGGCTTCCGCATCATGAGTGTCCAGTAGGTACAGCAGTGCCTAGTGGGCGACGGAGCAGCTGCTCCCCTTCTACATGGACAGGAGGAAAATGAGGTCTCCCTTATGACGCAGAATTCAGAAAAGTCCTGTTACCCATCAGTGGGAGATAATCGTGGACTAAAACACCAACACTGTTATCGCGGCGCCCAAGCTGTCATCTCAGCAAGCCGGAACAGACACGTCAGTGTCATTTAGAAACCGGGGACGCGTGAAGCCTTCCAGGATACCTGCAGACATGTCTCTTTCTGCTGAGTAACAGGCTGTACAAGATTCAGGCATTTGGTTTCTAAACTTGCTGATGTTTATTTCTTCGTATTCATTTATGTCCCCATCTCTTCATTTGTTCATTCATTCAATCAAAAAACATTGACTCCGTGCCTGTAGCATGCATAGCTGGCACAAGGTGAGGGGCCTGATGTTTCAGCAGGGAAGTCTGGCATGAACAGCTAGACCCCACTGACAAGCTGGTTCTGAATCACAGGGGCCTTACATAAGGTTTCCAAGACTTCGTTCTCTATGGGAGCAGATGCTTCACCTTTCTCCCGATGGAGTGGCTAGTCGATGTGAACTGCCAAATCTTGTGATGGGTGTCCCAAACTTAACCCTCCTGAAACAAATCAATTCTCAGAGACACTGTGAAGGAGAGAGAAGGGTTAGGTAGAGAGCAGTGGATAGATGGGGTAAACATTCCAGTCAGGTATAAAAAGGGATACAT
>NW_022103915.1:90518367-90519725 GCF_000313985.2 Echinops telfairi | reverse complement strand
GGGAAAATGAGGAGCTGATGCCAGGGGTTTACGTGGAGAGCAAATGTTTTGAGAATGATGAGGGCAATGAATGTACAAATGTGCTTTACACAACTGATGTATGTATGGACTGTGATAAGAGTTGTATGAGCCCCTAATAAAATGATTTTTTTTTAAAGTTAGTCCCCTTCTCAAATAGCTAGAAGCTCCTCTGTCCGGGTCTTTTGTTGGTTTGGATCTTCATTCTTTCATCACCCCAGTGTCTCATTCTCCTGGTTTGAATTCACAAGACACCCCATTCATCCAGAAGCCGTAACACCGAAAGGTAACGAATGATCACTCTGGCTTTTCCTTTTTCTGGTCACCCTTTGCCCAAAATTTGGATCACCTACTAAAAATCCATATTGAGGCTAAATACTGACACATACCTATTCTGCTCTATGACAGATTTTAAATACCAAAAACCGACCAGTTTATCTGAACACCGTGGAATCACCATCTGCATTAGGATATTTCAAATTTTACGTGTAATCTGTACAATGTGTAGTCCACTGCAAATTTAAAGATTAAAACAAGAGGCTTTCTTGAAAAGTATTGTTAGGTCTTTTGGGTCTGAACCTAAGGCAGTCTTCAGGCCCAAGTGCAGGAGATTTGAGGCAATACAGACTGAAGCTGCAGGGCAGTGTGTTTTCAGACGCTCCCCTGCTAACCCCGCGTTTAATCCTGCTGACCCATCTAGGAAAGACGGCATTACAACTCAGAACATAGTATAAGTGATATGTCAAAATAAAGGTTTACCTTTAATTAAATACTGAGAAAGGGGAGTACTGTTTCCATGCAACATACAGAGTTTTTTAAAGTAGGATGGTTATTGGTCTACTTCTCTAGAGACTAAGAAAAGTATACAGAAGTAAAGTTTCTTTTCGAATTGCTTTTATTTGAAAATGGAGCAAAAGATAATTAAGGAGGAGTACCATATATACTCAAGTATTAGCTGACCCGAATTTCAGCCGAGGCACCTAATTTTACCACAAAAATTGCATTAAAAAATGTGCTGACATCCTGGCCCACCAAGCCTTGAGGATGATATCCCTGCTCAGAGCAGCCAATGCACTGAGAGGACCATACGGCTGGCCCCACTACGACTCATGACACCCCTCACTGACCAATAGCACTACAGGAGACAACACTGGAGACACAGTGTGGGAATTACACCCACCACACCAAGGAAAACACTAAGGGCATGGAACAGAACAGCAAAGGGAGCAGAGAAAGGAAATTCCAAGGGAATACCAAAAATAGACTTTGGGGCCATGGTGTGGCACCCCCTCAGACTAGACTGGAAAACACTCCTAAAGGTCAGAAACAGACCTTGAACT
>NW_022103915.1:90515957-90516928 GCF_000313985.2 Echinops telfairi | reverse complement strand
GGGGGAGTTGTGAGACCAGGTGATCTATCACATCACATTTGGCTTCTTCAAGAAATAAATGAGAAAGGAAAAAAAAAAAAGATGGAGGGTAGAAAATTTCTAGATTAAAGGAACTTAAAAGGCACACCAAAATCAATGCATGAAATTAGCTTGGATCCCCATTCTTATTAATTATAAGTGGATGGATGATTAATGAATATATAATCAGGGAAATGAGAATACATATTTAATGATTATGAGAAAATATTGTTAATGTTTTTGAGCTCCCAATAAAATGATTTAAAAAAAATGATGACAGTTGGAGAGGCAAATACAAGCGACTTATGCAAAAAAAACTATGCTGAAAAACTCTGTTTATAAACGAGTATATACAGTAGGTCCATTTGTTTACAAAAATGGTAGAGGGAGGTAGGGATGAAGAAACCATGTCATAGTCAATGGGTTGATGAAACAAAGTGTCTTCCCACAGAAGCAGCCCGGCTAACAGAGAAGGAATGATAGGATCAGTGCATTATTCTGTAAACTTCTAATGAAATAAGTGATGCAGGCAAAGATCCCCACTAACTATCACCACAAAAGAGACCACAAGATATTATGCATATCCTGATAGAATACAGGCTAGAATACACCTATGGGATATTCTTATTTTTCAAATCAAACCCAAATCAGATTAAATCCCTAGAGCAAGCTAACAATTTCCAGAAAACACAGGAGCAGAGGAAATGGTAAGACATTGCTGTAGAGTGTGGGAAATTCTACAGGATGAGTGACTGGGTATAAAAATGGTGTGTGGCCAGCCTGTGTGACCATGAGGTGTCGAAGGGGTCAGGTATCAGGCATCAAAGAACAAAAAAATCGTATCATTGTAAATGAGGATGAGTGCAGAGTGGAGACCCAAAGCCCATCTGTAAGCAACTGGACATCCCCTTATAGAATGGTCGCGGGGAGGAGACAAGCCAGTCAGGATGCAG
>NW_022103915.1:90514410-90515556 GCF_000313985.2 Echinops telfairi | reverse complement strand
GGGAGGGAGGGGGGAAATGTGGAGCTGATACCAAGGGCTCAAGTAGAAGGCAAATGCTTTGAGAATGATGATGGCAGCATATGTACAAATGTGCTTGACACAATAGGTGTATGGATGGATTGTGATGAGTTGTAGGAGCCCCCAATAAAACGATTTAATTTTTTTAAAAAACGGTGTGTGGGTAGTATCAGATGTACCTATCAAACTCCACCACTGGGGAGGTGAATTGTTCTCAGCACCCAGCCCAAGGGTGACTGTTATGAGATGGAGGTCAGGTGCACCTCTTTCTCTCCAGCCATTCAGACAACAGCTGGAAACCCTCTAGGCCACCCCCACCCCGCCACCCTCACCAATGGAACTTTCTCCTCCTCCACTGCTTCACCAATCCAGCACACTGGCCATTCAGAACTCACAAACAGCACTTATGGTGGTGGGGTTTAAGACGGAAGAGACAAGTGACGATTACTCAGGATACAGTTCTTCAGTCCGGGTAGTTTCTGCCCTGTGCTTTCCCTATGCTTCTGTTTGACTCTTGGCCTCTGGGCCCTCCTGGCTTCTTGGGCTGGTGACGTTTCTTTCTGCCAGTAAGCCTTAGCCTGACGGCTTTCCCTTTTCTTACTGCAGGAACCAGGAAGCCCTCCGAGGTGCCGCCTGCTGCACTCCTGGTTCTGCCAACACCGGATCTATGCTGCTGCTCACTGGGTGCTCCCATCTCCCGGGTTACAGCTCGCGCTCCCTCTCTCTCACTCTGACTCCTGGGTCCAGGGGTTCTCAGAACAGGGACCTGGGTCCAAAGGACACGTCCTACTCCTGGTTATTCTTGGTAGTGGAAGCCACTGCCCTAATTCATAAACTGTGACTCTAGGCTAGCTCATATTAAGTCCAGTGAGACGGTAAAACTGACCCACCTCCTCGTTAAGAGTTCTATACTCTTTATTTCCCTGGCCCCCACCTGCCAAGAGTGGTGTGCACAGTGCTTGCACTATCAAGCCAGTCAATCCCCTTGGTGAGCCATAAGCTCCTGATTTGCAAAGATCCACACTATCACTTGGGGGGAGTTGTGAGACCAGGTGATCTATCACATCACATTTGGCTTCTTCAAGAAATAAATGAGAAAGGAAAAAAAAAAAAGATGGAGGGTAGAAA
>NW_022103915.1:90511803-90514143 GCF_000313985.2 Echinops telfairi | reverse complement strand
GCCCTAATAATCCAGTTGGGGTAGGAGCTGGCAGTTAAGGGTGATAGGAGATGAGATGATGATTTTGTAGATGGATATTGGGTGTAAATGGCACACTATAGCATAGACTCATTTTAACATTCTCTGTGTTATGCTTGCTGATGCCCTGGTGGCATAATGGTTATGCATTGGGCTGCTAAACATAAGATCAGTAGTTTGAAACCACTAGCTGCCCCTTGGAAGAAAGATGAGGCTTTCTACTTCAGTAAAGAGTTTCAGCTTCAGAAACCAGAGGGGCAGTTCTACCCTGCCCTTACAGTCTTGCTGTGAGTTACAATGGACTCAAGGGCAGTGACGGTTTAAGTATTATACTTGAAAGAACTTCACACTAAAATGTTTGAAAATTTAAAACTTGAGGGGTGGGGGCAGGGGTGGGGGTGGGGATGACTCGAGCGATGTGGAAGCCTTACCCTGTTGGATGTCCTTCATTTCTAAATGCAAACTGGAGATCAAGATCCCCACTGTTTGAGATCGCTTTCCATCCAGAAGCTTGATGATCTGAAAAGTTAAAAACATGAACATAAGCAGCAATGACCACATGAATTTTCAGAAAGCACACCCCAAATATTCAGATATTCAAATATTCAAAATATCCAGATATTCAGATACCCTGATTGACGGCCTACAGGTGCTCCATCTTCATGTGTACTTTAATGTGAAAGTAACTGACTCACAACTGACATTGAGGAAACCAAGAAAATAGCAGCACCCCAAATTCCACCAGCCTAGCACAAGCATGCCAAACTTTAAAACCTTTCCCTCTGATCTGTGTACGCAAATATGTTCTGAGTCAGTTGTAATTGCGACGCACAAACACAGCTTTACCTAACTCCTTCCTTTATCAGAGGCATACATATTGTCATGTTGCTAGTTCATCGCCTCGGACCTTCTCGGCTCCACTGTCCACTGAGTGGGCTGGGGAAAAGAGCATTCTGATCTAAACGCAGCTCCACGATCCTGGGATGAAGCCCTGTTGGTGTGGTGGTTAAAGCCCTTAGTCGTAAACCACAAGGCGGTGTCTCGAAACCACCGGGGTCCTACAGAAGGAAGAGGAGGCAGCCTGCGTCCACAAAGAGCGAGAGCTTGCAACCCCCACGAGACGGTTGGGCTCTGCCCTACAGGGTCACTAGCGGTGGGGTTGACGACACCCTCGAAAACCGACTTAACCCTTAGGAGCTCAGCTTCCTCATCCTGAAGAACACACTTCCCGTCTCCTGCTTGTGCCATCATGAATATAAACAGCGTAAGGGTTTGCACCTCAAGCTTTAATTTTTAATGAATATAAACAGCATAAGGCTTCACTTTAATTTGCTTTAATTTTAAAGGGTTTACTGTTGCTCTCATAGGATAAAACATATACATATATAAACATCTACAATTTTCATAGATACTTCAAGTACCTCACTGACCAGGGTGTCAACCTTTCACATATTCCATGGAGAACTCCTCATATCTTTTCTTTTCTCTAAATCCAGTGAAATAAATCTGCTCCTAATAACCTATCACAAAGCATCTCCTAAAGAAAGAAAAATATCTTCTTTTCTTTCTCCCCTCATGTATCAAGGCTATAAAAATCAATAGAAAGTATACACAAATCATCACCAAACCCAGTAAACATCTTCAAGACCCTCACCGGGGCAAACGACAAACTAAATTGCCAGTTTTCCCTCCCACCTCGGTGCATGCAAAGGAGCCCTGGTGACACTGTCAGGTAAGCCCTGCACTGCTAACATTCAGGTTGGTAGTTCAAACCCACCAGTGGCTCTGCAGGAGAAAGAATAGGCTCTCTGCTCTTGCGAAGATGCTTCGCCTTGCAACCCTGTACTAGAAGTCAGCACCAAGTTGATGGCCGTGGGGTAGACTCACAGACTTACCCAAACACAGCAGAGACGGGGCGAAGAAACAGTAAGGAAGATCTCTGTTTAAATTGGCGTCAGAGTCCCACAGTTGTTTGCTGACTGGGCAAAATGCATAATGTGAGTTTTTTCTAACCCAAATTATCCAATTGTCTAATGACCTACTTATTGATTGATCTTGAATCAGTCATTGTTTGCCCCCGTCCTTCTGTTTCTCTCTCAGAACGGCTACTTTCCTGTAACTCTTAGGTTTAAAGTCAGTCATAAGCTTTAATCAAGATGAAAAGAAACTTTTCATTTTCGGCTTCATATGCTTAATCATTTCAACACTAGCTTTAGCATACAATTCTTGGGGGATACAGCATCTTAGGAATTTGGAAAAAAATACAACTTGCTATTTTTAGTCTTTTAAAAAGGATGACAGTGAAAACAAAGGGGGAAGGGA
>NW_022103915.1:90505243-90510900 GCF_000313985.2 Echinops telfairi | reverse complement strand
AAAAAAAACGATGAGGAGCTGATACCAAGGGCTCAAGTGGAAAGCAAATGTTTTGAGGATGATGAGGGTAACAAATGTACAAATGTGTTTAACCCAATGGATGTGCATATGGATTGTAATAAGATTTGTACGAGCCTCCAATAAAATGATTTAAATTAAAAAAACACCTTAGTGGCTGCCGGAATCACTGTGATGGATTACTGCCAAGCTTCAAGAAGGCTAGGAAGACCAGCTCGGACTAGAAAACTCACACAAGGAAGGGCTCTGGGAATGAAGGAGCTGGACCCCGAATGCCCAGGAGAGTGAGTGGCAGGGCCACAGTGGTGGCACGCACACAGCTGTCAAGAAGGCAGGCACAGGCATGACAGGATCACGCTGAGCTAGACACGTTTGTTTCTTCAAGCAGACACGCGCCAAGCTCTCCCGCTAGGGCTGTGAAAAACCCACTGGTGCCACAGCCCTGCCTACAGGAGCGACCATGTGCAAATACCTATTGTTCTCCCAGCCAATGACAGCAAAGCAAGGGGAATTCTAGAAGGAGAGAAAGGTGAGAGAGTGGCCAGAAGATGACTGAGAGAGAAGCAAAGAAAGAGGAGATTGAGATTCTGTCTGGGCTTCACTGCTCAGCTCTGAGGACCACGGAGAGTAACTGCCCCCCACCCTCTCAATGCACTGCAGCAGTGAGGGAAGGTCGTTATCACCTGGTACTCTGCCTGGTGCTGGTGTTTGGGGGGGGTGGGGGCGGTGTAAGCAGTGATGCAGTCAGGATGTCCATGCTCTCTTCCTTACCTCGGATTCCATACCTCTGTTGCCCTTGAGCCAATGCCAAGTCACAGTCACCCTAGAGGACAAAGTAGAGCAGGCCCAGTGGGGCTCCAAGGCTGTGATCCTTGGGAAAGCAGCCTGCCTCCTTTGCCTCCCTCCGAGCTGCTGGTGCGTTTGCAGCACTGGTCTTCCGGTTGGAAACGGAGTGCCTAACTTCATGCATCCAAGGCTCGCCTTCCCTCTGACCAACCCTACCTACTGCCACCAAGTTCATTCTGATTCAGAGTGGTCCTGTAGGGCAGAGTAGAACTACTCCTTATGTCCCAACTGATACATCTTTCAGGAGAGCCAACAGCGTGATCCTTCTCCGATGGGGCAGCGCATGGGTCTACACCACCCACCTTGCCATTAGCATTCCCAATGCCCAGGGTAGCCCCTTGTGTTAGCGAGGGGCTAGTTCTACATTTCCTTAAACCAGCTACAGTGGTGCGGACACAATACGTGTATTTTTCCCCCGCAGTTTCTCAGAGGCAGATGCTATCTCACGAGCCGGGCAGAGAACCTCATAGCTGTGGCCCAGCAATGGGGTGGCCTCCTGGCTGGACACAGTGAGAATAAGAGCAGAGCCTCCTGGGACTAGGTGAGGCCCCACTGGAGCGGCTGGACTTCTCTTGTGTGATGGGAGCTCAACACACACAGGACTAGGGGTGGACGGCAGGGTGGGACTCGGGAGTGAAAGAAGAAAGGACAGAATAAGTATGTGAGACAAAGTCTCTCTTGCTAATAAAGTCCTGATACGCAGGATGACTGAAAGGAAACAGAGAAAAGCAAGATATTACATTAATAAACAGAAGAAGTAAAGAGTCAGTCGATTTAAAAAGCATCTGTTTAACCCAACACTTTGGAACATATTCAGATCTCCCTGAAATTGACCAGGATATTGGGCTGTGTTGGTGGAGAAGGGCATGTATTTGAGGATGCGGGGAGAAGAGGGAAGAAAAGAGGAGACATCAAAACCCAAAGGTCGGGGGAAGCAAGATGCTCTGCAAACCTCTGGAGACATTGTACTATCTTCAGAAGTTCCTAGCTGGTACAGATGGGTCAGCTTTGTGAGTACAGGTTACAAGGTTGGTAGTTCCACCCCAGCCAGAGGGAGCTTGGGATACAGACGTGGCGACTGGCTTTTGGAATGCTCACCGCCTTGAAAACCCCATGCAGCAGTTCAACTGCACACATGGAGTTGTCATGAGTTGAAATCAACTCGACAGTAACTAACACTTCTGAACCCAGCCACCAGAAGACACCATGGAACACAAGCACAAGTCTCCCCATCCAGCCCATACGTCAAACAACAGCCACTGGCCAGGTAGGTATTGAGAGCATGGGAGATGCAGAAAGTTCACAAACATATTTGGTCTGGTTTCTTTGTTCTTTCCTGTACATTTCAAACTAGGAAAACAACAAATGTTTATTGCAATGTATATACACATACAAATACAAAAATTATGTTGTTGTTTTATTCATTCAGTGCCCTCAAGTCAGTTCTGCAAACCCTAAATGAGCAGAACAGAATGCTGCCTGGTCCCTCTCACGCCACATCCACAATCATTGCTGGGTTTGCGATCCATGTGGCAGCTACTGTGTCCAAGTCCTCTTCTTTCTGTGCTGATCCTCTACTTTGCCCAGGGTGATGTTCTTCTCTGGGGACTGGTCCCTCCTGATAGTGTCCCCCCAGGGATGCATTCTTCTTCCGTCTCTCTTCGTTATTGTCTGGCTTTTCCATGAACATGAGCTGACGGAAAATACCAGGCTGGGATCAGGTGTGCCTTAGTCTTCCAGGGGACTTCTTTGCTCTTCAACACTTTGAGGTGGTCTTTTAGCGGATCTTCCCAAGGTCATGGGTCATTTGATTTCTTGGTTGCTACTTCAATGAGGGCTGTTTTTGGATTCCACCCGCTCAATGGCTGACAGCTTCAGATAGTTTCTCTGGGTATCTTAACATGGCTTATTGGTCTAGTCGGGAGGAGTTTGCTGTCTTGCTGTTAAGGTGTGAACCACAGTGCAGACTGCAGGTAGAGGCACTGATTTTCATCAGTGAGGGCTCCGAGCCCCCTTTGCTCTGAGCAAGCAAGCGTATGTCGCCTGCACTTTGCAGGCTGTGAAGGAGTCTTCCTCTAGTCCTGGTGCCACTATGTTCCCCATAGAGTCTCACTTCTTAGATTCTTTGCTCAGCAAACAGACTAAGTATGGGGAAAGATACAACCCTCATGTATACGTCTTCTGACCTTAAACCACAGCAATACAAACTATACAGGACAGACACCAACAAAAGTGACACTGCTCCCCACTTGTCAATCCCACTTGGCAGCAGATATGAGCACTAGGTAAGGGGAGGCTATCTTCTTCCGGATCTAAGCAGGTGCCGGGGCCCACGTGTGGAGGGTCTTATCTTCACACAAATGGGAAGCGGTACACTTTCTCCTGCAACTTCTCTTTTCTCGTTCAGAAACATATTACCACTATCTTTTCATGTCAGCACAGGTAGAACCGCTTGATTTAAGTATGTTGTATGATTTGTTTCACTGATTGATGGACTTTTAGGATTTCCCCCAAATTTTGCCAATTATTAGCAATGCTTACATGAACATGCACGCACATCATGCATTTAAGTTTCCAGAATTAATTTCCAGAAACTAGTTTCCTGTTTCTTCAATCCATTCTCTCTCTCTCTCTCTCTCTCTCTCTCACACACACACACACACACACTTAAATTGGTCAGTTGCTTTTGTATTTTAAATTATTCATTTGTTAGGATTCAACAATTGGCTTATTAGCTTGTGAATTGTTGATTGCTTTCATCTTTGCTGTGTTTTACAATGGCTGTCTATTAGGAGGACGCAGTGCAAAGCTATCTAGTAAGAACAAGGAGGAGGAAGGGCATTGAAAAGGGACTGTTGTGACCCATCACAATGCTCAACCTATAGAACAACATCACTGATACTGCACACATGTAAACGTTTGCTTAAGATCACCCAATAGTGGTTGTGTCAGTACATTGACAGGGAACTGCCAGAAGTTTAGGCCAGATTCAGAAGAGAACATGGAGCAAGGGATATATCATTGCTCATGTCAGATGGATCTTGGCTCAAAGCAGAGAATACCAGAAAGATGTTTACTTGTATTTCATTGGCTATGAAAAAGCACTCGACTGTGTGGACCATAATAAACTATGGATAACCTTGAGAACGATGAGAATTCTACAACACTTCACTGTGCTCATTTGGAACTTGTAAACGGATCCAGAGGCAGTTGTGCGAACAGAACAAGGGAACACTGTGTGGTTTAAAATCAGGAAAGGTGTGCGTCAGGGTTGTTCAATCTCTATGCTGAGCAAATCCTCAAAGAAGCTGGATTATATGAAGAGTGTGGTATCAGGATCAGAAGAAGGCTTATTAACAACCTGATATATGCAGATGACACAACCTTGCTTGCTGGAAGGGAGGAGGACTTGAAGGCCGTGCTGATGAAGATCAAGGATTGTAGCCTTCAGTGGGGATTACAACTCCCTGTAAGGAAGACCCCAATCCTCACAAGTGGCCCGATTGGTAACATCATGATCAGTGGAGAAAAGGTTGCAGTTGTCAAGAATTTTGCCATATTCAGATCCACAATCAACGTTCTTGGAAGCATCAGTCAAGAGAATCAAAATTCGAGTTGCATTAGATAAATCTGCCACAATAGCTCCTCTTGAGAGTACTGAAGAGCAAGGGTTCATCAGAGGTAGAAAATGACCATTGGATCTCCAGAACACATTATTCTTCTAGTTTCTGGACCACAGCTGCTCTGTGGCCACTCCTTTGACACCCTCATAGTGCGATGACCCAGTTGATATGCAGGACTCACCAGCTTGCAAAAGCTAGGCAGCGGGTAAGGGAAAACAAAAAAGAAGTGATATCTTTGGATTGTGCTGTTGATGGCAAATATTGACTACATCACAGACTGCAGGATGAATGGACAAATTGTCGCAGAAGTAGTACAGCCAGAATGTTCCACAGAACGGAGGATATCAAGGTTAAAAAAAATTACAGAGACTGTAACTCTTTACTGTGTACTTTGGACACACTATCAAGAGAGACTAGTCTCTGGAGAAGGACATCATGTGTGGCAAAGCAGAGGGAAAAAAATGATGTAGGCCCTGAATGAGATGGACGGACACAGTGGCTGCAGCAATGGGCTCAAATCCGCCAGTCCTGGTGAGGGTGATTCGGGACCAGATGGTGTTTTGCTCTCTTGTACACAGGGTCACCATGGGTCATTACCGACTCGGTGGCATCTAACAACAACAGCAACAACAACGCTCTTCAAAATCCACTGACTTTTGTAAAATATTCTGAGTTGGAAAGAAACCCAAATTCCTGCAACTCCATTTTTCAGAGGTGCCTATTTAACTATTGAGAATTGTGAACTGGCTGGCATGTATTTATCTGAAAATTTTGAGAAGCCTACATTTTCTGAGATTCTTTGATATTTAATATTCTATTCTATTCATGTAGGACATTTAACTGTTTGTTTGTTTTTAATCAACCATGGGACTTCAAACACAAAAAGTTGCATCAAACCATTTGCTCATCAAATAGTTGCTTTATTAATACCAACCCATTCTGCATGTGTTCTAGTGGCTCTTATCCTATGCTATTTTAAATATTTAATCCCTGTGTGGCCAAATTCAAAGGTTCCTGGCAACAGAAGAATGTACGTAGAAATACAAATTAAATAAGAACAATATCCAGAAATACAAGTTCTCCCCTTCTGCTTTGAACTTTTACCTGCTGAGCTTTCGCGGCCTCTTGCTGCGCTGTGAAAAGTGATTGCCATCACGCTTTGGTGGACGA
>NW_022103915.1:90494126-90504387 GCF_000313985.2 Echinops telfairi | reverse complement strand
TAACTGTTTAAGAGATAGAAAGCCCCGACTTTCTCCTGAAAAGTGGAAAGCATTCCCCCAAAAGGGTATTTATTACCTGCTGTGGTTTGTTTTTTTTACCTGGAACAAAAGTCCTGGTCTCACCTTCAAAAAACCTTTCCATGAAGAGGAGTTAGGAGATGATACAATAAAAAAGCTCTCGAGACCAAGAACCCCACAGCACGGTACCCCTGCTCTGGGGATCCACAGGACCAAGGCATTATTTCCATTCTGCCTGGCCACCAGGGTGAAATTAGGGCCAGCTAGTCATTCGGACTTTTGTAATACAGAGGATCATGAGGCTAACCTGTTGGAGATGGGCAGTCGTCTGCATTAGTCCACAGCGAGCATCTTCATGTGAATGTTGGATTAGTGGGTTCTATGGTCATAGAGACGCTGCAGGCAGAAGTCATGCCGTGAAGCTCCCAAACTGATTTTATTCTACATGTGGTTCACAGAAAAAGTCCCTACTCCAAACTGATCAGGGTGGGGAAACATGTTTAAACAACATTTCCTGAAGAGTATGTTTTCGCAAAGTTTTGCACATCCAATGTGTATTCTAAGGAGCCCTGGTGGTATAGTGGTTAAGCATTGGGCTGCTAACCGCAAGGTCAGCAGTTCAAAATCACCTGTGGCTCTGCAGGAGAAGTAGGGCTCTCATAAAGAGAACTCATAAAGAGTTACAGTTTCGGAAACTCAGAGCAACTCTACCCTGTCCTATAGGGTCTCTATGAGTCAGCACTGACTCAATGTCAATAAGTTTGTTTGTTTTTTCGTTTAATATGTACTCTGGTTGAATTGGAGTTGAGGACAGTTTAATCTAGCATTGAAAACATGGCACGGAAAACATTTCACAATTTGTCTTTCTCTCTTTGGGCTGGCAGAGAGGCTAGCTCCTTAAGGAGGGATGTTATTATAAGATTCATACTATAAGAAATTATTATACTTACGTTCATCCATCCATTTTCTAAAATCAACTAATTTTAAAACACAGTCCTTCTGGCTAGACCAGAGGATGTACACGGGTACAGATAAGAACTGGAAACACAGGGAATCCAGGACAGATAAACCCCTCAGGACCAATAATGAGAGTAGTGATGCCAGGAGGGTAAGGGGAAAGTAGGGTAGAAAGGGGAAACCGATCTCAAGGATCTACATATAACCCCCTCCCTGGGGGATGGACAACAGAAAAGTGGGTGAAGGGAGACATTGGACAGTGTAAGACATGACAATATAATAATAATTTATAAATTATCCAGGGTTATGAGAGGGGAGGCAGGGCGGGAGTGGGAAAATGAGGAGCTGATACCAAGGGCTCAAGTAGAAAGAAAATGTTTTCAGAATGATGATGGCAACACATGTACAAATGTGCTTGACACAGTGGATGGATGAATGGATTGTGATAAGAGTTGTACGAGCCCCAGTAAAATGATTTTAAAAAGAAAAAACAAACCATAGTCCTACTTCAGCTGGTTATGAACACAAACTAAAATGTGCAATGTATTCCTTGACTAAGGGCCCTCTGATCCCTGCTTTTAATTCTTCTTTCTCTTTGTGTGCCCTTTACTTGATTTGCATATTCCTGGGGATAATAGGTACTATTGGGGGCTGGAAGGTTTTGCTTTATGTCTGACTCAAATTCCTCATGCTTCCATTTCAAACAGTCTTTATCTGCTCTCCTGAGGGCCGACAACAGCTGGTCACCATCCCGACACAAAGGCCTTTCATACCCTTCAAGGCCATCATTTGTTTCATAGGAGATGCTTAACATCAAATCCTGAAAAATCCATTTCTGGGGAATGTTAGCAAGCCTCCGGTCTCTCTCGCTCCTATCTAGAGTCAGCTGCACTTGGCAACACATGGGCTTCTCCAGGTAGAATTACAGTCTGCAGGAGAACGCATTCCACTGACCTACAAGTTGACCTTGGGCAGGGGCAAATTCACAGGTTGCGTTAAACCCTATTAGACATGCCTAGTTTGAGGCAAAGCCTTTCCAGACTCTCACGGCATGCCAGGATTAGGGCATGTCACACCTGTGCACTATCCCATTGCCTCAGGAACTTTCGCAATGCCTTCCAGAGGGAAACACAGGCCCACCACCCGCACTGTCCAAACCTGTGGCTGGAGCCAGTATATGCAAATTATTATGATTTCCCATGTATGTGGATTTATAAACACACACACCCATAAAAGGGGGTGAGGGTAGGGGGAAGAACCTCTTTCTCTTCAGATAGGTATAAAGGCAGAAATAGAAAGACAGATTTCCTACACTGGAAAAACCACACCCTGACCACTCAGCTAGAAGAATCTTGCCAGAAAAACCAAGAAAAGATTCTTGCCAGGGCCAGTGAGATTTTCACATCTACAGAAAATCCATAGACATTGTGAGCTTTTTACCCATGTGTGGCCAAAGTGGCCAGAGACAAAAGTAAAAATACACGATTCTCAGTAGACCACGAATGCTGGGTGTGCGGTAGGCCGGGTGAGGGTGACTCAGTTAGGACAAGAACAGAAACACAGAAGCCCTCTTCCTCCAGGAAGCCTTCCTGGATCTGGAAGGGAAGGTGATTGCTTTCTACATCTTTGCTAATAATGAACACATTCAAATCTGTCCCAGGCCAATGGGATAGTTTGTTCCCTGGCTTAGTTCTCACAGTTGAACTTTCAGTCGTAGGGCATCTGTCTGTCTCCAGTTGGTTTTACCAGAAGCACATGGATAACAGGTACCATGTCCATCGAAACACAGCTAACACGCGTTATCACTAACAAGCGTGTTATCACTACATCAGACCACTAAATGTATATGAAAGCTGCTGCCTTTCCAGGCCAAATCACCCCCAAACAACAGTGGCTGAAGGATCCACATATGTGGGCAGACACACTGTCCATCACCGCGGTGCCACCGTATCACAAGTCATCTGACCTGGCTAAAACAAGCCAAGGCCAGTGTGATAATTGGGTGTTTTGTGTTAGCATGGCTCCTGTAGGCGGGGTTTAGACTGTCAAACAGGTCGCAGCTTGATTGGCTTGATTGGACGGGGGCTGAGATAATGGCTTTCTGAGGCCAGCATTGCTCTCTTACTCACTGCAGGCAGGCCACACACTCTTTGCTTCCCCTTTCCTCTTGACAAGCCACATGGAGCCACGCTGAGACCTGTGAGAGCCCTGGAGATGCTTCTACCACCACTGGACCCACGAGACTTTGCACCCACTGGCCTGTGATCCTGCATTTTGCATTACCACCGGTGCTGTGTGCATCTGAAAAGGGATTTATGGGCTAGTATTGGACTTATGGGCTAATATCAGACTTTGGGACTTGATCTGGACTGGGTTGGGATATTTTTTTAATATACAATGACTCTTTGATATAAAGCTTTTTCTTATGCATATGAGTGTCTCTGGATTTGTTTCTCTGGTCAACTGGCCTAACACAGCTGGCCTCTCTCTTAACATAATTTATATTCATGTGCCTTCAGACTGGGGTCATCTTCTGCTCTTGCCTTCCGTCACTGAATTCTGCTACTTGGTAAAACTGCCGACCTCAAAACTTCCATCACTGAATTCTGCTACTTGGTAAAACTGCCGACCATGCTACCCATGGTAAGTCATCTTTTCTTATGGAAACCAGGCTTCCCCATGTCTGAGTCCCTGGCTCCCAAAGGAGTCCAGGTGCTTGTCACACTAACTGCTGCACTTATGAGCGCACCTGTAAGACAATTTTGGAGACTGTTTAAAAGCAGGTAGAACATGTTAGTGGTGTAGAAATTGACTATCCAAGCTCAGATGATTTTTCTCAGAGACCTCCAAATCATAAACGTAAATTATTCTCGGAGTCTAAACTTTGCCTGGATTAGAGAACAGTATCTCTGGGGGAATGGCAGGTGGACTATCAGGGGACGGCCGCATTTAAGCTCTATTCTCGTTTAACTGTCCACCCATTCACATAGCCTCACACTGGTAAATCTTATTTTATTAGTCACAGAAAACAAATTTGGGAAAGAGGGCGAGACCTTCCGCTAAGCACGCCACACAGTCATACAATACAAGGAAGGGCCCGCGTAGCCCATGGCGGAGGAGGCAGTGGGCACAGTCACCACATTACGGCTCTGGTGGTTCTGGCTGTTCGGGTGCCTCCCCTGTCGTTTCCAGCACCACAGTGGCTAGAAATGGTGCAGGTAAGCAAGTCCTCTTCCCAGCCCATGCCAGGAGCGAGTGCCAGCTGGCGGGGAATGGCAGGACCAGACTTGGCAGCCATCTTGCCTTCGCTCCTCAGGAAGAGTAAGTGCGTCTTTGGAAACATGCAATCGTTTCTTGACGGGTGTCCAGGAAAATGAATGCTGACTCAGGTTCCTTGTCCCCTCCAGTCTCCTGTGCCCCACCCCCTGCCGTCTTGGGCATCCACCCCCAGAGATGCTGGTTGGCCGGAGCGGTGGTGCCATATGATGCAATGCCATCTGACTTGGTACAAACAAGCCCTCCTTGCTGACGGCCAGCAGGGCCTGGTATGTTTCTGGGCAGAG
Source organism: Echinops telfairi (assembly GCF_000313985.2). NCBI lineage: Eukaryota > Metazoa > Chordata > Mammalia > Afrosoricida > Tenrecidae > Echinops > Echinops telfairi. The sequence goes on along the minus strand of NW_022103915.1, from coordinate 90,499,849 downwards.
GTCTCCGTCAACTGGCCTGATGATGCCATTAAAACCACCTTTCCACATGTAGCCTGATAATCTGTCCCATTAAACGCTGCAAGGAAAACCAAGCCTAACTGTGCTGTCCAGCTGTTGGGTCTGAATCTCCTCCATAGCCTCCTGTTTGGGGACACTCGAAATGGCTCGGATGAAGTTTACTTTTAAGGATTTAGGCCCTTCACCAAGAAATGTGAAAAGGCAAATTGTGCTCCTGTCCCCGCATCTGAGAACATGTTTGGCGCCTCATCCCCACCCCTATGAGGCAGAAAACCCTTTTTCTTTCAGGTGCAATTCAGAGAGCAAGGACAGGGGAGGCCACAGCGGGCGAGGGCCGTGGCTGCTGCTGGTAGTCACGGTGGTGGTGCAGCGGGGTGGAAAGGGGAGTGAGGGAAGCGGGCAGGAGATGCCACCGAGGCTTCTGGGGCTTGGTGCCAGGCAGCAAACCAACCACAAAATGAAGCGACACGAGTGTGCCACATTATCACAGACACTTCAGAAATGAGACAACCAGAAGGTAGCAGCGCTGCCGTTGCCCTGCATTCACATAGGGCACCTTAGCACCAAGGTGCAGCAGATAAGAGCAACCAGTCCCATGCACAACTAAACCTGTCGCCGCCATTGAGCGAGCACGTGTGTTACCGGGAACTGCTCCATACGGGCTCCTTGCAGATTGCCAGGCCTTTCTCCCACAGGGTTGTGCGGGGGTGGGGGTGCCTAAATGGAAACCACAGGAGCCACTCAGGCCCCTTCCAAGGCCCCGGGAAGAGCACTTACACATAATGAGCAGGAAATGGTTCCAAAAGGTCATAAGCCACTGACAACCGATCTAGCAAGAAGCAATTGGTTAGAGATATAAACCCAAACCCTGCTGCCAGTTCTGGTGTATAGGTACCATTGAGGACAGAGGTGGACCCCTCCTCAGGGTTTCAGACACTATAGTTCTTTACTGGATCAAACGACCCCATATTTATCCTGAGGAGTAGCTTGTGGGTTTGAACCAGTGGTGTGATTCAGCCAGTTCACACCAGTTGGGCAAAACCGATACTTGATCTTTGGCTGAGCTTAGCGAACCGGTTGTTAAAATGGCATGTGTAATCATGGTTCTCTCTAAGGTGGGTGGCTGGACAGCCGCCCAAGGTGGAAATCACACATTGACATTCCTGACTCTTTTGTAATATTCCTCTGCACAGCAGCGTATTACAAGCGCCCGGAGTAATGTTCATTCTGTCCCTGGGTATAAAAAACTAGGTGGAAATATGCTTGTAATATTTATTCATTTTGTAAAATTCATTATACTTTTGATGAGATACTACATTTTTATTCCCTTGTGCTTTTAACTTCAGTAAACAAACATAAACGTAAAGAGAAGAAGGTGTCAGAGGGTGACACGCTTTCATTAAACTTTGTGTTACCTCTCACATTCCCACACGATATTATGAGTGAATTATGCAACTCCTGAAAGTGTTCAAAGAGCTAAAAATATTGTCAGAACAATTCCTGTAAGTTCAGCAGAAGCAGAAATGCGTTTTTCAAAGATGAAGATACTAGGTTCAGAGAAGAGAAGCTGCCTAACTGTTTCTAATGTATCAAATACAGTGACTACTATATCTAGTTGGCCTGCCTCGACAGTGAAAAGACAGTTCAGAATAAATTGCACAGTCTATGATGCTCAGATAGAAGCAAATAATATTGTCACCCAGGAAGAGGCAATATGGGAATGTCTTAAATTAAAATTACATATTGTTTTTTGTCAGGTATTATTTAATACGTTTATATATTAATATTTTTAAACTCTTAAAATCTAGCTTTGTATATCTCATTTATTGTTCTTATTTAAGTATTAACTGTATGAAATAATAAACTACCTTTGGGTATATAGATTTTTTATAAGTAAAATAGTCATTAGGGCTGCAAACTGGTTGTTACATTATTTGACTCCCACTACTGGTTTGCGTCATAAGCTTTGTAGACAGCATCCTGAGGCTCAGGCCATTATGCCACGAGGGTTCTTTGGATAGAAGAATATATACAGGGGGGAATGTTCTTAAAGGAAACAGATGCTGAGGTATAAAAGGCCCCATCTTTGATAAAAAAACAAACAAACAAAAACAAAACAAAACCACCAGCATAAATCCAGACCCAATCATAGAAGACTCTTTTCTTTAAAAAAAAAATCATTTATTAGGGGCTCTTACTGCTCTCATCATAATCCACACATCCATCCATTGTGTCAAGCACATTTGTGCATATGTTGCCATCATCATTTTCAAAGCACTTTCTTTCTACTTGAGCCTTTGGTATCAGCTCATTTCCCCTCTCCCCCACCCTCCATCCCTCACGAACACTTGATAATTTATTAAAAAAAAATTTCATGTCTTACATCCCCTGCTGTCTCCCTTCATCCATCCTCCTGTTGTCTACCCCCTGGGAGGGGGTTATAGGATCCTTGTGACTGAGTCCCCCTTTCCCCTTACCCTGGTATCGCTGTTCTCATTATTGGTCCTGAGGGGTTTATCTGTCCTGGATTCCATGTGTCGAGAGCTCTGATCTGTACCAGTGTACATGCTCTGATCAAGCCGGATTTGCAGGGTAGAATTGGGGTCATGATAGTGGGAAGGGAGGAAGCATTAAAGAACTAGAGGAAAGTTTATGTTTCATTGATGCTATACTGCACCCTGATTGGCTAACTAAGGGCATGAATGCTGGTGAGCAGAGATATGATAAGTACTCTCCTTGGCACAGATGTTAATGCCACCAGGATATTCTGGAAAAACAAAATTATTTCCCTACCTTTCAAGTGGCTTCCAACCATCATGGATGAAATTTCTAAGGCAAGGAATTTCTTCAACATATATAATTCAAACCTTTGGCAACAGGGTGAAGGATTTATTCCTTCTTTAGGGAGGGATTATAATCGCACCTTAAGTTCCTGTCCCAATCACTTATCTGTATGGCTATCAATGACTGGCAGAGGTAAAGCACTTTCTCTTCCATTTCACCCTACTGAATTAGCATCACAACAAAGTTGCATGGGGCTTTCCCCCATTCTCTATCCTTACAAAGCCCTCAGAGAAGCCTGCTGGGAATGCTTGAACGTTGTTGTCCATGGTACAAAGTGATTAAGAGTTTGGAGGGCTATCATTTAAAAGTTTAAAGTGCATGTGACTTAACAAAATATTGGAGAAAAACACATTTTAGGACCCGTCGGTACAGAAAAGGGACTGAGTTATTTATTTCTTATTACATCCCAGGGGATGCGTAGGCTTCTGGCCCATGAACTACCGGCACTCCAGCGACTCAGACGGGTGCAAGTGGATGCGCCTTTTGCTCACGCTTGCACGCATGTCGAGTCCATGGAGCGCTGGTGGAGTCGCGGGTGATGGATTGGATTGCTAGCCCCAGAGTCCGCAGTTTCAACCCGCCCGCGGCTCCGCGGGAGAAAGACGAGCTACGTGCTCCTGCAAGGATTCGCAGCCTCCGAAACCCAGAGCAGGAAGTTCTCCCATGTCCATACGGAGAGCCTCGAGGGGCCAGAGTTCACTTGATGGCAGCGAGTCCAGTTTTGGAACAATTATATTATCACAGATTCTTAGATTGCTCCCCCCCGACCCCCACCACGCTTGTTAACTATCTGGCTGGTATGTGTGTTTTCCTTTATCAATGTCCATTGAGTCCTTTCCTAAAGCTAAGCACTTAGACAAAGAGGAGGATTTTTCCCACAGAAAGTCAATCCCAGGTACACAGACAGCCATGGATGCGCCCCCCCCCCCAAAAGCCTTCCTGTGTTGTCTATATAATCCCTCACTTTCATATGAAGACCTTGAACCAGCCTATCATACATATAATATAGGCATGTGATATATACATGATATATATCCTTGGTGACTCCAATAGGACTTTTCCCTCCCAATATTTAGAGTGCGTTAGGCTTTTCGAAAAGAACACATGCTAATAATTACTCCAAGCTGGTTAGAGATAATGGGCAACAGAAAAGTTATTATCTTCAATGTCATCGTATGTCTTTGATATGATAATCATTGCATTCAAGATATCAGAAATGATGGATGGCGTTTGATTTAAGAGTGCACCCATGATGCAAATTACCGGGCTCTTTCCCACTCCTGCTTGGAAGGTGAAGGGCTCATGACAGGCAGCACGCCTGGCTTCAGGGCCTTGAGTCACTGGCTGGCAAAGTCTGTGACAGAACTCAGAAGGAAAGACTTCCTTCTCCCAAGACATCCAAGGCTACTTTCGCTTCTCCTTTTATGGGCAGACTGCATCAGCACAAGCTCGCACGTCGTCTCAGGGTACAGCACGGGTTTGCATAATGTACACTGTTTATAACCCAAGTCATCCTCCTTCATCAGCTGTCTGGGTAACAGCCGTGGACATAAGTACTACACTGCTTCACCTAGGGCCACCGAGTTCCAGGAAATGTTAAAGAGGGAGGGGAGATGAAAGGGCGCTGTGTATATACATTGAAAAGACTGCCAGATTCTGTAAAGGCACATCCTCCCCACTCTCACACAAATCGACCCTAGGAAGCCAGCGCACACTAGACCCTATGGTTTTCTGAGGGAGTGGAGTACATAATGGTCCCAGATCTTTCACCATCGGTGGAGAATGAGCACCTGTCGCCATCCCAATAGGACCAGGAACCCCGAGGTGCTCGCGTAGGGCCAGGTCACCCTCCAATTATGCAAGCATAATATACACACAGTAAGTGGCTTTCCTGCTGTTTGGATGTGGTGTAAATCCAAGAGCGTAGAATGCTTCAGGGAAGGAAGAGAGAGGTGGACACGCTGCCTTCAAAGGACATAGACCTTGCTGGAGGATATGTCTAGATCCAGCTTTACAGTTTGATGTTTGTGTTTAATAAAGGTTTCTATGATTTTGTAGGGGAAAAAGAAGGTAGGAGATGTTTTTCACTCGGGACGTCTGGACTCTCACCCTATATCCTTTCCCTTTCGTGGCATGGGGGACATGTACATCCCTAAGCAGTCATGTTACCAACTATGGAATAGCCTCCCAAATGTGGAAAGCAAAACTATTTGGGTTTTAAAGCGGCAAAAGTCTTCCTGCTTCCTTTTATTTTTCTCTATGAAATTGGTCCCAAATCAGAAACACGGAATTCTATCTCCAGTTTCACTAGAGGATACGATTAACATCAGATGAGGAAACGTGAAGGTATCCCTCGCGGGAGGACTGGTGATTTCCCAGGCAGAGTGGTGGAGGGACAAAGCTAATTGCAGAGGGAGATGGAAGCCTGGCTATGTGCAGATTCGACATATACATCCTGGGGAAGCCCATAAGTGGGGAGCCCAAAATAAAGGGGTTATTAAAAAATTTGTAGACAGAGTAATTAGGCATTTGATCATAATTCCACCTATCATGATCAAAAAGCATCAATTTCTAGAGAAATTAAACTAGACAGACTTTGGATTTGGGACATGAGGCCCGACAGAGGGTTGGGTTGGGGTCTTGTACAGGAATGGGGTGATTAATCGAAATGGTGCATCCTTCCGTGGCTTCCCTCTCAGAATGCAGACAGTCAGTCGGACACCACCTCCCTCTCTTCAGTCAGGAAGCACTGGAAGAATCCCATCTGGAAACCATGATCGGCCTATTAGCCCTTGATTAAAAACAACAACAACAATTTTACTACAAATGTATGACTCCATACCGTTCTTTAGTTTTCTCTA
>NW_022103915.1:90491765-90493026 GCF_000313985.2 Echinops telfairi | reverse complement strand
ATCTTTTCCATTTATCTATCCATTGTTAATTAGTAACAATTCTATGCATAATTTGGATAGTAATTCTACAGATATATATATATATATATAAAATGCCGCCTTCTCTAAGGTGTGGTGGGGGCTTTAAAGATTATTATACATCACAGAATTGGCGAAGGCAACATTTAATACAGTCATATTTTCTAGTTGGTTTGTACTTTTTGTGACTTTTCTATGTGAGTGCAAAAGGTATGTTCCCTGTTTTTCCCCCCTCTCACATGATTAACTTTTTCCTTTCTCATGTATATGCTTGATACCCCTGGAATGGAGTTTTATTTAAAATGTGCAGTAGGGATCATTTTTCTCCCTTTTTTACCAACTAGTCCATTTTTGCCCCCAGCTCCGCTGTCCCACACGTCATGTGTAAAGTTCCACACATGCATGGGTCTGCTTCTGATTTTGTGATGCTGTTGTTCTGTGCGGCATCCTACACTACTATAGCTCCCCTGGAAGCTGTGTTTATCTTTCCTTCTTGATATATAATAGAACATCTAGCACCTCTGTCTTCTCTAGGCATTCCGTTTGTTTGTTGTCTTTCAATCACTGTATTCCCATTAAACATTTTAGAGTCAGCTTCCTAAAAAACCCAAATCCTCTGCCAATTATAACTCACAGTGACCCTCTGACTGATTCGAACTCCCCGCCCCCCACCACACACCCCCTCCTGCCTTCCACCCGCTCTGAGAACTTCTGAGGCTATAAATCATCACTGAAACAGACAGCCTCAACTTTCTCCCATAGAGTGTCCAAAGGATTTAAACTAATGACCTTTAGGTTAGTAACCCCATACTCTGTCACCAGGGCTCCAGGATAAGCTAATAATAATAACACTATCTAGAGTTTCATTGGAATTATTTTGAGTGTAAGAAGAAAAACCAATTTTGGGATAAGGAGGATCCTTTTCCCATGGATTTTTCTTTTCGGAAAGAGAATGTGTCTCTTCCTTTAAGGGCAGTGGTTCTCAACCTTCCGAACGCCGCAACTCTTTAATACAGTTCCTCATGTTGTCGTGACCGCCAAACGTAAACTTATTTTCGTTGTTATTTCATAGCTGTGATTTTTCTACTGCTGTGAATTGGGTGACCCCTGTGAAAGGGTCGTTTAACCCCCCAAAGGGGTCACGACCCACAGGTTGAGAACTGCAGCTTTAAGGTTATTTGATGGTTTTAATAAACTTAATTTTTGGTATGCTAAAATTTGAATATCTCTGCTTAGGCTTATT
>NW_022103915.1:90488052-90490060 GCF_000313985.2 Echinops telfairi | reverse complement strand
CCTCTATTTCCTTTGACTTTCCTCTTGTCCCACTATCATGCTCAGTCGTCATTTGGGTTTCAGTAATTCCTCTTGGTTACATTACCCTTGATCATGCCCTCCCATAGCCCTCAATTTTAAAAAATACATTTCGAGACTGAATTTGCCAACATTCTGTTCAGTACTTCCACAAATACACCCATAACGAGAAATTGGCCTGTAAATTTTCTTACTTCATCTACATGTAGTGCTATCCAGATTATATAATCACCTTGAATGTAACTTTATCTTTTATTCTCTAAAATGTTTTGTGCACGATTAAGTGTTCTGTTCCTTATATATTTGAGCCTGGTATTGTTTTTTCCCACAGCTTTTAAGCTCTCTGCCATCCAGTCAATTCCACTTCCTAGTGACCAAACTGGAGAGATCAGAACTACCCCTTTGAGTTTCTGAGGCTGTACATTTTTACAAGAGCAGAAAGCCTCATCTTTCTTTGGCAGAGTGACTGGTGGATTCAAACTGCCAACCTTATGGCTAAGTAACCTACTATGTCACTGAGGCTCCTGGTTATGTATTTAACTACTGGTTCAATATCCTTCATACTGCACAACTCTACAGGTATTCTATTGATCTTTCATCTCATTTGGATAATCTCTAGTTTTCTAGAAATTCGTTTACTCATCATGGGCTCATTTCTGGCAAAGGCTGGTCCAGGACCATCCTGAAACGTCTACTTCGCCATTGCATCTGTGGTTAGGAAAGGGCACCAGAGCAGGCTGCTCATTTTTTGAAGAACAAACTTTTGGCTCTATTGATTCTCTGTTTTGAATTTTAAAAACATAAAAAAAACCCATGCTACTCTTATCTTCTAAAATATATCTGGTTGAGTCACATAAAAGGTCCAATGTTTGAGCATACTGATGCTGTAAAAATGGCCCTGTCATGTGGGCCAACTGGGTATTTTCTGCCTACTTTATTTTGTTCCATTTTTCTTTTTCCAGCAATTAACATAGGAGCTTTATTTTTGTTTTCTTTCCCCATGTGAACATCACTACCTATCTATTCTAGCTACATCCTATGAGTATGGATAACTAGTGTTGTATTTTTGAATTCTGGGTATCGCTTACCAGTTTTACTGATTACTTGTCACTTGGTGTATTTACAGGTATAACTGGAAAGGATTTTAATATAAGGGGTTTGTAACAGACATACTTTAATTCTCACTTTTTAACTTAATTTCATTGTGACCACGGGGTGTGGTCTTGCATTTGCTGAGATTTTCAGGACCTTGATTTTTTCTTAAATCCTCATAACATTTGATTTTAAAAATAATATCCAGGTAGCTATATTATTAGTCAGGTGGAACCCAACTTAAATTAATATGGTACTTTAAGAGCTCCTCCACTATAAACACCCAGTCATTCTGTATGTTCATGTGTACTTATTCCTAGCCTATCACGGTCCTTCAAGGATTTAAATGCCCTGATACCACCTGGCACACTGAAAACTGTGTCCAGCAGAGGGGTGGCAATGGAAACAGAAACAAAACCGAAAGCACTAGACACGAGAAGCACAATTTTAAAAGACATTTTGCTCTACTGCATGACTTTCTTTTGGCACATTTTGTCAGCATTATCCCCTGGGCATCACCTAAAACTCATTTAGTTGTGTCTCATGGCACACAAAAACTGGCAGGGACAAAATTAATCTTAATTAGACCTCTGGGGAACCAGGAAAATGAGAGATGGGGCTTCTCGTTAGAGTTCAACCTTCGGCTCTTGAATAGGGATGCCACGAGAGAAGTTTTCATGAATCTTAAGCCTATTCCTGATCATAGCAATGACTGTGCTGAGGATGGGATGGTGGGGGGCTGCGGGTGGATGGGGGCGGGGTGGGGGGCAGCAAACACTTATGTCGCAGCTGCCAAGCTGAAACACATCACTTAGCCGACTGTTTCTAATCCCAAAGCCAGCATCTGAAGTAGCTGCGATTTCTATTCTGACTTTACAGAAGGCTGAAGGGATTTGCC
>NW_022103915.1:90481395-90486024 GCF_000313985.2 Echinops telfairi | reverse complement strand
GGACTGTATCTTTGAAGGAAAACAGAAAGAATGTGGTCATGAGCCAGGTTTGCCAGACATCCAGCATTGATGAAGCAAGGTCCAAATTCATGCTCTGCTGTAATTTACATATTTGTACACACTGAGCTTGAAAAGATACATTTTGGGGTACATTTGTACTGTCTGTTTTATATATTTTTATCCATGTGCAAATCTGATCTGTTTTGCGTTCGGAAAAGGAAAGCTCCTGAAACAGCATCCATCCCAGATACCTCGCTAGCTAGGCCGGTGCGTGAGTCTGGGTATCTAGAGAAACAAATTCACAGGCACTCATATGTATAAGAAAGAGCTTTATATCAAAGAGTAATTGTATATTAAGAAAACAACCCAGCCCAGTCCAGATCAAGTCTGTAAGTCGGATATTAGCCCATATGTCTGATACCAATCTATAAATTCCTCTTCAGACCATGAAACACATGCAATGATGCCAAATGCAGGACAATCACAGGCCAGTGGGTGGAAAATCTTGTGGAACCACTGGTGGTGGAAGCATCTCAGCGCTGGTGTGGGTCTCCACCTGGCTCCTCCAGCTCTGGGGAGTCTGGCTCTCTCAGCGTAGCTCCTCCATATGGCTCGTCAAAACAAAGATGTTGGCCTCCTGTGTGTGTCTGGCCTCCAGTTAGCTGTTTATCTCCATTGCACCTCCAAATGAGGTTCTCAAGCTGCAACCTGATTGACAGGCTAGACTCCACCCCTTCCTCAAGATGACAGGAGCTTATCTAACTGCCGTGGCCAGCAAGGTTTATGGCTGGGCATACAACCATCACTAACAAATTTTCCTCAAGACAGGATCTTTTATCTCTCTATCTCAATTGCATACAACCCCTCAAGTTCACGGCCAGCACCCCAAATCTTATGTCCAGTCCTTTGACATCCTGGTACATAAGGAAACCGATTTTACTTTAAAATTATTCTTCAATACAATTAAGCCTCTTAAAATTGTTGATTTGTTAAATCCATAATTATTTCCTGAATAGAGGAAAGAACTAGGAGGCAAAGGGCATCTATAGAGGTCTAAATAAAGGCATGTACATATGTAAATATATTTATATATGAGGATGGGAAAATAGGTCTATGTGCATATATTTATAGGCTTAGTATTAAGGTAGCAGAAGGCAATGGGACTCCACTCAAGTACACCCTTAATGCAAGAATACTTAGTTCTATTAAACTGGCATTCCATGATACTCACCTTCCTGACACGATCGCTGAAGACAAATGGGTGCATTAAATAAATGTCATGAAAGCTGATGATGCCCGGCTATCAAGAGATATAGTGTCTGGGGTCTTAAAGGCTTGAAGGTAAACAAGCAGCTATTTAGCTCAGAAGCAACAAAGCCCACATGGAAGAAGCACACTAGCCCGTGCGATCACGAGGTGTCAAAGGGATCAGGTAGCAGCCATCAAAGAACAAAAAATCAAATCATGGTGAATGAGGGGGAGTGCAGATTGGGGACCCAAGACCCATCTGTAGGCAACTGGACATCCCCTTTACAGAATGGTCTCAGGGAGGAGACGACCCAGTCAGGGTGCAGTGCAGCAACGATGAAACATACAACTTTCCTCTAGTTCCTAAATGCTTCCACCACCACCACTATCATGATCCCAATTCTACCTTACAAATCTGGCTAGACCTGAGGATGTACACTGGTACAGATAGGATCTGGAAATACAGGGAATCCAGGACAGATGATCCCTTCAGGGCCAGTGTTGAGAGTGGCGATACAGGAGGGTGGGGTGGAAAGGAGGAACCGATTACAAGGATCTATATATAACCTCCTCCCTGGGGGATGAACAACAGAAAAGTGGGTGAAGGGAGACATCAGACATTGTAAGATATGACAAAATAATAATAATTTACAAATTGTCAAGGGATCATGAGGGAAGGGGGAGCAGGAGGGAGCGGGGAACAGTTAGGGTGGGCAAAAAACAAGGAGCTGATAACAAAGGCTCAAGTAGAAAGCAATTGTTTTGAGAATAATGATGGCAACAAATGTAAAAATGTGCTTGACACAATCGATGTATGTATGGATTATAAGAGTTGTATGAGCCCCCAATAAATGCTTTAAAAAAATTATTATTTCCTGAGCTACACATACCCATGCCTTCATACCACATGCTGACAGCTGAAGGCATTTCATCTACCAGACTATCCCTGGGTTTAGAGCCTAGCTATCAGCTCATGTGCGATTCCTTGCTTGCTCTGCCTCAAATAAGAGAAATAAGAGTGGGTAGATCTTGAGTGTCCCTCATCTTTAAAGTAGAAGCCATGACTTCCTTGGAATTCACCCAACTTAAATCCTTTTAAGAAACAAGTAGCCTGGGTTCTAGAGCATTAAGGAGAGTTGCCCAGGGTTCAATAGTTGCTTAAGACCCGAAGAAGAACTAGAGGTCAGATCTACTGATGACATCTTCCTTCACGGGTTGATAACCGGGAAATAAACTTCAAGGTTCATCACGTGAATTTAATTCACGACACATATTTTAAATCAGGCAATTTGTCAAGTAATTAGTAATTAGGAGCAAGGGCTCTGGGATTGCTGCTTGATGCAATTTTTTTGCCCTGCAAGCTATAAGCTGTTTGACACTGGGCAAGTCATGTGTCTCCTTTAACCTTCACGGTCTTTATCAGCACATTGAACAATTACAGTAACCACTTGGTTGGGTTCTCATGAAGATTAAGTAAATAAGTGTATTCGAGCTTTAATTCCGAGCGCCCCCTCGGAAGAGGGTTACAATAGGTCAGAACTGACTTGATGGCAGTGAGTCTTTTTAGCTACGGATGAAAGTCCAAAAATCCATTTGCAGAATCCCCACATAGATGAAGCCTCTGCTGGATTCCTCCTCATAATTAACTGAGGAGGTCGACAGTCTTGCCTTCAGGCAGAGAGCATTGGACAGTGGATTGCCTCTGCCCCTCTCCAGCCAGCCCAGGGAGGGCAGTCCCTTTTAGGGTGGGTGTGTCCTTGCCTGGGTGTGTCCTTGATGGAGGTCAGTCACAGTACAGGCAGTCACATAGTCATGAGTCATGCTCTATCGCTCTCGCCCTGACTGTCTTGGTTCCAAGGCCCTGAACCGATGTTGTACGTTCTTTTATCTAACATAATGTACATGTCCCAGCCGTGGTCCCATTTCTGCTTCTGTAGTCCCACCAGGGACTGATGTACTGATCTGTCACCAGTCATGAATTTGTGACAGTTTCCTCTGTCCCATGCTTTATTGAACTAGCATCTTCAGTGACTCCTTGGACTCCTTATGACCTCGGACTAACAAACTCCCTCATCCCGGTGTCTTTGTCCCTTTTAAGACTTGATAAATGTTCTCCTTAAATTACAGTTGAGATTGGAGTCTCTGTTGTTCCCTGAAATACAGTTAACACAAATCAAGCCCTTAACAAAAAAACCCACTCGCTTAGCATTAACCATTATCATTACTATTGTTAACTAGTGAAATTGATATCTTCAATTGAAGATACTGAATGAATTCAAGGTTACTAATATAATTTTCTGCTCACATGAAATAAGTCAATGCCCATGAGAGCAAGTGTACACACAGGGGCTGTCTGACCTTTGTGTATATTGGAGATGTGGTCACTTTCCAAAGTATTTGTGAGTTCAGTTTCAAGGGGGTCCACGTAGCTTAGATTTGGTGGGAGTGTGTGCAGAGGGTGGGGTCTTCTGAATATACAAGTGTAAGTGAAAAACCATTGCTCCAAGGGTTCCAATTCATACACGCAACTTTTTATTAGAAACAGTACATGCTTGTTTGAACATGTCTCTGATCAGTGACTGGCTGAAGACTAATGAGATGTCATCCCCTACTATGGCTCTCCTAGCCATAGTCTCTCTTGTGTTGTATTATAGATTCTAGTCTCTAGGCCTGCAGCAGTGATGATCCCATTTTGGTGCAAGTTTTCTGCTCTACTGGCCAGGATTCAGGTGTCATTAAGTCACCACCTTAATAGAGTGTGTGAAGCAACACACAACAGTTTCTTTCCTTAGGGCAGTGGTTCTCAACCTGTGGGTCGTGACCCGTTTGGGGGTCGAATGACCCTTTCACAGGGGCTGCCTGATTCATAACAGTAGCAAATTGACAGTTATGAAGTAGCAATGAGAATAATTGTATGGTTGGGGGGGTCACCACCACATGAGGAATTGTATTAAAGGGTCTTGCATTAGCAGGGTTGAGAACCACTGCCTTAGGGGGTACGGACTGCTGAAAGGACAAAAACCACACCTTCATCGAAGCCACTCCTGTATCTAGAAGGGCCACCTCAGGCCCAGCAAAAGAAAAGCCAACAGGGGGCACATCGGAGATCTGTCTGAAGTGAAGGAGGCTGGGACGAAGGCATCAGGGACTGAAGCAAGGAGACCATGGGCCAGAACAGAGGAGCAGAGCTGAGACTATGAACCTGTGAGGTAGAGCAGTGGGCTGACTTCCTGGTCCAGGGAAGCAGAGGCCAAGGAAACAGGTGGCCACATGGCTGAGGGCTGCCAAGAGACTTGCTTGCTGACTGAGGAGAGATGCCGCTGTTCAGTTCCCTGAGAAGCCCTTGGGTTTGGGGGGTTGTTTGTGAGTTCTGTGTGGCCA
>NW_022103915.1:90475689-90480944 GCF_000313985.2 Echinops telfairi | reverse complement strand
TTTTTTTTTGCTTTTCTTGCTTTTTAAACCAAAGATTTAACAGATTTTCTCAAAGGGCAAAGGATGAAAAACTGCATTGGTGAGAATGAGGTCAGTAAAGCTGCATTGAAGAATCTGTTCTCCATCAGGCCAATGCACCTGCTCACTCTTCAAGGGTAGCAAGCACGGTCCTCTGAAAGTGGCTTTAGGAAACCTCACCCGTGCCCCCCTGTAGCTCTGATTCACCCCTTCACACTTTTTTTTTTCCCCAAACTCTACCTTTAAAAGCAATAGGATTTGAGTACCTTAAGGTAGCCCAAGCTGCTGTTTTGATTGGATGTACATGGAAGAGCAGAGAATTCTCTGGGTAAGGCTTAGAAGGAAATACTGCTTCTAGAAGAATATAGATTTAGCTGGAGGATATGTTGAAAAACAGTAGCTTCACATTTTGATATATCTGGTTAAGAAAGGTTTCCATGATTTTGTAGTGATACTTTTTGATTTATCATCCTATAAGCATACATATCTGTGATAGTTAAGTTTATTGTGTCAACTGGGTCAACAGGAACATGTGGGTGGAGTTTAATCAGGTTGCAGTTTGATTGGAGGACTGACCGAAATAAATAAAGACAGTAGGCATTCCATCTCCTTCTTGCTCCCTGGTAATCAGACCAGCTTGCTGCCGCTTTAGCTAGTTCTCTGCCTCCACCTCAACGTGTGTGCTCCACTACTTGTGGGCCAAGCCAACCCATGGATCATGTCACTACAGCTTGAGGCTCCTTTGAGACCTGGTTCGTCAAGCTGCTGGTGCATTCATTACTTGAGCTTGAGGATAGTGGATCCTGTCACAGTGCTTGAGTTCAAGATCCCATTATGGCCTACTTCCTTACGCCCCCGAGCTACTGACTGTTGCTGATCCACCCTGCTCTCTGCTGCCTGGGGACAGGCTCTGCCTACCTTGCCTGAGAGGGAAGACTCCGCTGTCTGTTTCCTTGATCTTAAACCCAGCTGCACACTTGAGTTGAAGGACTTCCAGTATATTGACTGTTTTGCAAAAGTTGAGTTGAACTGGGCCCTCTGGACAGCTTTGTGGACTAATTAGCTATTATATTCCTTCTCACTGTATAAACCTGTCCTCGTGTGTGTGTGTGTGTGTATGTATGTATATATATATATATATATAATCATAATTAGGTATTATATTCCTTCTCGCTGTATAAACCTGTCCTCATGTATGTGTGTGTGTGTGTATATATATATATATATATATTCGTAAATTTCCTGGTTCTGTTTCTCTAGAGAACCCTGCCTAACACAGTATCACATCTTTGCCTATTCTTGTTACAGTATCACATACTTCTAGAATAGAACAGGAGGCTCCTCTCCTGGTCTCATACACAGGTTTTCTTTTTCATCGCATTGTCATAATCCCAGCCTGTGTGGCAGTGTTAGAAAGGGGCCTGATCTTAAGGGAAAATGGGTGAGGTCCAGGAAAATATAGGGACGACTACAAAACCTTATTCCACTAGGAGAAAGCAGAAATACATTTTCTGAAAAGTAACACATATTTAGAATGCTTCTCTCATCGCATGTTTTAAACCATCTACCCTACTTCTCTGCCTTCCAATTACAAACAGAAACAAACGGCACGGCTGTAGTTGATTCAAAGTCACTGGGATCCTTGCGGACAGAGTCGCACCATCCCCTGGGCCCCGGTGTATACCTCTACGGAAGCAGGGGGTCATGTCTTTCTCCTGGGTTCCAAGCCTGCCCTTTTCGTGAGAAGCCCAGTGTTCACCCATTGTGGCCCCAGGACTCTGGGTTTCAATAAAGGTTCACTCTCTTTCGATATGGAAGGTCTGTGTTGGTTTTTTTTTTAATGTGTGCAAATGTGGTGGGAATTCCAGAGGTCTTCCCAAAGGAACAAGGTCTGAGACCAGCCGTGTCATTTAAGCACTGGACCTATGTCTACTAATGATTTCTAGTTTAATGGTACCCACAGATCTTCCTGATGTGCATTTGTCTTTTCCTACATTGTATGACAAGTTTCCTGTGAAATCTAGCCTCCTGGGTCCTCGTAATGAGGATGAGGAGAGTGTGAAAGGGCAGCGACCCTCCTGGGTTCTTGGTCTCCCTGCTCTGTCCAGGATGGAGCCAGCATGGCTTTGCAGCTCAGCATTCCAAGGTGCCCTCTTGTGGTGGGGGGGTAGTAATGATGCTGCTAGTGATACTAAATGAGAAGTCAAATAGCAATCGGATGGACAGAGAGATGTGGTCAGCCTACATTTAAAAAGGGTGGCTCTGAATGGAGTGCTGGTGGCAGAGTGATTAACTGTTGGGCTGCTAACTGTAAGCTTCACAGTTCAAACTCATCAGTTGCTCCCAGATGAGACTGCCTGCTCCTGTCAAGATCGATAGTCTCAAAACCGCTACATAGGGTCCTTATGAGACGGAATCAACTCAGAGGCAGTTGGCCTTTGGGTGGTGATACTACAGCTGGCTGGAGACACCAATCAAGATTAAGTTATTGTATAACAGCCAACAAGAGAAACATACTTGAACTCCAAAAATAATATTGAGACTCTCAACAGTCTAAAAGGATCATTGATTTCCTTATTTGACAAATTGTAACCACTTTTTTTTTCTTAAATAAGCAAATAAAGTAAAAGTACAATCTAACATTTGGGGCTGTTTTATTTCTAAGTGAAATTTACAAAGTAGATTTTCATTTCGTGTGTGTGTGTGTGAACTGGTTGTCATCACGAAGAAGCAGCCCCTTCTATTTCCTTGGGTCTGATTGGCCAGTCAGCTCTTTGAGCTGCAGAAATGAGAAGTCCTTTACATTCCAGCTCTCACTCCAGCAATCCAGACACAGCATGGAAGACCCCAAGGCCATTACAGGTGGGGTCAGCACAAGAAGACAAAACTCACTGCCATCATGTACATTCTGAGTCAAGGTCCCTGTGCGATAGAGCAGCCGTGCTCCCTGGGGCCCGTGGGACCGTAACCCCAATGGAAGATCTAAAGGGGGTGGCTAGCTCCGCCTTTCTTCAGCAAGTAGCTGGGGGTTTTGAACCACCGACCTGGTAGTTAGCAACCTAATGCCTAACTCACTGTGCCCCCAGGGTTCCTTACAACCAAGCCAAGTCATTTCACTCACCCCCATCGGTGAAGGGCTCTCCCCTCATCCCAGGACTATGGCTTTCAAATACTGGAAACGGTAGTACGGGTTGAACCCTCACTTCTACTGAGGGGCCAGGGGAGGTGGGGAGGAAGACAATGCAAAGCACACCCCTTCCAAAGGCGGCCCTGAAGAACTAGCTTCATACATAGACGATTAAATTATATAAACTTGGAAGGCAACAGGTTATGAAAACCCTATAAATTTATGTTCAGGCTTCCAAACAATGTTCTCTCTCCACCCTTCTTCCCCCTCTCCAATAATAATCTGAGACACGACGTCTGTGATTCAAGAATTGTAGCCACGAGCCTTGCCAAAGCAGCCAAATTACAATCAATGCTGAAGGCTTTTGGCTCCAGGAAGTTTCAACAGACTGGGGTCTGTGGAGCTATCATACGCTCAACCCCCAGCCCCCACCCCACCAAAGTATTTGGGGAATAGGCATTCTCTCTAGAATTCTTAAGAAACGTCTACTAAAACGTCAGAGAGAGAGACAGGGATTCTTTTACACATCATACGGGGGAGGAAACAAACAGAGACATGATTTATAATGCCAAGTAAGATCTTGGCATCTCAAGAGAGGAGACATCCTGGCAGGCCAAGCTGATTTTCATAAAGTTGTTGGGCAAACTGAGAACGCAATTGGAAAGTTTATCAGAGTCCTCGCTTCCGTGGCAGGCACCAGGAAAAAGAGCCTCAGACAATGAAGGAGGATTTCTGGCTCCTTGTTAAGGAACAAAAATGTTAACTTAGAAACAGTGCATATATGGGCATATTGACAGTGGAATCTCTTATTTAGTAGTGCAAGGAAACTATATAAACCACCATGGGATGAACTGTCAGACGTCCAAATGTATCATTAAGGGGAGTTATAGAATTCTTCTGTAAATTGAAAACAGGACTGTTCTAGTATAGACATTACCACTTTCAAATCTTTTCATGAATGGACAAATTGACGCTTTAAGTCCCCTGGCCCCCAATCATGGAAATCGGTGGCTTTCCAGAATTTCTCCCCAAAGTGTTCTCATTTTAGAGATGCAAAGGTCGAGAGAAAACTTACAGTCCTTTCATAACTATTGGTTCACTTCCTCCTATGGCAACCCTGTAGGGCTGGTTAGGCCCAGTCGTATAGGAAAGCAAACCAGTATGGGAAGGTTAAAGAGCTTGCTGTGAACGTCATGCAAGGGAACATAGGAGACAGTACCGAGTGTTGGTGGTACCACCAACAGCTAGTGTTCTGGTCTTTCTGTACAAATTTGGGCCTGGTGGAAAGGTCAGATGAACATTGGACTGTTAACTGCAAAGTTAGTGGTTCAAACCCATGAGCTGTTCCTTGGGAGAAAGATGAGGCTGTCTGTTCCCAGAAAGATTTTCAGCCACAGAAACTTTATGCAGGATCCCTCTGAGTTGAAATCAACTCAGTGGCGGTGGGTTTGGTTTTTGGTTTTCTGATTCTGGTGTTAAGGAGGCCCGGTAAGGAGGTGGATTACATGTTGGTCTGCTAACTGCAAGATCAGCAGTTAAAATGCACCGGCCACTGCAAGGGGGGAAGACGGAGTTTTTTACTTCCCTAACATCTCACAGCCTTGGACATCCAAAGGGGCAGTTGACTCAGTCCTATGGGGTTCGTAATTATCTCTTGATTAGAGTGACATACAATGTTCCGTTTATTTATTCAAAATTTGGCATCCTTTGGCAAGACTGAAGAGAGCCCCGAGTGATTTCACCATGGGAAACATGGCAAAAGTGTAACTGTACTTTATCGATGACATTACTAATGGTGCTCCCACACAAAAAGTCCAAATCAATCATCCTAATAAATGTTATTAACATCCTCAATGAGTGTAGTGGTTTATCCCTTAAATGGAGAGGGCATGCACACACAGGCTGAGGCTCTTGGGCCGCACTGCAGTGCTCATTACTGTCCACATCTCCTGGGTTAAAAGGGTGAGGAGTCTCCCATGCCTCATTGTCTCCTACGCACAGTGTGGGGCCTGAATGAGCCGATCGGCAAAGTGCCTTCTGATACATAGATTGCACGAGTGTACCTGGGTGAGGGTACACAAACAAGGATTATATATGAGGGGCTTCAAAA
>NW_022103915.1:90466611-90474395 GCF_000313985.2 Echinops telfairi | reverse complement strand
AAAAAAAAGAAAAAAAGAAAAGATAATGGATATTTCCCACAAATAGCATAGTGGTTATGCCTTGGGCTATTAACTGCAAGGTCAGCAGTTTGAAACCACCAGCCTGTCAGAGGGAGAAAGGTGAGGCTTTCTACTGCTGTAAACAGATACCGTCTCAGAGGGGCAGTTCTACCCTATCCTAAGGGGTCACTATGAATTGGAATTGACTTGATGGCAGTGAGTTTTTGAGTGTGCATGCGCATGTGCACACACACAGAGATCCATCTGTCTCCATATAGAGGTATTGCTACTAGTTGCTGCCCAGCTGATTCCAGCTCAGGGTGACCCCTATTACAAAGAGGAGCACTGCCCCATGGGGTTTTCCTGGCGGATAGCCAGACCTGTCTTTTGAGGCACCTCTAGGTGAGCTCTACCCATCAACCTTTCAGCTAGTCCAGGGCTTTACCATTTGTGTCACCAAGGGACTCATGCAGGCTCCTCGACAGTAGGACTTGAAGTGTACGTTAATGAGGGAGATTTTAAATACTGTTATGGTAGGGGAAACTAGTAAGTTCAGCAGAATTGGGGCGTAACCAGTGACCACTCTGACAGCTGGTTCTGCAGCTGAAATGTGAACTGAGTGGAGGGATCGAGCCTGGCTCCATGTGAGCATGTTCCCACCTAACTCTCAACGTGGAGCCTCTACAGCCAAGATGTGGGCTGTCCCAGGTCTTTCATCTCCGATAAACACAGGCCTTTCTCTACTTTAGCAGACACACACACATATCTATTTGTATACACAGACATCGCTGGTGGCACTGTGGGTTAAACATTGAGCTGCTGATTGCAAGTTGGTGGTCCAAACCCATCAACTGTTCCACAGGAGGAAGCAAAGACTATTTGTTCCCATAAAGATGTGCAGTCTTGGAAACCCTAGTAGGTCACTGAGTTGTAATTGACATGCTAGCAGGGGGTTTAGCTTGGGTTTGGGGTGTTTGTGTATGCGTTGTGTGTATGTGCACACACATTTTTTATACACATTTATATACACAAGGAGATAGAAATGATTTGCAAGAGTTTTTCTAATCATCAAATATGATAATGATTCTCTGGTTCAACTGAAGGAATTGGCCTCTAATATTGAAAATCCTCAGCTGCTCAGAACTCTCTAACATTCACTTTTATTTCAAGAGAAAAGACAACCAGGGTGTGAGCCAGGGACGGGAACAAGGAAACCCATCAGGGTGCTGGCAAGCTAGTTCATAGGAGGCAGGTTTGGAGTTTTATGGCATTAGCCCATTACAGTGTATTGTCTTTAAAACCTGAAACCTCAGCTCAGGGGTAGGTCGCAACGCTTCCTGAAATCTCTTGAGCAGCCTCAAGACTACAATATCCTCGAGATCTCATTTCTGCCCCTGCTTAAAGAAAGAAAGAAAAAAAAAAAACACCTGGAATTTCACATGTGCCCAGATTCTATGGGGGAAACTCCAACTGTGCTGTTCTGTGAGATTAGATGATCAAATGGAGCATATTTTCCCCTTCAGACGGAGAAACAAAATAAACACATCAAGGGGTAATAGTCTCAGTAAAAATCCTTTGTTGAACAGGCAAACAATTATGAGACAAAAAAAGAGAAAAAACCCAAACAAGAATACATGACCAAATGCTTTGATGTCTTAAAAGCAAATATTTTCATCTTTAAAAAACAAATACTCATTGACCAAATCAGATATAATTAGTTGTGTGGGGTTTTTTTTGTTTTGTTTTACAAGCAACATGTTACTAAGCTTGCAGAAAGGAATCACCCTGCACTGGGTAAATGTGCCGCAGTGATCGCTTTTAAAACCTGTTGAAAAGTAAGGAGGCTTCTTTGAGAACTAAGAGATGCCTGACCCAAGCCATGGGTGGTTTGTTTTTCCTATCGCCTGATATACATATTATAGTTGGACATTGAATATGGAAGTCTGAAGAACAATCAATGCAATTAAATTGTGATACTGGTGAAGACTACTGAAAGTACCCTGGGACGGTCCAGAGAACCAAAAAATCTGTTCTAGAAGACGTGCAGCCAGAATGCTCCAGAAGCAAGGATGGTGAGACTTGGTCTCACGTCCTGACACATGTCAGGAGAGACCAGTCCCTGGAGAGGCCATCACGCTTGGTAAAGTGGAGGGGCAGCAAAAAGAGGAAGAAGCTTAACAAGATGGCCTAAGAAGCATTGTTGAGGCTGACGCAGGCCTGGCGATGTCTCCTTCTGTCGCACACAGGATCACTATGAGTCGCAACAGACTCAAACGTACCTAACAACAATCAGGAGCTATTAGAATCCAAGCAAGCCAAATGGCACATTGCGTACGAAAATATTCAGTGGGGTTTCTCATTAACCAGAGACCTCTTCCTGGAAGAGGCTAGCTTCAGAGGAACAACAGCCTTCTGGTTCTACAAACGGCTTAGCTACAAAGCATACTTTTCTCAAGCTGAGTTATTGATTCTATCTTATTGTTTTATTAGAGAAGTTCAAATTGCTCTGTGAGATATGGGACCCTAAAATGTTTACACTGAAGTTTAACTACTAGAGGGATCATATTTTCTTTATGAAAATCCAACTCCAACTGACTGGAAAGGAGAATGTCACCGATCAGGGTGTTCATCCATCAATTCAAGTCTTTGGGAAAAGGTGTGCAAGTGGCACCCAGACATTTTCCAGAGATTCCTTGGGGAGGTACAGTTGCTTTTGTAAATATGTAAACATGTAAATAATGAAGGGACCTCCATTGTGTAATTTAAAAAGGACCTATTAATGTTAATGGTATTGGATATCATACACTTCAAAGCATTTCCTCAAACCTTCTTAAATTTAAATGCCCTAACATCGTGGCGGGTCAAGCAGACTCGGGTATGAGGGTAAGTAAAAAAGTTCTACTACAGAATCGTAAAAACCATTGCTAAATAAAAAGTACAAAACTGCGGCACATTCTTTTTCCCCACAGACCCTCCATCTGCATCTATACACTTCTGAAGGCAGGGTTCCCGTCTCTCTACCGCTTACACCCGCCGAGAATTCTGCACATCGATTTACGTCCTGTCAAAATGGCGGTTCTGGTATCCTTGGGGAATTCAGACTGTGTTTCCATTCAAGGTTCTTTGAATTGGGGGGACAGAGTCTAATGGGGACGAGCAGGGCGGTAGGTTGCATTGCTGAGATGGGGAAACAATTCCTAGTCTTTTTGACACCAATGCAGTTTTCAATAGTCTTGAAATTTCTTCCTGTGTCCTTCAAGAAGATTTATCAAGGTCACTCCTTAGTAATTTCTAGACCTTAACCTTGACACCATAACCTTCCAAGCTGATCTCTCTGCCTTGAATCTAAATCTTGGATCTAGGTTCCCCTCTGAATCACTGGTTTGACTGGACCTTGCTCTCTGGATTATGTTTGTAAATCCAAGACTCAACCTCAGTTATGGTTCATTCTATTTCATGAGCTTTGTTCTGGCTTAAAAGACTGATGGAGAGATCAGCTCTTTGTCTAAGCTGATACGCATGCAACATACTTGCAAGTTTGGTACCCATCCAGCTTGGAAGGGAAAATGCTGAGCCGTATGATAGACAGCTTTCACATCAATGGTAATTCTATGATCTTGTTCTACCAGCTTTTGGACTTCAATCACAGTTGCTTCATTCATTGAGGTTGATGGTCCTTCCTTCTCTTGGCTCATGTTTTAGGTCTTCTGAGTTTTCTTAAGATGCTTGGTCCATCTAAAAAATGTTGTTCTTTGTCGGGTCGCATCCCCCAAAACTTGTAATGCTGCAATGACTTGGGAATATCATAGTCCAGACCTAAACAGTATTCTTATTTTTCATGGTACAAAAAGCTTTTTGTTTTTGTCTTTTTAACACCCTACCTACAAAACTACCCGAAGACAACAAACACACCTGTCTTGGAAGTACAACCTGGATGATTCTTAGAAGGATGGCTTCTAAGGGAAAGCTCAGCAAAAGAGTGAGAATGTCAAGGGGATGGGTGGACGCAGTGTCTACAACAATGGGCGCAAACATCAAGCTCTGGATGATGGCACAGGGCCGGGCAGGCAGTATTTCCTTCAGTTGTAGAATGGGTCGAACCCGACTCCACATCTTCCAACAGCAACAGAACCAGACAGCTAGGATTCAGAAAAGTGGGTCACGAAGAGAACTTGTCTGCAGCCGTCCACTGAGGGAGGGCATGTTTAAACATGTTTTGTTTGGAAGAAACGTGGGCAATTATGAGTTGGAATCCTAGCAATACCTTTCTACTTGCCCTCAGATTGCCAACCTTGTTTTATCGCAAAAGGAAAATAAAGAAGGAAGACAACAAGTCCAAGTCCACACAGCAAGTCAACAGCGGACCCAAGCTCTATACTTTTCCCACATGCCTACCCCTGTGTCCCCACCAGAAGAGTAACTCTGAGACGTACCAGCAATGGTGGTCACAATAGCAAAAGCAACAGTAACTAGCACTCGTTGAGCGCTGACTGTGTGATAGAAATAATGCTGAGTAGGATACATGTATTACTTTATTTGATCATCCTTTGCATAACAGTATCAGTAGACACTATTTAATCTTGTGGTTAGAGGACGAGGGCATGGCGGATGAAGGGATTTGATTCAGAAAATACAGGGCTAGGACTGAATTGCTCAACCTGTTCCCTGATAGGCTGCTGGCTCTCAGGTGTCAAGTCATCGCGTCTTTGCTGCGAAGTCACCTTCTCAAGGGGGCCTGTTAAGGACACTTAATTTAAAGACACAGCCACCCTTTTCATGCTGCCAAAGGTGACCCCTTCTCCTGCTCCACGGCATGATTTGCAGTTAGTTTTCCTTTTTAATGCTGACTGTTAATAAGGGCAGGGATCTTTTATTTTTCCTCAACAACCTACCCCGAATGTGTTCACAGTGCTGCCCAATCCCGGCCTTTCGTGATGATGGAATGTTCTCTGTGCTGCCTACTGCAGGTGCCATGCATTGCACAAGAGTAATGTTTGGAAGAGGCTAGTGCAAGACAAGGACTGCATTTTAAATTTCCTTATTTACATTTAAATAACCGCATGTGCCCAGTGGTCACCACACCGGGAACACTGGCCTAGGACAATGCCCAGAACGAATACATCCTCAGTAACTATTTGCTGAGTGAATGTATAACTGCACAAAAACAACCTATTTTCCATATAGCACACGCACGTCTATTAAACAAAAATTAAATTTCATACTCCGCCCTCCCCACCAGAATGCCTGAAGAGAAGTCCAGATTAAAATTAAGAAAAAAGTCTGAAAACTCAGGCGGTAGGACCCAAGCAGCAAGCACACCAAGTTTTCAAACCGTTGGCTCTTCATTACCATTGCGACTCCAAAGCCTTCCAAGTCATTTTCTGAAAACCGAGAGGAAGCAAACCAGCAGCTCAGAATCAATTCCCATGTAGATGAATACATACATACATATATAATACGGCTATGTATATAATTACAACTATTATTATAATCACACAATACCTTTTTGACCTTGTTCTTTTTCTCATAGGCCTCTGACAGGGGTTTTTTCTTCTGTTGAGTTGTGTCTTTGGAGAATAAATACTCAAATTCATTCGGATCCCGAATATCAGGTTCTTCTAAGGAATCCCATAAGGTTGGTGCAGCATTTGGGCTGTAAACAGAAAATGACAAGTTAAACTTGGGAACTAAAATAGAAAAGAATATAATGAGACTTTGTTCATTTTCTTTCTGTCTCCACTTTTAACACATCCTAGTCAAGCACAGGCAACGTTTCTTTTCACATCACACATTTCATTTTAAAAGTCAAAATACACTGTAGAATGTTCAAGCAAACGCCCCAAAGAAATAAGTAAAATAAAAAAGCGCTCTATAGCCATCATGTGCCACCAGACCGCCTGCAAGTCAGATTGTGGAGGCTGTGCACATGACCCCCCCCCTCAGTCTGTGGTGTTTTCAGGAAAAGGAAAATATGATTTTTAAGATGAGCTCAGGTCAACTCTGCCCAGGCCCGTTAACATGTAAACAGTTGTGTACCCTTAAAAATAACTGATTGATAATTACTCACCTTCCAAATAACTCCCCCAAACAAGAAAAAGCAAATAAAAATGCCTGCTCCACAGTGCCATTTCCCAAAGGGATGTCAAGGAACCCTGACGTGTGCAGAAAGACACTGCGTGGTGCCATCTTCTGGAGACTGGGGCACACTAGCCTGGCAGCAGAGGAAGGAAGGTGGGGAGTCTGGGGCAGACGCACCATCTGTGAAGGGAGTTCTGCGCCCTGCGGTCAGGAAACAGCTTCCAAATGCCAAATTCCTGCACAGCTTAAAAATAAAACGTAATATCCAGAGGAAAAATGGCCTCATCTATATATTTACTGTTCATGAGATACATGAAGTTATGATCAATAACATGAGTGCCTTTGCCTTCATTTCAGTACAGATTATCTCAGTCAAGGAAACTAACAACAATCACTCAAAACTGTTACATGAGGTGGCCCACACTTTTGGGTGATGCTGGTGGGGGAGTGGGGTATACTAAAGGTAACTAACTTTATTCCAAACAGTTCAGAGAACTGGCTTTTGGGGTCTGTGGGTTCACATTTTGCTTAAGGTCTATTTTGCCCATGAAAGACAACAGCTTGGTTCTGATAACATTCATTTCTTCTCCTCTCCATTAAAAAAAAAAATCAGTTTTCTAATATAACATTTTAATCTTTCAGGAGACGCACACAGGGTGAGATGTAGTCAATCACTATGGCCCTTCTAGCCATTATTCCGTATATAATGTATCATAATTCTGTTCTCTGCCCGCGGCTATGGTCCCATTTGGAGGGAGTTCTTGGCTACAAGACTAAGGTGAGATTAAGTTAGTATAGGGTGTGAGCCATGTCACACCCTGTGTTTCCTGGGGGGAAATCTTCAAGATTACATTACTAGAGGGTGAGACATAAGATACCATCCTTCATTTTCTTTCTTTTTAATTTAAATTTACCAGGATTATTGGCATAATGCACACATCATACAACTCGATGATTTAAATTAATTAAAAAGACTTGTGCCATCGTCACCACCATTTTAGAACGCTTTCTCTTTCTTATACTCATTATTAGCTCCCCATTCCCCGCAACCTCCCCGGCCACAGCCACAGACACCGTTCATGCAAGGACTGTCTCTGTAGATTCACCCATGCTAGACACCACATAAAGAGAAACATACAGAAGCAAATGCAAAACAAAAGCTCAGCAACGACCAAATGAAACACAGAAAATGCTAGTTCACGTCCTTGGGGGTATGGCAGGTCTAAAGACCAAAACCACACCTCCATCAAAGCCATTCTTCAGTGTGAAGCGCCATGTGGGACACAGGAGCAATCGCAGGACCAGGTGGAAGAGTGTGTCTGAGATCTCTGTCTAAACCGGCAGAGCCAGCTGAGACCAGTTGCACCAGGGACTGTGACAGGAGATCAGTCTAATGGGTACCTTCACCTCATCTGGCCCAAGACAATTGGCCGGTGCGACAGCAGGATAGGTAGGCTGGCTTCTGGGGCCTCAGAGGCAGACGCCAAGGAAACACGTGGCTGAGAGTCTAAGGACCAGAAAGAGACTTGACTGTTGGCTGAGGGGGTGTTGCTGTGGACCAACGACTATATCCTTACTGCTTACTGATCCTAACCTGTGGTAGCCTATTAACTTTCCTAATCAATGCCCTCTCTTAATCGTGAGTACTATCTGTGGGTCTCGGGTAACCATGGCAACAGATGAATGAATCCAGCATAAAAGTAGAG
>NW_022103915.1:90457584-90466168 GCF_000313985.2 Echinops telfairi | reverse complement strand
GAGAGAGAGAGAGAGAGAGAGACAAACATGAGGGACACAATGGTTAAGGAAAAAGCTGTTTCATTTTTGAACACACAACACCATGCATGTTAAGTGCTTATCTCAGCTGCACAGAGAAGGGAAATCCCGATTGGAAGAGAGGTAATTGTGGGGCACGCAGCATGCTAAGGGCTGCTGGTCTGATTGCAAGAAGATTCTGGGCAGCGTCTGTAAGGGTGCGCGAGGAAGGAGGTGATGCAATTCCCAAGGCAGACTGTTCAAACCCATTCCCCTGTTCGTGCACCTGTACTGCTCGGCGCCAGCTCCACAGACTCTGAGCTCAGGCCAGTATGCCTAGTGCTTTAATTCACTCATATTCTGGAATAAATTGGCTCTGGGATCGGGTTGAGCACTTCATTACCATTTACGGACCTGTTTCTATGGTTCTTTATAACAGAGAACAAGAGAATTTGGTGGTGGGGCCAAAAGCAGAACTGCTTATAATGAGCCATCTACCATAATGGTCAATTCTACCCGCAGAACATACAGTCTAGCTCCAATGAGGAAAGCAGGAGGAGGAGGAGGAGGAGGGGCGGGAGAAGGCTAGCAGGTAAAAGAGTAAGAAGAGAAAAATACTAATTCGTAGGTCAAAAAGGTAGCTTGTGGCTCAATGAGAATCCCACCTTCCCATTTTAGAATCCAGGTAATAGCTCACAAACAGGTAAAAGGTTCAATGTGTGTGCTGGGGAGGAGGGGGGGAGGGTGGTGGTGAGAAATAGTTCATGCAAGTGTTGAGAAGCATCAGAGGCTATACATATAAAATTAATAAAATCTGTACTTTGTTCCTGGTCTCCAGAAAGTCAAAATATATAATGTGCCCATTATACCATGTTCTTACCTCTGAGGGTGCATGAAATTAAAATTAAACACTGTTTTACCTGTTTTAAAAGGTCACATCCAAATTAAATTTACTTTTGTCCATAAATGAGTGATAATACTTGAAAACTTTAGACCATTGTAGTTGAAAAGAAGGACCAGTGCTTCGAACACAAAGCTATTTTGAGGATTCACAATAAACCAAATACTCACTTCCACTGAGTCAATTCTGAGTCATAAGACCCTACAGGCCAGGGTGGAACTGGCCCCATAGGTTGATGAGACTGTAACTCTTTGTAGGAGGAGTTAACTTCAACTTTCTCCTCTGCAGTGACTAGAGGTTTCAAACGGCTGTCTTTTTGGTTAGCAGCCCAACAAGTACAGCAGGTAATAAAGCGTAGTGCCGACAGATGTGGCCTGGCTAAGGCTTCGCATGGGAGAGAGGGGAAAACCCTCAGTGTGTGTCCCAAACTTGCGTACAAGGCTGATGGCTGACATGCTCGCCAAGCCCTTTCAGGGTTCTTTTTGTCCCGAGGCTGGGAAAGTTCTGTTTGTCTACTCTTCGTTTTGCTCCAAACTAAAGCCCTAGACTTAGGTGAAACCAATTAGAACTAGAATATTTAATAGTTTTCCATGGCAGATTACATGAGGAGGAGAAAATGCAGACAATGATTAC
Source organism: Echinops telfairi (assembly GCF_000313985.2). Classification (NCBI taxonomy): domain Eukaryota; kingdom Metazoa; phylum Chordata; class Mammalia; order Afrosoricida; family Tenrecidae; genus Echinops; species Echinops telfairi. The sequence goes on along the minus strand of NW_022103915.1, from coordinate 90,464,637 downwards.
GTGCAGCTTGCCTGAATAGAGAATAGCCCACGATGAATAGTGGGAGAAGGGCCCTTATTTCCCAGCGGTGCTATCACACGGTCCTATTATGATCCACAGGGTGGGAGGGGATGGAGCCGGGGGAGGCTAGCAGGCCACAGGTGTGGGACAGCGCCATGCTGCCAGAGCCTGCCACTCAATGACTGGCAGGTGGGATTCCTCAGTTTGGAAAGACTTCTCACTAATTTGAGAACACTAATGAGGGAACACGATTCAAAATAAATATTCTGGGAAATTCTTTCTTTCTTAGAAAGTATCATTGAGGTTTGAATGGGAAGGGCGGCATACTAATACTTTAATTAATAGTAGGAGTTATTTCAAGATCATCTCATGGTGGTTGGTTTTTTTTTAACCATTCTTCTGGGAAATTAAAACGTGTCAGGATTTCCACAAATAAACTCTTGGCCCTCCTTCTTTGGTGAGAGGAAGGAGGAATGCAGAATCAACTTGGTGCACAATATGTTGAAATATAAGGTATTCCCTACTCTTTCTATAATGATTTCCAGTTGCTTTGTAATTGTGAATAGCATATTATTTTGCTGAGTTATTTCTCCTGCCCCCAAGGAAATTTCTATATACATTGAAAATTTTACCTCCACACCTTGATTTGGGGAATAAGTTCAAAATTGCGCTGTAAAAAATATGTTCCGTATTTGTTGTTCATCGCCAACAATTGAATCCTGGAGAGTTCTCGAGAGTAGTCTGCATGAACTCGACCTATCTCCCTATGCACCCCTGACAGTAAAACCCTCAAAACACACTCCCATCGAGTCAATGCCACTCCTAATGACCCTACAGGGCAGGGTGGCCCTGTCCCTGTGAGTCTCTGAGACTGTAACCCTTTACTGGAGTAGGAGCCTTTCTCCCACAGGGCAACTGCTGGTTTGGAACTGCTGGTCCTCCAGTTTGCAGCCCAACATGTAACCACTAGGCCACGATAAGGCTGAGGAAAAAAAAATCAGATCCAAAGCTGTCTGAATCAGGGGTTTGAACTGGTCCATTCTGGGTCGATTCCCTGCTTAGCATTTATATCACTACCCTCGATGTCTACATTCCATTGTATGTAAAAATTACTACGGGGAATCTTGTTAAACGGTAGATTCAGTATATGAGGGGTGGAAGGGAAAATTCTCAACAGATGGTAGAACTGGAATGGATTGGTTCAAAGGCCTGTTTTGAAAAGTAGATTCCAAACAACTGCATTTTTGCTGCCTTATCGCCTCAGCTCAACAACCCATATCCATGCACACTGCTTGTCAGCCATCCATACATCAACACTTTCTCTGAAGGGCCGCAAGGGATCCAAGAAATAAGGGTATTTTGCAGTTAGGGGAAACCAGAGTTCAAATGGAGATCACTGGTACTTTAAAACTTCCCTCTGGCTTGAAGGGTCAGTGACTTAGTTATACACTGTTCTTTAGATAAAAAAATGAAAATACACAATATCTGTTAAACTTCTGGATGATACGGCTGATGATGCCACCTAAAGATGAGACAATGGTTTGTACAAGATAGTCTAACAGCTCTCAGTAAACCTATCCTGTAGATTCAGGTTCAATTCCTTGATGCTTTCATAGCAACCCCGGTAGAGTGGTTCTCAGTTGGAAGGGGCTTGATGGCAGAGAGTCCACATCTACTCAGTGATTACAGTGCTGCTGAGGAAGGCCCCACCTTAGGCAGGGGCATGGCTCCTATTTGTAAAATGGAGCATTTACCTTTCAGAAAGCAACTCATTGTCTCTCCCAGCATCCAGCCACCGGGGAGAGAAGGGACCACTGAGACCTGATGTCTCCCTCAAACGTTGCAGCTTTGTTTCAGCCTATCTTGTTGGCCCCAGGTACATTGCACGGCCTTTGAGAATATGAGCGCTGCACTAAGTAGAGATGGAGCTGCTAAGAATAAAGCATCCCTTGGGGAAACCGCCCAGGAAGTCACAAGCCGTGACTGGACAGGGGAGGTGGGGTTTCCAGCTTACCTTTTATCACTTATTTGTATTCTAGTCCAATACAGAGGCTTCATGGGACAACTGGGCTCAATGGCTGGCTTTCGAGGGCATTGGCTGGAAGGAGACCCGGTTCCAAAGAAGAGTCCAGGAGGAGGTGGGGGTGCCAGTCCTGGGGGTGTAGGAGGCGGCGGCCCCCCACTGCTGGGTGGTGGAGGTATATTAGGAAGTGGGGGTGGAGGAGGTGGCGGAGGAGGTCCAATACTTGGAGGAGGAGGAGGAGGTGGCGGGGGAGGTCCAATACTTGGAGGAGGAGGAGGTGGCGGGGGAGGTGGTGGTGGTGGCCCAGTACTCAGTGGAGTGGGCGGTACTGGTGGCCAAGATTCAAGGCCAGAGGGAAGTGGAGGAGGGGGTGGGATAAGGGCCGGCAGGGGTGGTGCAGGAGTGGGGGGCGATGTCTTCTGCTGATGAGATGAGCTACTTTCCAGGGGCAGAAGTGAGGCATGGCCATCTTTGCAGTCCCTTGGGGGAGAGAGTTGGCTTAAGGACGAGATGTTGAGCTTTTTGGGTACTGTGTGACTACTTCTGGTGGTCCTGCTTTCCCCTTCACAGGGCTTGAGGAAGGTCTCCCTGTCCGTCTGGATGCACACGTTCCTGTAGGTCTTCGGAGGGGAGTCGTCATCGGTGGAGATGCACACGTCTCTCATCTCGTCACAGCCTCCCCGCCATCGGTGCTCCAAATCGTGCTTGAGATGCTCAATGGTTTCTTCTAGTCTCGCAGTGGTGGCTGCATGCTCACCCCGGATGTGAAAGGCTCTGAGTTCAAATTGGGCCTGGGGGGCGATGTCAGAGAGAAAAAGAGGTCGAGGTGATATAGTCTGTCTGTCTCTTATTCTATATCATATAAGCACACACACACACACACACATCACCACCATTCCTGTGCCACTCTGGTGTGGCCAACATAAATGCAGGGACATGGAGACATTCTTTCAAGAATCCAAAAGGATATAAATTTCACTTTATGAATTTTCCAGGGACTTAAATAGTTGAAGTAGGAGCGTAATTTCATCCAATCTGAGCTCACAGGGGATAATTACCCGGGATTAAGGTTTGAAATAAAGCTGTCACCTAGGAACTTTCACCCGGTTTTAATATCAGATACAAAACAAAACTTTTAATAAAGGTTTGGACATGCTTGAATATCGCTTTTAACTTTGGGTTTGGGGTTGGAAAAATAAAACTCAAAGAAAGAAAACCGGGGAACGGGGATGGGGGTGGAGGGAGGGAGGGGGAGTGTAGAGACCCTTCTGGCCTGGACTGCCCATGCTCACAGTCATCCTTCCAATGTTTGCCTTTGTGGGGTTTCCAGGCCAGGAAAGCCGAGAAGGAGCCAACACACACTTTTCCTTTTCAGTTGTCCTATCAGCATTCCGTACATGATCTGTATGTGTGCCGGGTTCATAATCACTTAGACTACAGTGATACGTAAATGACATTAAACGCATAGAAAGCATGAGGCTACTGAAATTCGCCATTTTAGTCTTCTTTGCATACCCAGTATTTTAAATGAGAACGAATCAGACATCGGCCCTTTCAACACATATCCCTGCAGTTGTTTTAGATACATGATTCTACAGTTCACCATCCGTGAGCTGAGCCTCGGTACACTGTCAGTAATTAGCTGGTCTATTTTCTGACATGCAAAGCTGTTCCGCTTATTACCGTTAACTAGGAACCAATTAAATTTATAATTTCACGAGTTTCCGAAATCCAACTCAGCAGTAATTAAACCTTCTAAGTGCATTTCACGTCTGCCTCCCTCATCAGATTACAAGCTTCCCAAGATGTAATTAGAGATGACAGCCCTTCCCAGTTCTATTGCAGCCCAGCGAGTGCACCAGATTGAATGAAGGCATCACGCCCTTACACCCCCCTCTGCCCTGCTGCCTGCTCCAAGAGGCAGCCCGTGGTTGACTAAGGCTCTCTTCAGCTGCCATTTCAGCCCCTAAACAATGAAGACACAAAAGCACCAGGAAGGACTGATTCCGTTTTATATCAAGAAAGTAAATCCTGTTACAGCCTAGGTGGCACAAGGTAAAGAGACAGGGAAATTCGACTTTCACTAATACCACTTTTAATCTTATTTATTTTAAGTGAGTCTGTCTTTTACTGAATAGTCATTCTTACGAACTGGCTCCCACCTAGCTGTGAGCAGTAGGTTTTTTATTTTTGGACTATCCTTTTCCCATAGCGGGAGAGGGCAGGCCCGAAACAACCGGAAAGGACGGGAGGGCTCAGGGCACCTTCTCTTTCTCCCGTGGTATGGAGGACTCCGTGCCTGAGCTCTGGAGCCACACATGACCCTGGCTCTGCCACGCACTAGCTCTTTGATCTTGGGGAGGGGACGCTGTGTGCAATCAGGGCCACAGCGAGCCCCCTCTACGGTGTAAGGAGATCCCCTCAATGCAGAGCAGTAACCCTTAGGCCTGGACCGCAGAAAGTTAGCAAGCCTGTTGTCCAAGAGCATAGGTAAAAGGCTCACCCAGTTTTTATTATAATTCTAAATTTCAAATAATGCCACCCTTCGTTAAGTGATAGGCACACAATTTGAAAAAAGATAGAGCAATCAAAATAAGTCATGTACTGCGACCATAGGCACAGAAGAAGTTTTCCCAGCCATGCATGAATTCCACTTCCAATGGCTAAAAGTCATTTCCAACCTTATTCAACCATGGGGTCAAGATTGTCTCTCCCCCTTCCCACCACCCACCTAAACCCAGCCCTGATTTCCATCCTGAATCTGGAGTCTAAGAGGAAGCTTTTTAAAAGTGGTGAGAGTTTGGTTCTGCCATAAGAAATTTGAACTTTCGGTTTCTGTTGCCAACAAACCCCTAGTACAAGAAGGTAAAGATGCAAATGATTTGGTGACCCAGTAATTTTGAGCAATCCTCAACTTCTTAACCATAGGGGATGCTGCAAAGACGTGTTCCACAGCCAAAAAAAAAAAATGTGCCCTTTCCCACACAGCTGACCTGTCCCTACAGTAAAGGCCTTGGCCCCCACCTCTGGGCCTTTCCACCTCTCAGCTGTCCTTCTACGAAGGCTGCTGACACTGGCAGCTCAATGGCTAGAGGCTGCATTCATTCTTGTGGTGGTTGCACTTGAACGCACTTGTTTGGGGTAGTAAGTAGAGCAGCCAATTGACCTTGCTGTCAAATGTGCTAACAGGCAGGTAATAATGGCATCCACTTCGCAGAGGAGTGATGGGAAGCAGGGACTGAGGGGTGGGGGGTGGGGCAGCTTCAAACCAGTATTTCAGGGCATTCCACTTCCTCTTCATTCCATTTTTCCACGAACTCTCAGAAGAACTCGCACATTAGACGAGGTCCGTACAGAAGAGCGTTTGGAGCTCAGCGAAGGCTCCTAATGTTCGCTCCCACTGATCCTGGCCCTTTACTGACTGCCACATCACACAAGCAAGTGGCCGTGTCCTCTTGCCTTGAATCCTTAGCACGCTTCCCAGGACCCCCACTCTATCCACCGACAGCCAAAGGGGTTGTTTTAACTAACTGCCACTGAGTTGGCCCCATGTATGGCCACCCCAGATGCAACTCAACAAAATTGCCCCATCCAGCCCAATCCATCCCCGTGCTAGTGTGTGGACTGAACGATAGTGAGCCACAGGGTTTCCACGGCCCGACTTTCAAAAGTAGCTCTTCTCCATTTGACGAGCCAGGAAGTGCCTGAAACTTGTTAAGCATCACAGTCACTTGAGAGCCTCCACTGTCCAGTGGGTCGTTGCTACACATGAGGTGCACTGCCAGGGAAGCAAGCCCGGTTCTCCCACACGAAGGCCACAACTCCGAGAACCAGCCACCACTGCCTCAGGAGCAGACACAGATAAAAAGCCCGCTGTCAAACCCAGCCATCTACCACCCTTTCTCCCCTTACCGCTTTTCCTTCATAGCAAAGGGCTGTGAAGAACCAGAGACCCGCAGGCTTTGCTTACTTCCTTCCTTCTTAGCCACAGTTAACTGTTGCCCAGCCTTGGAATTCTCTGTGTCCCAGAGGGTCTGATACACCCTTCCTGCTTTTTCCTTCTCCCAGTCTGCTCGCCCCACCCATTCTTTGGACTCTCTTGCTCCCCTCACCCCTCAAATGTTCCCCAGACATGCTTTCCTTCTCACGCTGTACTCTCTCTGAGTGACCTCGTGTACCATATGCAGGCCGCATGGGCACCTCACCCCTCATCCCATCTGTCCCTTGGCAGGATCCACCTGCATGCTCGACCAGCCACTGCCCTCCATGTGGTTGAAACGGCACTCGTTGCTGCTGTCCAGCCTCCGCTGACATCATGCGCACAGCCCATGGCATCACCGGCCTCTGTCATCACACCCGGCAATATGGACTCCTGCTAAAGGCCGTGCCCACTCTCACTGCCCACACAAGACTTGGCAGTGGGTTCCATTCCTATTGCTCCTTTCATTGGGTCCTTCTCCATCTGCACAGTGGGAAGAGTCACCTAATTTCCCACTCGCTCCAGAGGGAATTAAAAACAACAACAACAACAACAATAAACAAACAACCAAACAAAACACTCATGCATATTCCTTTCAGGTCCTTCAGTAATTATGCATCGTTTATTAGTCTGGACACATTGCAAACTCTCCGATCTGTTTTCTGCCCACTTTCCCCTCCTTTGGCTCCAGTCCCTCTTTGCCATACATGTCCTGAATTCCAATCTTAAGTGCCTGTTTGCCCCCTGAGGGCCGTGTTCTTTCACACATCCAAGTCTTCATACACAGGGGGTAACCCCCCCCCCAAAATGGAATCCCCTCCCCCAAAGCTATGTATTTGTTTTTTTCAAAACAACCTTCTCACCTTCAAAGTCCTCTCCATGACACTTAATTCGTTTGTCAGACTTGATCTATGGCAGATGGTTTGGCTTTGGGTGTCATATGTATTTCTATACACATGCGATGACGAATCCAAAAATTGACCAAAGAAATTCATTTACATGATTCATTTACATCATTCCATGATGCACACCTTCCTGACATGATTGCTGA
>NW_022103915.1:90455996-90457082 GCF_000313985.2 Echinops telfairi | reverse complement strand
CCAATTCTACCTTACAAATCTGGCTAGACCAGAGGATGTACAGACAGCAACTGGAAATGCAGGGAATCTAGGACAGAAGATCCCTTCAGGACCAGTGGTGAGAGTGGCGATGCTTGGAGGGTGGAGGGAATGTGGGGTAGAAGGGGGGAACCAATTACAAGAATCTACGTATAGCCTCCTCCCTGGGGGATGGACAGCAGAAAAGGGGGGGGGGGAGACGTCAAACAGTGTAACATATGACAAAATAATAATAATTGATGAATTATGAAGGGTTCATGAGGGAGTGGGGAGTGGGGAGGGAGGGGGAAAATGAACAACTGATATTAAGGGCTAAGGTGGAAGGCAAATGTTTTGAGAATGATGAGGGCAACAAATGTACATATGTGCTTGACACAATGGATGGATGTATGGATTGTGATAAGAATTGTGCAAGCCCCAATAAAATGATTAAAAAAAGGAAATTCATTTACAATACTATCAAAAACAAAGATAAGTAAAATACTTAGGGACAAACTTAACACAATAAGTTCAAAGTATTATTGAAAGAAATTAAGAAAGACTGAAATAAATGTAAAGACACCCCATGTTCAAGGATTGGAAGATTTAATTTTGTTCAAATAGTAATGCTACACAACATGATCTACAGACTATCAAGGGGTACCTCCCCACCCCCACCGAAAAATGGAATTCTCTTTCAAAGCTAAGGATTTAATTTTTTTTATTTTATAAAACAATCTTATCACCTTCCAAGTAATCTCCATTTCACTCAATGAAGTTATCAAATCTGTTCTTCCATTCTTGGAAACGTTTTCCAAACTCATCTGTTTGGATGACTGACAGCACTCCCCTCGTTTTTTTTTCATCACCTCTTCTACATTGTCAAATCACTGTCCTTTCAAATCCATCTTCATTCTCAGAAACAAACAGCGGTCCCATGGAGCAAGGTCAGGTGATTAAGATATGTAGGGCAAGAGAGACACACTGGTTTTTGCCAAAAACTGGTGCACTGAGATGGCTGTGTGAGCAGGGACATTGTCGTGGTGGCAAAACCAAATCCCTGTCCACAAGGCAGGCCTTTTTTGGTCA
>NW_022103915.1:90435773-90455896 GCF_000313985.2 Echinops telfairi | reverse complement strand
AGCCCCTAATAAAATGATAAAAAAAAAAGAATAGCACCATGTCTCATCACCAAAAATGATCTTGGAAAAATGTCTAGGTCACTGCGGAGCTGTTCTTTCAAAGCACGGCCTGTTTCCACTCAACGCCCTTTTACCTGGTCAGTCAGAACCTGAGCCACAAATTTCACAGCAACCCTTCTCATTCCCAAATCTTTTAAATCTCACTGAACTGAGTTCCAAGATAGTAAAGATAATTTCTTCATCTCTTCAATGGTCTGCCGTTGGTCTTAGGACACAAGTGCATGAATTTTGTCAACAAATTCATCTGTTTGGGAAGTTGAGGGATGTCCAGAACGTAGTTTGTTATCTATCAACATCTCATCTTTTTTAAAATGAGAAAGTCACTCGTATACATGAGTTTTCCCCATAGCTCTGTCCTCATAAACTGTGTTCAACATCACAACAGTTTCTGCAACATTTTTCCCAAGCAGAAAACAACATTTCAAAGCCACACACTGTTCTCTTAAATCTGCCATCACAAAAAAACGAGGTTTGAGCAAAACTCGTTACATGAAAAAATTCACTGTGACTAGAAAGAACCTTCCCAGGTGACGCCACTGGGTGCACTAACGGGTTGCGGACTATAAAAGCTCCGCCTATCAGAATTGTTTCCGTTTTAGGGGGGGCGTCCTCCCTCGTAGATGCTGTCAATATCTCTCTTCTGCTGCAAACACCTCAGGTAAAGAGACAGATTACCACACAGATTCAATGGCTTCTTCACTGCCCAAATTCACTGACACAGAAAATTACCCAGTAAGAAGGGAAACAGGGAATTTCCCTGCTAGTCCACACCAGCAGTCTGACATTGCAGAGAGGAATCGTTAAAAAAAATTCAAAATTTCCTTTCATTGCGTTCCTGAGCTCAGCCACCCAAAGTGATTAAAACAACAACAAAAACTCTCATTTATTCTCTATCTGCCCCTATCCAATCAATGATCTCAAACTGTGTTTGACTTTATTACAAATTGAGCACCTAGCATTCCTAACCTTTTATTTTTCCCTGTTTTTTGCCACATTCTACTTTGAGCAGGAAACTGTGTGCTCGTTCACCCGCATGTCCTGGACCTCTAGTCAATATTTGGTAAGTCCCTTTTTGATAAGCATGATCTCATCCCATCTTCTCCCAGGACACTGGGCATCTTTATCAAATGGATGTAGATTGAGCCAAGACCTCAGTAGCCAAATCGGCAGATGAGGTAAAAAGGCTGCTTTCACACTGCAGCCTCCCACGATTCTCAAAAACCTGGGGTCTGCAGGAAGTTTCATTCTCATACACTTACCACACATCCCCTATATTGCGCCAATGTGGGTTCTCAACATGTGGCCCATGCCCACGTCGAGCATTTTGTACATGTGATTTCTTCTACTTATAACCTTTTTTCTCAATCTTTACCCAATGAAAGCCCCAAGAGAAATTTGACTGAGCTCAATTCTAACCTTCTGGTTTAAACATTCCTCGACTTTTTCCTACTTGACAAAATATCTCCCTTGTCTTTGTTGCCAAAGAGCGTCCTAGGCTCATATGTATGACAGCTGTCCCTGCTTATCTTCATGGCAAATCTAAAAGGACCACACCTTGTTCACAGTTGAGCTCCCAGAACCTTGCACATGGCTTTGGTGGTGATTGACAGATGCTTCCTGAACTGAATTAAATCAATTTTTTGTTAGTTTACTGTTTAAATGTTAAGATTTCTGATACCTTTGTATTACCTATCCAATTAGGCTCTCCTCCCCCCCTTTCCTTTCACCTGCCCTGCCCGCTAAAAACCCAGCCCGAGCCACGTGGATGTGGCCCCTGTCCCCTTTGCTAGTCCAAGGCAGTTGCTGTCTGGTCAACGGTGACTCACGGTGAGCCCGTGGGTCGTGACGAGCAGAACTGTGATCCCCAGGGTTCGCAATGACGGGTTTGGGGTCCTTTGTTGTTCCTGCAGCTGAGTTATTATTTTTTAACTCTTAATTTGAAATAATTATAAGTTCACAGGGGGCTGGGGGTGGGGAATAACAGAAAATAAGACCCATTACTCGGCACCTCGGTGGGTCCTGTCGGTGGCTTACGTAACTGTGGTGGTGTTCGTTCCCGGGCGGTGCTGAGTTGGCTCTGGTTCACAGCAACCGCACGAAGCACTGCCTGGTCCTGCCGCATCCCGGCTACAGTGTCGTCATTATGGGCCATGCCTTTTTTCCGGGGGTGGGGGGCTTTGGGGTGGCTTGAACCCTCACTGTTTAGATAAAGCAACAGCTTGCTTAAAGAACTTCCTATTGTTGTTGCCTAGAAAACTCAAATAAACTATTCAGGGTCTTTTTGGTTTGATTGTATTTTTTATATAGACATTTTGGAACACCGACGTTAGTCCTGCTTTGTTTCAGCCATTCCGGATACTCAATACATGCTCTCTCCACAGAAAGCCCAGAGCCTGCTCCCAGAAGTGCAATGAACTATCCAGTAGAACGGAACCACAGTTGTGATCCTAATCTAAAAATTGAGCTCTAAGCAACTCCCCCCTCCTCCCCCCAGCCTCCTCAGGGGCTGGTCCTCCTTCCCCCTACCAAATCCTCATTATTTTTTAATATCCTCCACATTACCACTGCTTAGAGATATCATCGAAGGAACACACTGTACTGAAACCCAAGCAAGAGAGGGAGACTTTTGCCGGTCTGGTCCCCACAAGCGCATCTGTCAAAAAGAGGGCGGAACACCGCCTGCTGATGAGAGACATGGAGTGGGTGCCCAGCACTGTGGAAAAACCATCCCTGGGCACTTTGTTATGAGCATGCTCTCTCAGGGATGCCGCCAGAGCCAGGAACAAATCAGGCGATCTGTCTGCTGTCCAGCCCGGCTAAGTCTCCCTTTCCCAGGGAAGTTTCCAACCCGACACCCCGAGGCCGGTGGAAGCTGCAGTTTCCGGGGTGCTCTGCAGCAGCACAGCAGAGCCTGGTCTCTGTGGAAGAACATTCTGGCAACCGAGGGAGGGGTGGGATTTGGGATCTGTGGAACTGCCTTCACACAGAACCTGGGGGTCCCCTAACTTTGGAGGTGGGCACCAAGTGCTTCCGTTTGGTCTGTGAAAGTTGTGCCGAAGACGTCAACTGTTGTCCTTGGTAGGTAGGGGCCATCGAGGCGGTTCCGACCCACAGCCGCCCCCTGCACAGCAGAAGGACACACTGTCTATGCTGGGCCGTCCTCATGCTTAAGCCAAGGGCCACGGCTGCAGCCATGGTGGCGGTCCCAGCTCCTTGAGGGCCTTCCTTGACGTGCTCTGTAAAATGCCACCACCCCCGTTTTAACGGAGATAATGGAGCCGGGTTTCATGAAAATGCCATGAACTAGCAACCCCTGGTTTTAATGAGCTTTTCTCCACGCATCCGTTCCTCTTCTCCGACATGAAAATCCATCATGTCCCAACGAAAAGGCTTCTCACGCTGGGAAGCACGAGGCGCATCTGACACATCTGTGACAGAAGAATTTTGTAAGAGACAGAAAGGCAAAAAAGAGAGAGAAACGGGGCAGAAAAAGAAGTGGTGGATGGCCACCAAAATTGTAAAATAGGCCTTCCGTTGATGCCGGAATTACACCAATGCATGCCATGTCGGAGAGCACGGAGCTGAAGTGCACGCGGCTTGCTGTTTTTCTCCCGGAAGGTGCAGCTCTGTAATGTCTTTCTCCAGGGACAGCCATCAGGAGGCCGGGAAGCCAGGGAGGCGCGAGGGTGCCGCTGCCTTTGTTGAATCCGTGCACATCTGGACCGTAGCTCTTCTGCAAGGGGGTTAAGTGGTTTATAGGCGATGCCACAGCGGGAAAGCAGTGACAGTGGAGGTGAAATCCCAGTGATAAAAGCACACTCTTCCCATGGGGCCATTTTGAATTGATATCACATGACTTGGTTAACTTGATGTTGGGCAAATTATAGCACTTTATAAATTGTAACTCAGATGAGGGACCAACGATATGCTATGCTGCTTATTATTTGCGATGTAGTTGTTTCTCAGCAGTGCAGATTCCTGGTGGCACGGTGGTTATGAATGGGGGTGCCAACTACAAGGTCCAGCATTTGGAAACCACCGGCTGTTCTGAAGGAAAGTGATGAGGTTTGCTACCCCATGAACAGTGACAGTGTCTTACCCCATGGTGGGGGAGGGGGGGCAGCTGTGCTGTGTCCAGTAGGGTCATGCTCGGAGTTGGAATAGACCCGATGGTGGTGAGAACGCATGCACTTATCACAACTTTTGAGGCTGCTGGTATTGGGGCTCTTTTCCAGCCAAGGAAAGGTGGCACCGGGAAATGAGGTGGAGTATCCATGAGAGAGAGGGAAGCTCCAGTCAGACCTTCTCACTATTCGAGCGCTCTTTCCGCCACAGCACAGACCTTCTGCAGTTCTTCGTTATTCCCGTGCCGAGTGTTCTCCCTCAAAATAACTCACGACTATCAAGTTGATCCTGACTCACAGACCTATAGGATAAAGCAGAACTCTCCTGTGGGTTTCCAAGACTGTCAATCTTTACAGCAGTCAAAAGGCCTCATCTTTCTCGTGCAAAGCAGCTGGTAGATTTGAACCTTGAACCTGACTGACTCATCATCAGCTCATCATCCACTCTGACACCAGGGCTCCTTTTCCTATAAGCTTTAGGAAGGCAGAGGATCATCAACAGCAACAACAAACAAAATAGATAAACTTTCTAATCAAAGATTCTTACAAGGAACTGCCATGGACCCTTCTGGGAAAGTGGGAGAGGCATCCAGGAAAGAATAGACGTGACGTTTTTAAGTTCCTATGTGTGTTAGGAAAAGCATTGGCTAAGAGTCAAAAGACCTTGATTGACTCCAGGTAATCCCAGCCATCCTTAGCGACTTGCTCTTAGCCAAATCCCAACCTCATTTTATTAATGTTAGAATGAGAGGTTTTAAGATAATCGCCAACATATCGAATGCTGATTCCTATACCCAAGACTCCCTCAGATCTTCTCTCAACACTGCTTTGTGTCCTGGTCTGCTTATGAGCGCTTCATAAGGCCTTAATACCCAGTGTGCTCAAAGGAAATATCTCAGCTCACATTTTTAATGCAAATATTCACAGGAGGACAAAGACTCATTGGGTGCTTGAAAAACACACCCGTGGCTGGGTATGCGATTCAGATGGAAATGGTACAAGAAATCAGCAACGTGATAGTTATTCCAGAGATTCAGAAATATATCTTGAGAATAACCAAGCAAATAGCACCATGGCCAGACCACCCATGGCAGCAGTAGGGATGTGAAACAGACAACCCTTTCCTATCTGGACTGAGGTTCCTGCTTGGGAAACAACAAAAAGCAACGCTGCAACCCAAGTTCATTGCATGAAACAAAAGATAGAAATACTCACAGGGAAGTCTGGCGACACGGGACAGTGATGGTAACGACCAAACCTAGTGCCAGGCGCACAATGGGCACATCTTGCCATGCCATGGAACTCATGTTCAGATTTCATCATTCCATCAAGCAATTTTAAACCTAAGAGCAAACCCAGGACTGCTCCTTTTTAGGCAATGAGCCCACAGACCAATTTCTTCTCTATTAGGAGAAAGGACTTGGAATTTTGGGATGTAATATTATCACTGCTGAAGTTACAACTAGATCAATGAGTTGTGAGCCATTTTGGGATGTGTGTAAGTTCGGAGGTTTCAGGGGTAACTTACAACAATCATTTCAATATTTTCTTTCACTTGTGCCCTGCCTACTAAGGGATATTATGCTCTGGCTATTGTTCCAGGACCCAATAATTTTTGTTTGTTTGTTTTTCACTCCCCGCTTTTCTTTTCCTGAGTTGGGGAAGGGTAAAAAACAAAGAAACAAAACAATTCAAAACAAAAAACCCTCACTTCCATCTAGTTCAGTGGTGCTCAACCTGTGTGTCCCGTCGAACGACCCTTTCACCGGGGTCACCTGACTCATAACAGTAGCAAAATTACAGTGATGAAGTAGCAATGCAAATAATTTTATGGTTGGGGGGGTGCCACCACCACATGGGAGGAATTGTATGAAAGGCTCTCAGCATGAGGAAGGTTGAGAACACTGCTCTAGTTAATGCTGACTCACAGCAACCCTATAGGGCTATGGGATAGAGTAGAACTGCCTCTTTGGGTTTCAGAGGCTGTAAATTTTTATGGGAGCACACAACCCAACATGTAACTCACTGCACTATGAGGGTTCTTTTGGAGAGGGGTAGGAAAATAAAAATATGATTAGGCCATTTATATACCCATAAAGAAGCCCTGGAGGCCTAGCGAGTTGTGAGTTGGGCTACTAACTGCCATGTTGACAGTTCTGACCCACGAGGGGAGAAGAGGCTTTCTAATCCCGTAAAGATTTCTAGTCTCAGAAACCCTGGGGGGCATTCTAATATGTCCTGTGGGGGCTTCATGAGTTGAAACGGACTCATGAGTTTGGTTTGAGTTTCTGACGTACCAACGAGCAAGGGCCCATCACTGAATCCTTTTTTTAAAAATAAATCATTTTATTGGGGGGCTCGTACAACTCTTATCACAATCCATCCATCCATCCATTGTGCCAAGCACATTTGCACATTTGTTGCCATCAACATTCTCAAACATTTGCTTTCTACTTGAGCCCTTGCTATCAGCTCCTCACTTTTTGCCCCTCCCTCCCCGCTCCCCCACCCTTATCCTTTCTGGCATAAAAACAAAGATAACACGTTTGCCTACGACTCATTGCCATTGAGTCAATGCTGACTCATAGCGATCCCTGTGAGTAAGCGTTTCTACATGTTCACACAAAACCGAGCTCTCCGTGGAAAGGAGAAACTCAGAGGGGTGGCTGTGACAAATTCCCTAGTCATGGGCATCGTCTTCACGGAGGTGCTGTACAAACCGAGCCTGGCAACAGGAGTCTGATGCTGTCCAAATGAAGCAAGACGCAGGTTTCTCTGCCATCTCATACCCAAACAAGAATTTACTGGGCATCTGCAATGTACCAGTCTTAGGAAAATTACCGGGAAAACGATACTCAATAAGAATCGATACTTGGAGAAGCTCACTCTTTAGAGATGAGAAGGGCAGTGCAGAAAGGAGGCTTCAAAAAGTTGGTGGGAAAATGAAAGGAAAAGATAAAGGCGGTTCCCGTGAGCTCTTTGAAGAAGTCCCCTCATACTGGTGAGCTTATCCCTATAATCTTCACGATGGCCGAGCTGGTATGGGCTCTGCAGTGTTTCTATTCTTGGTGTGAGTGTTACCATCATGAATCAGACAGCAGTGTTCCCTGGACAATCGCAGGAAAGCACGGACAAATTGGTTTGTCTGGTAAGGGTGCCCCGCTTGTGTGCGTTGCTCCGATGATGCCAGGCCACACCCAGACACTTCTAACCCACTGTGCCGAGCGTACTTTCCTGAGTACGGAAGGAGGTATTGGGCTTCCTTGCTTCGCTGTTCCATCAAATGACCCATGGTGTGTACCTAGGCCGCCACCACCTTTTCCCTCACCGCTCCAGGGTTCACAGGGATTAGACACTTGATAAATCTGCCACGGAGTGGCTTTCAGATTATAAGCTAATCAGCAGGGAAAACAAACAAGAAGGTTTACATGTTTCTCATTACAATCTGGGCTCTGGCTTTGGATGCCTCCTCTAGAGGAAGTTAGGCGGGGAAACGTCTTAAATTTCCAAAGATTGCTCACCCCAGCCAAGAGGCAAACTCATTGTATAAGGCATAAATTGAGAGGCCAGAAAAAGGCTCACAAAATTGAGCATAGTCTTCATTCCCTAAGTAATGGGTCCTAGGAGAAATAATTTCTGCCACAATTTGAGAGGTTGGGTCAGGTAACGGAAAAAACACTAAAAAAGCAGTCAGCAAGCCTGGATTTAGTTTCGCATAAGGCTGTCCAGAGACCTTAGATTCGGTTTGTATCTCTGGCTCTCACTTTTCTCATCTGAAATAAGCAGGTCAAAAGGAAGACCAGGAGGCTTGCACCTCGTGTTTCTGGGGGTCTACAGAGGGACTTTGATTCTGTACTTTGTTTCAACACTATGCTTTGAAAGAAAAAAACAGTTACACATTCGGGTACCACTGCTCATGCACCAGTAGGACACTTGTTTTGGATCCATGTGGCTATTTTAACTTCTCTTCTCCACGCTTTAACAGTGATTGATGTTGTTGCTGAGAGTACACATAACAAAACAAAGACCAGGTTGATGGCTTCTACCTGTACGGACGAGTGACAATGACTGAGTTCTTCTGGTCTTACACCCATTCTCACCCTCCTGTTTGGAGTTTTCCTCCCTCCCTCTCAGAAATGCACTGTCCCTCTAGGGGGCCTATTTAATTTTCCAAGTTGCTGTTGTCAATGTGAAATCATGTCATTTTTTAAAGAGGAGACTGTTCAAGGCAGACTTCTTTTTTTAACTAATTAAAGTATTATTTCATTTTCAAAAAACTTCAGGGTACATTTTTGTTGTTGTTGTTTAAGGTTTAAAAGATTACCTCAGAGCAATAGTTTTAGGGGTGCATCGATACCTCCCCTCCATGGTTCTAGGAAATCTGGAGTTTGTGAAAATTTTCAATTCTGTTGTGTTTTCCCCCTCTTTTGGTTAAGGTCCTTCTATGGAATCTTTAATAAAAATGCTCTGTAATTGCAGCCAGGGACCATTCAGTTCTGGTCTCATGGCAAAAGAGGCAGTTGCTCATGGAGGTAATTTTAATTTAGGCTTGTGCAGAAGCAGGTACATATATGACTGCTGCACATATGTGGCAATTTAATCAAGCATAACCAAACACTCAGAATTACCTGCTCTGTGCATGCCCCCATAATGGCAAGATAACTGTGCAATCACAAATAAACACATCAATATGCACAGTTAAAAGCAGCAATTTTAGTTTTTCCATGCTATCTTTAGACTGAGTAAATGTTTGTGATCCAAAACAAACACAAAGACCCCTCAAGCAGCCAATTTCTATTGATTAATTTGTAAAGTACAAATTTCCTACAATTCATGTGTTAATATTTCAAATAGTCAAGGTTATAAAGAAAATCTAACCTTTAATAATCTAATCTTATAAAATATATTTTGTAGTTTCTTTTACCAAGATGTAGAAATTAATTGGATGCCATGATAGAAAGTAGCCTCAATAGTTCAAACCTTTAAATACAAATGTACGTTCATCAAAAAGCACTTCCATAGACACATGAGAGCATTTGTGACCTTGGGTTAGAGTATTCTTAAATATGAACACACAAGCATGACACATTTGAAATTTGGTAAATTAGGCACTAACAAAATTAAAATATGCCTTTTGTAAGACATTTAAAACAAAAATGCCAAGCCACAGATGGAGAGAAAATATTCATAAAACACATATCTAATAAAGCTGTAGCCAAGTGGTTTTCAGACCAGAAGAATCAGACTTTGAAGATTATGGGGCATCAAGGGGAAGGGGAAAGGAAAGAGAGGGGTGCGGGGGGTGTCCGAGGGAGGGGGGCTGTGAGGAAAGAGGGACAGAGACAAAGGTGTAGCCAGAACCTATAAAGAACTCCGCTAACACAGGAGGAAACCAGCTCTCCATCCCCAAATGCTGGTCACTAGTTGTTCGCTCTTTGTGCTTGGCCTGTGACTACCCTGGTCTGCAGGACTTTCATGAGGGGGTGGATGTCTATGAGGTACACTGGCTGGGAAATGGACTCAGATCTCCTGAGTTGAAAGTGAAATTCCTACCGGGCATTGGGTTTTGATCCAAAAAATGTGAAGTTCAAAACCACCAGCTGCTCCGCGGGAGAAAGGGTTTTTTTCACTCCTGTAAACAGTCTTGGAAATTCACAGGGGCAGTTCTACCCTGTCCTATAAGGCCACTATACGTTGGCATTGATTCGATGGCAGTGAGTTTCTGAGTTTAAACTCCCGTTGCTCTCACTTTTCCCTGATGAGGGAAATGTACATTAAACAAGAATGAGATACTTACTATAGACCAGCGGTTCTCAATCTGGGGGTCGAATGACCCTTTCACAGGGGCTGCCCAATTCATCCCAGTAGCAAAATGACAGTGATGAAGTAGTAGCGAACATCATTTTCTGGTTGAGGGGTCACCACCACATGAGGAACTGTATGAAAGGGTCGTGGCACTAGGAAGGTTGAGAACCAACGATACCAAATCCTACTCATAAATAAAAGGAAATGGATTCCACCACCTAGACAAATCTCAACTGTGGCGTGAAAGTGATCAGACTCAAGGGGCTGTGGACGGAATGCTTCCATTTACAAGAAAGCCTGAAGGAGTCATGCTGGAGGGGCAGAGACCACGCCAGGAGCCGGGGGAGGGACTGGCTTCAAAGGGACTGCGGCCATCCTTCCCGTGGGAAGAATTAAGACTAGACTAGTCCCAAGGAAGTGGAGATTAAAGGTGTCCCAATGTCCAACCTTTCTAAGAAGGTTTACCGCTCCAGTTTCCCCGTGCGTTTGGTATATCCCCTCAGATCCCTGGTTTCTGCCCTTTGCTGCAGCATCTCACAGAACTCAGGAAAGGCTAAGGAAAGGGCTCTTGTGGCTGCGAGGGCTCCTAAGTCCCAAGCCCGCAGCTCAAACATCTGTGTGGAGGACCAGGGTGAGCTGGTGACATCAGGAGAAGCGGGGACCGCAGCACAAGTCTTACGCGCTGACCGTCAGGCAGAGACAAGCCAAGTGCAGGGTCCAAGCCAGCAGCCAAACATGTCCCACAGTCAAAGCTGGTCTCTTACTCCCACCAAGGCACAGTGCGGAAACGGAGGTCACCAGAGGGAAGGCTTCGGTCAAGGTGGGGTTGGTGTCTTTCAGCAAACCATACCCACATGGAAAGACAGGGTGTGGCTTGATTCAGACCATCTACTGAGGTGGAGACCTAATCCCACCTGATTCCTGGTCATTAGCATAGCAGGGCCCTTTTGCAATATGGGACGGCAGACTCAGGCATAGAGACCAGAAATTACAATACATCACAAAAGAGATTATGGCAAAAAGCTTACTGCTAGAAGGACCATGCTAAGTTAATGACTACATTTCAGGGGCTTACAGATGTTTTTTTTTTATGGTAAAGGAACTGTTTGGTGCCTTGATTGTGGTATAGCTATGTGGATAGCAATGACTGCCTGTGTTCTTCAAAACATAAACCAGTACCCTAAAAAAGGGGGGGGCATTTATTGTGTATAAAATATCTCAAAGAGTTTCTAAAAAATCCATATAATAAAATATGAATTTATAGAAATGTATATAACTATGAAATCCATGCTCACAAAATGCCACTTATCCACTGGGCTCCCAAACAAGATACTGCTTTGCAACAAGTCTGCACTGTTGAGAAAACCCATGGCCAGACGGTAAATACAAGGAGTCTCAAAGCGGAAACGTCCATATTCTCTGAGGTAGACGTTTGACCTTTTTTGATCAGGGCTATGTTACTTTTGCTCCCATGGCAAACAGTCCAGAAGTCTGGATTTCTCGGTCAGATCAGAGATGAGGTTGGTGTTAATCATCGGCCATGTCCACGATTTTAACATTACAGCTGTGTGGTCAAGTGGGCAGGAGGTGAGTGTGGGCAGGAAATTTCCTCTTCCTGGTAGATGGGCTCTTTTTGATTTTCTGTCCTTAGGCCATCGAGCTGACTGGACATCTCCAGTTACAGATGCATCTAGGAAGCAGCAGAGATGTTTTCTTGGGCCTTCGCTTTTTCCATCGGGATACTTGTCATTGAGGATACCTCAGGGTGGCAGCAGTGCAAGTGATCAAGTGCCATCTATACCACCTAAATGCAAAGGCTTGAACATGACAGTGAACCCCAGAAGTATGGTGCTTTTTGCAGAAGAGCGTTCTAAAACCCCACCGAGAAGGTTCCCTGACCAGAGGGCATCGATACTCATCATTTTTCTAACTCGTTTTGGCACAGGATCACACTGATTAATTTGAGCTCACAAAGATCTGATGCAGTATTTAAAAAACAGATCTCCTCTTTGTGTAAACACAGATTACGAAAAATGTAAATCCCCCATCTAGGTTTATTTTCTTAAGTAGGGACTTTAATTATAGATTTATAAATCACGGGTGCTCAATGCCTTAAACAGTTAAGATAATAAATGGAATTTGGCAGAACATTTGTTCTGATTACTCGATGTTTAATGATTCCTGGAACATCAGGATGCATGTGAAATTACAGTCCAGTTCGATGCACACAGAGTAACTTTGGAAAGGATCAGATCTCGCTTTGACTTGATTCTTTTCTCCTGGAATATAGACAAACCACATTCTTGTTTTCCTCCCGCACCCTCCCCTCCGATTAAGCTCTATTACTTTTGATTGATATTCATCTCCATTATTTGTGCTTTGTGAGAGGATAATTGTTACAAAAATTACATATTTCAGTTTCTTCCAGTAATTGGAAGATATGAATTTAAGTCAGTGTTCGTATTTCTTAACTGATCAAACATAGACTATAATTCATAAAATGTTTTCAGAATAAATGTTTAAATAGTCTATGCAAAGTTTAAATGCCACTTCAAATTTAGTTTGACAATGGGTTACAGATGGCTATACTTTTTTTTTTCTTTCTCTCTCTCTCTCCAGCAATTTTTCTATTTTAAATGTTACAGCTACACATATTAATAATGTGGAAAGACGGGCAGGCTATTCCCTGAAAATGCCTATATAATTTATTCATAAGACATTCAAAGGTTAATGGAAATAACTGGCTAACTACATTTAAGTGGATGATGAGACAGGGTCAGCTATATAATGTTTAGATCATGTCTCATGCCCGCTCTACTTTTTCATACCATCAACATGTTTCTGTTTCATGGAATGTATCTGTCAGTTACAAGAGATTATACTTGCCAGTTTTGTGCCACTCACCCTTCATGAAAAAATGAACTGGCTCAAGTATCCACTCGCATCGTCTATTCTCAATAATTACAAACTACTTGCACTCTAAATATTTAGGTTACGAGGAATCTCAGTGTTGGGCCATCACCTTTCCCCACCCCTGGACATCAGTGCAGTGGAGGACTTTCTGATTACATGTCTTTGAACACAAAATTAATGCGCCATATGAAACTGATTAGAAGGGTTGAGGTGTTTGAAAGGAAGGAAACTTGATTTTTATAGAGAATGGCATGAAGATCATTTTTCTTGGTCTACATTTATTTTGTGAAACACACACACTCACCTCAATTGTAGTTTCTCAATCTAAAACAAATGCCTCTTTTTATCGGAACTACTTTTTTGTAATTTTTTTCTTCTCTGGGTTTTTCACATTTTTACGTCAACAGAATACAGATGAAGGGTATCTCTAAGATAAAAAGAGGGTGTGCAATTCAGGCCAAACATGATGCACCTGTCAGGAAAACACTTAGCAGACAGGGCTCAAAATTGGAGTTAATGAAGGACTTGTCTTTCAGTGTTTCTGGGTATCATTGGTTTTAGAAGCTGAACTTTTGGCTAATGGTGCAAACTTCTCTTGCACCATTTGTAACTTCTGAGTAGTAGTGCTTAAACAAAACAAAAAGCAAAACACAAGCTTTATTATATATGGTGCTT
This sequence comes from Echinops telfairi, assembly GCF_000313985.2. NCBI lineage: Eukaryota > Metazoa > Chordata > Mammalia > Afrosoricida > Tenrecidae > Echinops > Echinops telfairi. The sequence continues at coordinate 90,442,319 of NW_022103915.1, read as the reverse complement.
GATTGCGAGGTTTGCAGGGGGAGGGGAAGGGCACGAATATGAAATCTCTCCCAGACACATTCCTGATAGCTGGCAGCCTCTCTGTGGCCCTACCTCTCTCTTTAGATAATTAGCTTGTGAATGAGTAGGCAATGAGTGATGCTGTTAGGGTCCAAGGTTTCAGTTTGGGTCACAGTAAAATGGTGTCCATCGAGACAGTAATCTCCATCAAGACAGTAATCCATACTCTATCCATAGTCCCACCCACGCTCTAAGGTCTGCTTGCTAACCTCTGCATGCAGTTCTTACAGAGTGGGGAAATGAAAGAAACTTCAAGTGTCAAGCAACTTTCTGACTCTAAAAAGCAACGAAGATACAACAGTGCTGAACATCTCTCTAGCGATCTCTGTGTCCAACCAAGATCCATGTGACACCAGGAATCAGCTCCATTGCTCACCACCTTCTTCTGAATTCAGCTTGCACGTCTGCCAGTTCCCTGTCCATCTGCTGCTGCAACTATCTGTGACCTAGCTGCAGCAACATTTTATTTGTGTAATATTGATTTCATTTTGGCAATTTCTGAATGGGTCACCATTCTTTGGACTGGGAGGAAATATGCATCTCTTCCAGTCAGCTGGCCTGGAAGATGTCTAGACAAGTGAGTGCTTCCATTGCTGCACCCACGTGTTCAATGACTGCCAATGGTGTCCATCAATTCTGTGAACTTTCATTTTTTGCCAATGCTTTTAGTGCAGCTTCAACTTTTTCCTTCAATGCCATTGGTTTGGATCATATGCCGTCTTCAGAAATGGTTGAAATGTAACCAATTCTTTTTTTTAATAATTGTTTTATTGATATATAATTCACATTTCACATACTTCAATAGTTAGATCATATCATAAAGAGTTGCACAATCATCACCACAATCCATTCCAGACCATTTTCTTTCTTCTTGTACCCACTGTCACCAGCTCCCCCTTTTGCTCCATCACCTGTCCCCCCACCACCACCTCCAACACACACCCAATAAGCCATTACTCCAGTTACATATCTATCCATCTATCCTAGACCAATTTTTGGGGGGGGGGGTGTACAGGGCTTCAGTGTATTATTTCCATCTTCTTTTTTTACTTTTGATCCTTCAATATTTTACTTACAGCATCCTGCAGCATGGCAATTGAAGGCTTGAGTTTTTCTTCAGTTCTTTCTGCTTCAGAAATGCCAAGAGTGTTCTTTCATGGAAACATTTTAGAATACACAATGGTTTTCCTCTCTGCCATTTAAATCACAGTTAACTCTTTCTCTGTCTTTGCCAGAGCAACTGCCCTATCGTCTAAGTGATGGAGCACTGGATTGTGACAAGACCCGACTTCCAGTTGCATTTCTATGCCTTGGTTGCCTAAGAGACACTGTTCACATCTCCCCCCCTTCGGTACAATCAAGAATGAAAAGATGCGACCCTTTAAGCTAGATTCTAATAGCCTTCAGGTCTACACTCTTCACTGATAAAATGCATTTACTCAAAATATCTCCAATACTTATGAGACCACATCATGTTATAATATGATCACTCCCTACAAGCTGATCAAACATGTAACATCTGATAAATGTGTATTTAAAATAGGCAAAATTAAACCACAACTTCCTGGGGAAAATGTAGTATCCTATTAAAAAATCTTGACAAAACCTGGAAACGTAATTTTGCTATGACAATTCTCCAATGTCTCTGAATTTGGTTTAAACCCAGTCTTCAGTAAACTAATTTTAAAAAACACTTAATCTATGATAAACTCATGCATTAATGTAAATCAACAGACCATGGTGATACAGTTAAGATAATTTGTCTATCAAGTACTTGAAAAAGCAAGCTGAAGATACATCTGAGGTTTGGGGCCTGTGTTCTTCAGAGAACAATGAGGCCTTGAATGTCCAGGGAAGCCGAGAAAAGAGACCAGTGCTGTGTTTGGAGCGGGTGCAGGGAAGGTCAGATGGAGACAACTAGATGAGGAGGAGTCCTTCCAACCCTGGAATTATAACTTCTTCTCATGCTCTTGGCTTTGGAGCCTGAAAGATATTCCAGGGTAGTTTTCCAGAAAAATAAAGTTAGAAATGTGCAACACAAGTTCAGAAATGGTTTGAACCCAAGTAAAGATGTCCCAAAAGAATTTATATAAGAGATAATTGCGGCAACGAATGCAATTTCTAAGGGATGATGGCAGACAACGAAGGGCCACCTTGTGGAGGGCCACAATCTGGGATCCTAGGGAGGGAGGGCTGAAGAGGCGGCAACGGAGGTAGGGAAGCACATTCCTAGGAGGCGAAAACGCAGATGAACGCAATGACAAAGGACACTGAGAACTTCAAAGTGACACTTGCTCTGGACGCAAGATCAACAAAGACTGCTGTGAGGGGCCATTGCGTGCTTTCGGACTCACAGTGACCCTAGGTACAGCAGACTGGAACACTGCCCTGTCCCGCACCACTCTCACCACTCCTGTTGGGTTTGAGCCCATTGTTATTGCAGCTCCCGTGACAATCTGTCAAGTAGTGCCTTCCACTCTTTTGCTGACCTATTTACCAAGAATGATGTCCTTCCCCAGGGACTTGTCTCTCCCGGTAACATGTTCAAACTGTGTGACACGACGTCTTACCTTCCTCGCCTCCAAGGAACATCCTGGCTACACTTCTTCCAAAATAGATTTGCTTACTTTTTCTGTAGTCATAATACTTCCAATGTTTTTTGCCAGCACCACAATTCAAATACATCGATTCTTCTTCCGTTTTCCTTATTCAAAGTCCAACTTTGATATGCATATGAAGCAATGGGAAATACCATGGGTTAAGTCAGGCACACAGTCTTCAAAGTAACCTCTTTGCTTTCCAACCTTGTAAAGAGGTCTTGTGCAGCAGATTGACCCAATGCAATGACTGCATCATTGGATCTTTTGACTGCTGCTTTCATGAGCACCAATTGCGTGTCCAAGCAGGATGAAATCTTTGAGAACTTCAACCTTTTCTCCATTAGTCATGAAGTTACTTACTGTGAGGAGTTTGGTCTTTACATTGAGTAGTGAACCCTACTGAAAGCTGTATCCTTGATCTTCATCAGCAAGTGCTTCAAAGTCCTCCTCACTTTCTGCAAGCAAGGCTGTGTCATCTGCAAATCATAAGCTAATAAACCTGCCTCCAATCCGGATGCCATATTCTTCTTCATATAATCTAACTTCTCTAATTATTTGCTCAGCACACGAGTGAATAAGAATGGTGACAGGATACAGCCCATATGCACACCTAGCCTGCTTTTAACCCATGTAGTATTCCCTTATTCTGTTCCCACACCTGCCTCTTGACCCATGTGCAGGTGAGGCATGAACCCAATTAGGTGTTCTGGAATTCCCACTATTCTCAAGGCTATCCATAGTTTATGATCCACAGTCGAATGCCTGGGCACAGTCAATAGAACACAAGTAAACATCTCTCTGGGATTCTCTGCTTTGGGCTAAGACCCATCTGACATCAGCAATGATATCCCTTGTTCCACAGCTCTTCTGAATCTGGCCTGAACCACTGGCAACTACCTGTCTATGTACTACTGCAACCATTGTTGGATGACCTTCAGCAGAATTTTACTTGCATGTGATATTAATAATATTGATCTAGAATGTGAACATCCTGTTGGGTGACCTTTCTTTGGAATGCTGACAAATATGGATCTCTTCCAGTCGGTTGGCCAAGTAGCTGTCTTCCTAACTTCCTGGCAGAGATGAGTGAGTGCTTCCAGTGCTTCATCAGCTTCTTGAACCATTTCAATTGGCATTTCATCAATTCCTGGAGCCTTGTTCTGGTTAATGCTTTCAGAGCAGCGGGAACTTCTTCCTTCATTGCCAATGGTTTTCAGGAGGTAGCATATGAACAACTAACACTGTTAGGGGACCAGTAAACAAATAAACAACAAACTGAACTCGTTGCCATGGAAGAAATTCTGATCCATAGTAACCCTACAGGACTGGGTAAAATTGTCCCTTTAGTTTTCCATGACGTTAAATCTTCACTGTGGCAGCGCATTGGACAGTATTTTATCCATAATCTTGAGAGGCGTTTCACTAGAGTGGTAGCAGAAGTCAGGCAGTAGGAGGATCAAGTGTGTGTAACTACCATTTGAAACATGTTGCTAATGAGAGGGCAGAGGCAGGAGACAGAAAACCTCAGAAGCAGCACAGCCAGGGAAATGGATCTTAAAATACAGGATAATTGAACATATGGGGGGGGGGGGTTCTAAAGTTTGTGGGAAAATGGAATTAAGCTATAATGAAGTATTTCTCAGAGTTTTTTTCAAGCCCACCCCTTGTTAGAAACAGAAAACACCTGCCAGAAAGGAAACAATGAACAAGAAAAAATGAGGATGAGGCAGTAAAGGATGATAAACAAGGAGACAGTGTGTGTGTGCATGGGGGGAATATCAAGTACCTAGTTAATTTTTCTATGGGGTGGTGCCAAAGCTAAGAGCCAAGAGAAGAAATAAAGGTGTTAATAATACATACACAATGGCACTCATTCTTTACTTTTATTTGTGGAGATTAATTTCATGTTGGGGGTCATTTGGTCATACTTAAATGTCCAAGTTTCATTTACGTGATTAAATTGGGTTCCCTAACTCCACCCTCTTCCACATTATCAAGCACATTCCACCCCCCCTTTATTCAGGTGACCTGCTAAAATTGCTAGATTGTTGTAGCTGACTTCCTATGTATCTGAGTTTGGTGCACAGCATATGGCTGGATAGACAGTACTTTCACACATGTTCCTGTTAGCTGCTGTGGTGCCAGCACCCAGCTGAATGTGACGCCACTCACAACCCAACAATGCATGGCCAGTTCCTGGGAGGTCACCGCGACCCATGACAGATCTGACAGCTGGGATCTGTGGGGTTTTCATTCATTTATTTTCAGACGTAGACCACCAGCCCTACTTCCTAGTCCTTTTCAGTTCAGGTGCGCTACTGAAACAGATTCAGCACTACAGCCACCTGAAAACTTCTGATGACTGGTAGTGGTGGCTGAAGAACATTGGCTAGGATTTGAACCTCTGTCTCTGGCTTAGAAGGTGAGAATTCTACCATTGAACCACAACCATGCCCTTTCTAAGGTGAGCAACACCAGTGAAAGTGGGGCTCTCCTGTTTGGACTGCCCAAAATACCATCCTAGAAGGCACACAGGCTGAGACTCACTCCCAAACCTTCTGCATCCCAGCTTCCTGCTCGTTCTACTCTGCTGAGCTGTCCTTCGATTCTTGTGAAGATGTAAGTCCTAGACGCTGTTCCTGTCTAAACATTATAAAGCACTTGGCTGGCTGTCAGGGACCAAATTTTAAATGGCTGAAACAGCTTGATAAATGGTGTGAAAAGTTTATGGTCCTTCCGTTAGACACTATAATTTATTGTCACATAATCCATAGTTAGAAGAACCAAAAGAAACCATCACAGAAGGGCACACAATGTGGAGGTGAGGGCCCTCCGACACACTAAGGCCACAGGCATTATATGGATCCAATAAGATCGCTCCTTCTATGAATGAGGCAGCAACCTCTTGATCTTGTGAAATGTTTTTGGACACCTAAAGGCTCTTTTATTACTGGGGCTGATTAAAATGAAAAGCTTAAACGACTAAAATGTTCTTTTTGATGAGTTTTTGCCATGAACTATGGACCTTGGAGTCCAGTGGGATTCCAGCCCTTTGATCCTTGGCACTCACATAAATTCAGGTCATAAAACAACATTGGATTTGATTTTACTAGTGTGGCTGATGTTGCCAGATTTGTAATGCAATCTTGCTTTCTCCCCTCCTCCTTTGCGTGCCCGTCCACCATTGTTTTCAGCACAAGGAAGAGAAATTTCAGGTTGTTTTGGCAACCAAGCGCTCAAGATTAAGCCACTTCCCTAGAAGGCTGGCATCTCAGGGAAATGATGGCCTGTCTAATACTCATCAATGCTGAAACCAATGTTACGTTCGTTATGTGCGAAAATCAGAGATGGCAAAGGAAGTCTTCTTTCAGAATTAAAGTAATGAATGTTTTCCTATTTAAGATGGTTAGAAGATCATGTGGCTGAGACTAATAATTATACCAGTTTGAAGCTGGAAAAAGAGGGTCAGAGTCAGAGTTTATAAATTTCAAGCAGGACTAATGCAAGAAATGTTAAAATAAAAAATAGATTATTAATGAAAAAACAGACCATATCTTATTTCTCAAACTTCATTTAATTAACAAAATTGCTATCTATGGGAGAGGTAAAGAAAATATTCAATGAGAAGTTTATTTAATAAAGAGATCTGTTAGATGTTTAAATCAATTTCCTTTCCTAATCTCTTAATATTTTCCTGTGCGTGTATATCACACTATCATATTGCTGAACATCTAGTTCCAAAAATAAAATTGGTACTATTAAAGGTCTATTAGGGAACAAAAGCACAAAAATTTTAGAATGTTCCAAATCAGGAAAACAACCAATAGTAGGCTCTTCATTTTTATGTAGTAAAACATCGGGTGCATTCAGTTAGAAAGATCGATAA
>NW_022103915.1:90417744-90433127 GCF_000313985.2 Echinops telfairi | reverse complement strand
TCTATGTGGTCAGGGAATGGCTGCAGGTAAGTTCTCTTAGCAAGACACTCATGTTAATAGAGTGCTTTCCCAAAAAAGGATCAGTCAGAACAGGGGCTTACAAAGGGGTCTGCTGCGCCCAACAATTCAAGGCAGAGAGGTCAACTCAAGCGGTCATGGCAATTGCTTTGGGGGGATTCCAAGCTGGGTGAGCGGGGGCATCATGCTTGGTAAAGCAGAAGGTTAGCGGAAAAGAAAAAGGCTCTCAATGAGATGGGCTGACACCATGGCTGCAACAAGGGTCTCCAATAACACTCTGGAGGAGGAGGGGGCTGGGCAGTTGGGTTATGCGTAGGGTGGCTGGGACTCGGAACAAAAGTGGTGTTGACATCATTTAAGAAGAAAAAATAAATCATTTCAACTGAGGCTCTTACAGCTCTTTTTAATTAAAAGATCACTTAATTGAGGGCTGTTCTAACTCTTATCACAATCCAGACATCAATTGTATCAGGCATATTTGCACATATGCTGCCATCATCTTTTTCTAGACAGTTACTTTCTATTGAGCCCTTGGGATCAGCTCCTCTTTTTCCACCCCTCCCCCCACCTTGTGACCCCTTGATAAATTATAAAGTCTTATTTTCATATCTTACACTGACTGCTGTCACCCTTCCCCCATGGTTTCTGTTGTCCATCCCCCTGGAAGGGGTGTGTGTGGTTAGTTCCCCTTCCTCCCCTCACCTCCCCCACCCTTCTGGTATCTGTATTCCCATTCCCGTTCCTGGGTTCCGTGAACAACACGACTCTTGATGATACATTTTCTCAAAGGACAAAGGATTGTCACAGGAGCTGATTAGGAAGAAGTTGTAAGAAAATGGAAAATGGCTTTGGTAAAAAAAAAAAATGTTCAAGAAAGTTGCTCCATGGAATTTTGCTTCCGGATGTACTTAATCATTCGCCTGGGGTCGCAAGGGCTGTCCTAGGAGGACTTTGTTGGAAAATTTTACCCCATCTACCCCACAGCCCTAGTCTTGTCCTGTCAGACTCCTTTTGCTCCACAAACACGAAGAACATTTCAAAGGGATTTGTGTCCCTTTCAATGCCCAAACCGCTCTTGTGACGTGATATAAATCCAAGAGCTCAGAATTCTTCAGGAAAGGGTTAGTGAGATGGACATCAAGCCTGCGGAAGTATGTATGCCTGGGTGAGGGATATGTTAAGAAACAATAGCTGTACATTTTGTTATCTTTGTTTAATAAAGATTTCTATGACTTTGTATCAATATATCATATCTATATGTCTATCTTTTTTAAACTTAGATTCACATATTTAGTCTATGTGGTACATCAAAGAATACTAATTTAAGTAGATAAGTAAATTTAAGAACATAGTTTTCATTAATTTTTCTTTGTTGACTGAAAAATTGCTCACCCAAACTGTTCTATGTATGTTACAGGGAACAAGTGCCACGGGAGCCAACGATTCTGATTTGAAGAGAAAATCTGAAATCTCAGTGGACTGTATGCCTCACTGTCTCATGGGCATTTTCAGCTGAAGTTGTTTAATGCTTCTTTCAGGTCCAAGTGAACATGTCAGAGGACAGCCCATCCCAGTAGGTAATACTTTGCCTGCACGTGCTGGAATGATAGTGGTGGGGGGCGGGGGGCAGGGCTGCAAAAGCCAATGTCTTGCTTTTATCTTGGATCATGGGTTATAGTACTAAAGTTTTGTTTGTCAGTGGAGTGCTGAGTAATTCTTTTTTTCCCCTCCCCTGGAAAGGGTGTGGTCATCCAAATATCATTATGGAGGATGTTCCATCCAGACACCGAGATTTCCATTGCAGGTGCACCTCCTTGCCTTTGGGTGTGAATCTATAATAGAATGTCTTGTTTTATCAGTCAAAATAGGTCAAATAACAGTTCTTGAATGGCCCAAAGTACATGCTGTATCATAGTAACAAAACCATTACTCTAGGTTTTCTCAATTCATACTCATTTTAAGTTTATTCTATCTTTTTACAACAGATAAGCATCCTGCCATATATAGCAGTGCAACAAAACGACCACATCTCGATTGCACAGGCACCTTCCAGCAGCTTCCACGGTTGTTATAAGAAACCACCACCTATTCATGGAGGGATAAAGGAGCCCTGCTTATGAAGGGTTACACACTGGATGGCTAATGACAAAGTCAGCAGTTTGTAGTTTCGACTCCCCCAGTGGCTTTGAGGAAGAAAGATGAGGCTTTCTGCTCCCGGAAAGGTTTCCAGCCTCAGACACCTACTCAGTCCTCTAGGGTCCCAACGCAAAATCCACTCTGCCGCCAGGGGTCTATGGGACATTTACCTGACCAATATCTGTCTCTCTGACTACACGCTTGAAGAGAACAGACACCATGTCTGTTTTGCATCCTGCAGCACCTAGTGGGTCCATAAGCAATGCGTGTGGGATGGATGGATGGATAATAGGTCTCTAGTTGCCTTTTGATGAACCCATGTTTCAATGACAGGTGATTAATATCATAGTCTTCTGTCATGTAGATGGCTCATGCATATATGGCTATAAAGACATTAAAACACTGTTTCTCTGAGTAAAGCTTCATGTCTCCTAGTATAGTCTTATATACACACATCTGTGTATGCTGTTCTGTAAAACAAAGAAAACCCTTTCTTTTCCAAGCTGACAGCAAAGCTCTCCCTGTAGCACGGCTGTGTTCTTCATCGAAAGGAAGCCCACTTGGACTTTTGCAAAGAGGGAAAAGGATAAGCTGACCTCCAGTGGTAAGAGAGCAGAATGGCTTCTAATAACAATTGGGAAATGCCCAGATTGCCTCTAACGCAGACCACATGTCTATAAAACAGTGCAGTCAGGAAGGCCGGGGACTTGGCAGTCTCTCCATGGAGACCCAAGATCTGGAGTTAACAAACTTGAGAAAAAGTAGATAATTCGAAGGTACTCACACACAATCTTTCTCATTAGTGGCATCTTGGTAAAATTAGGCACTTAGTGTAAGCTCTCTGATGCTACTTCTTTAAGGTAAAAATTCCGTTTTCCACCTAAAGGCTAACCCCTCTGAAAGTAAAAATATATGTGAGGATTAAGTAAAACAATCCATGGGATGTGCGAAGTACCGTCTCCGGAACGTAGCAACATATAAGACAGCTTCATGAAGTTGGCGTGAAAAGGAAATGAAAAGATCATGGGCTTTCCCCCTGAACTTTGTGTAGCCCCCTTTTATAATATGTTAGCTTTTTGCCGGTATCATTGATAGGGCTTTTAGGACGTCATTAAATGACTTTTTATCCGTGACTGCCGATGAGAAAAGAGGAACTATGAAAAGAGGTATGTACATTAAATTATGTTTTGGGAAATTTGTCGAAATAGCAATAAGAACCATTTTGAAATGCAGCCTTTGACTTCAGAGTCCTCAAAATACGTGCTCTGTTGAGGTCCTTTCAGATATCCAGAAGTTTGCTTCATAAAAACCACAGTAGCATCAAACTTTCCTGTAGTTTTACAACAGAGTAGGGGGATTTCATGCACTGGAAGATAATTTCCTCTCAAGGTTGCTTCCCTTTGCCTACCCTTCTGTAATTAGTCAGAGACTGCAAATCACCCTTAATGGAGATGCAAGCCTTATATTGTCTGACGTGGTCAATCTCTGTTTCCCCAGTTGTGCAGCTAGGTGGGACTTGACCAAGTGTTTGTCCCGGGGCTTTGGCGTTCTTCTCATACTGGCAGGGTTCCGTTTTTTCTTCTACTAGAGATGTCGCTCACTTCCTCCTCCGTCAAAGGACTCCTAGAGCAGGATGGATAGAAAAACAACTGCTGCCACGTGACCTAGATGTCATCACTGTGCTTACAGATGAGGAACACTGGTAACGCGGTGGGATAAGGGTTTGGGTAACTGCAAGGTTGATGGTTCAGCTACTTCAAGGGAGAAAAAACGAGGCTGTCTGTTTCTAGAAAGATTTACCATTTCAGAAATCCCCTGTAGGGTTGATATGAGCAGGAATTGCAGGGCACAAAGGTGGGGCATGTCTAGACTCCCAGATCCAAGAGACAACCAACAGCATCCAAACCAAAGCCAAACTCACGTCCATTGAGTTGATGCCAATTTAGCGCAACCCAACAGGGTAGGACTGCCTGTGAGTTTCTGAGACGGTCACTCTTTACGGGGGTAGAAAACACCTTCGTTCTTTCTCGAGGCGAGTGGTGGGTTTGGCCTGCTAACCTTGCAGTTAGCAGCTCAAGTTGTAACGACTACACAATCAGGGCAGTACTAACCAATTGCTCACTCCCTGTATAATCACACATTTTTGTGCTCCCTGAATTATCCATCTAGTTTTTTTTCTAATTGGCTTCATTACTTACACTGTGTACATGGATTCGCTTTTGGATAACACAGAGCTAATCCATGTGCAAAGTAGTTGATAAGGGGAAGCTGAGATGGGAACAGAAGGGTCTATCGAAAAAGCAGCAGAGGTGGCTCTGGCATCCCACTCTCCACCTGAGCGGGTCTCTCTCAGTGGATCCTTGTGCCACATCAAACTGAACATTTTCTAACTGGCTCCATAAATACTACTACTAGGTAAGTGGAATAAGCCACAAACACTTGTTTCCTACAAATGGAAAATAGAATGGTCCAACCAAGAACCCAAGTGCTTAACTGTTCTTTAGACAAAGAGAAAAATAAATCTAAAACGTCATCACCATCCGTGGTAGTTACATCACCTGGTGTCAATTTGAGAATATTAAGAGTGAATGGGTGGAGTCTAGCCTGCCAATCAGGTTGCAACTTGATGACCTCATTTGGAAGCGTCACGGAGATAAATAGCTCATTGGAGGCCAGGTACACACAGACTCTCTGCTTCGTTGTCCTGCTGACAAGACACATGGAGCTATGCTAGAGCTGTGGAGCTGGAGGAGCCATGTAGTGACCCTTGCCAGCTTTGAGATACTTCCACTGCCACTGGATCCACAAGACTTTCCACCCACTGGCCTGTGATCTTCCTGCATCCTGCATCATTGCATGTGTTGCATGAGTCTGAAGAGAAATATACCGACTGGTATTGGACATGTGGGCTAATATCAGACTTAAGGACTTGATCTGGACCAAGCTGGGATGTTTTCTTAAAATTCAATTGCTCTTTGATATAAAGTTCTGTCTTACAAGCATGAGTGTCTCTGGATTTGTTTCTCTAGTCTATGGACTAATACACTCTTATTACTAACGGGTTTAATTAAACATACATGCAGATCATCTTTACTGAATCAGGCTGATGTAGCTTTCTTTTGTGGAGTGGCTGGTGATTCTGAACTGCCAACCTTTCAGTTAACTGGCAAGTGCATAACCACTGTGCCACCAAGTTTCTTTTTAATGCTGATAATTCAGTAGTAAATAACCATAATTATTGAAATCTGGAGTATTCGAAAGTCCTTCAAATTATGCACGAGAAAACCTAGGATCTAGTGTCTTTTTCCAAACTAGCCATAGAGCCTTGAGTAGGTAACTTAATATCTGAACCCTTATCTTCTCTCTCAGACGTAAACTAGGACTACAACCTCTTGATCTTCATAGTCCACAAGGTTGTAGAGAGGCTAACGTGAATATAAAAGAAGTTGTGTACAGATTATAAAATACATTAGATGAAGCATTATCAGTATTAATTTTTTTGCAAGCATGTACTGCTAAAATGCACCTATTACCTGTTCAAAAACATATTTAAGTAGAAATCAAAGAATAACTCATTTTCAGAAGAACACTCTAATAAACAAAGAACATGGGGTCCTCAGGAAATGTGGCTACATCCAACTTGTCAGGACCTGGTTTGAAATAGCTCAGTTTTCAGGTAACTCTGAGAAATCCATTCATATGCCCCAAGTTGAAAAGTCTATTAAGAAAAGGCAAAACTTGGAGGCAAAACCTAAATTGTGCTGAGAAAGAAAACAACAACAACAACAACAATGTAAAAGTGATGCTTTTTGAAGCATTCTTTGTAATAATAAATACAAACTATTTTTCTTTTATGATGGAGCATGATTTGTATTGAAAAAGGTTTTTAAAAAAGTTTACTGCTTTAACAAACAAGCAAAATAAGCACTTTGAAAGCCAGTAAATGTGTCGCTGCTGAAAACAAAACAAATAAGAGAGTTAACTTTCAGTTTTCGGCTCTCCACCACATACTGCTGTATTTCCAGCCCCATACTTAACTGTCACAACAACAGTGACAACGGGCAAGTTAACAGCGGTGTCATCGTGCCCATTTTACCAGGGAGAAGCTGAAACGCTGAAAGGTTTAAAGGACTGGTTCAAGTCCAGCCCTTCTAGTAGGTAGTGGAGGTAGTACTCAAACTGAAGGGTGACTCCTCACCCCTCTTTCCACTCAGCAGATCTACCTGGAGCAGCCCTGCATTTGCCAACTTCATGTTATGAGTCCTCTTCCTAACAGGACTGCTCCTACAATGGCCATCACGCCAAGAACTGACTGGTAGTCTACACAACAGCAGATCACAGGCAAGGGTCACTCCAGGAAAGAGAGGTCCTATTGAGAATTGTCCATTCCTGTGGCAAAGCTCTCCGGGTGCATGAAACTGCAGAGGGAATTAAGTGTAGAAGTCAGAGGAGCCCTGCAGCAAGTGAAATCACGACTCTTTTAATCGTCCTCAAGTATAAAGCCTGGCACATAGCAAATGCTCAGCCACTACCAGACTGTAGCTCATCCTTCTGTCAGGGTGCAAAGCACGTTAGAGTAAACTGCAGTGGAACAGTCAAAGTACACTGGTGTGTGTGTGCGCACAACCACAATAAATCCATGCTATGAATTCCAAAGTCCATAAAGGCTGGGATTGTTAGAACATGCAACAGGTGCAAATTACCACACGTGGCACATTCTAGAAAGAACTGGCAGTTTCGAGGATAGTCACAGCCCTCCCAAATGGTCGTGCAGAAATCAGTCATGCGGGCCCACACTGGGGGAGATGGGATGGAAGAACAGCTGAGCAGCACCGGTATGCAAATCACAGAAATTCTAACCGAGAGGGGAGGAGCTGGCCAGGAGAACAGACATTTGCCCTGCTATTTTCTTACTCAACGTATGGCCTTGGAAATGGACTTCATTCTCTTCCCTAAAATGGGTGTTTTACATCTCAAAGATGAATACAGACACATGTCAAGGTCACCGTGATGAGTATTAGAGGCTCTGCCACCAACTGGGCTCGGGAACACCTGGGAGAACTGAAGCTGGGGAGAGAATGGAGGACTTGCTCGCCTCCCTGGATGCTTAGTTCTTGACGTCCTGCCTCCTTCTGTCCACTGTCCTTCGGTTGGAAGAGCCGAAGACCACCTTGCTAATTTTGAACTGGTTACATTCACATGGACTCTTCCAGATTTATTCTTTTCCAGCACCACAAAGCTATCGTTGATGTTTCTCGCCAGTTGGAGAGCTGGGGTAGGTCAGAACAAGAGTCAAGGAGCAGGGATCTTGGGGGAGGGAAAGCGTGGCCTTTGCAAGTGAAGAAACCATCCTAAGAAAGATCATGAACCACATGCATCAAAAGTGAAAAAGGAGAGGACATGGAAGTCAGACCTAGCTAGAGTCTACCCCTCCGACTCACCAGTTGCAAACTTCAGGAGAGCACTTCGTGGCGTTTCAGTTGATTAGAGATCATTTAAATTAAGGGCTAGCACAGTCAGAAAACACGAGTCAAAACCAAAAGGTTAATGCGCCCGCAGTCACTTGTTCCAGTATCAGCCTAAAGCAAAACAAATTAAAAAACCATGGAACACAAACTGTTGGGGCTCACATATACTGACTCAAGTTCAGTCAGAGTTTTGACGCAGCGGTGTGAACTCATCCTGGCACCAGTGGAACGAGGCAGTGTTTAGTTACATGGTTGCTATGAATCGGAACCAACAAACAACCCACCTGACAACAAACTACGCACATCACTGTATCAGGAAACACAGCTTGACACAATATGCAAATTACATGAGACAAGATGCAGGGGTAATCCTGTAAAAAATGTCACTATTGGTGGCTACTTTTCTTCTACTCCGCAGCCCAAAAGAATACTAGCTAAAAACAGATAAAAAATTTTAAAAAATTATTATTTCCATGGAGTCTGAAATGAAGAGGGCCAGGACTGCTAATTAGATGGGGAATTAATTGTTTCCTGTTAGCACACCAATATTCCGCTTCAAATGTGTCTATGAGTTCTGAGGTAACCTGTGCCCAAGAGATGGCTCGATATTAGCAAGTCAGGAAATCTACTGACCTTGTAATATTTATGACTTATCCATAATGAAACAGTGAGGTAGCATATTCCTCAACATTTAATTTTGATTCTTTACGGCATTTCAATAATGAATTAAACTCACATCAGCCCTTAAGGGGAATACCATGGCGGTCTTATGAAATCATCGTATTTTCTATTTCTGAAAGCTTTGTTTATTGGTCTACAAACGAACCCCTTTCTCTCACAATATTCTCCAGGAATTAATAGATATAAATAAGATGCGTTGATGACAACAACCACAACTAATGGCCAGGGCTGAGGGTTTGTGTGTCTTGATGAGCACTGGTGTGTCAGCTCCAGCCTCATTTCTCCCCGATCGCACTGCATCAGCAATATGACTTCCATTGGTAAGGGGCCCAGGGCGGTGGGTTAGACATACGAAAGAAAGGAAGTCTCCACATTTTTCTTAATGGAGGCTGACATACCATTTGGTTCTCTTGGGAACAATGAGATAGAGCATTTTGTTAATATTCGGTTTGGCAGCCATCACCTCCGGCTCATGTCAAGCGGGAGTTCCCAGACTAGAAATGTGACTCCATTGCACAATGAGCAGGGGCCTGCCAGAGGCCACTGCTCGTGATGCTGCCCCTCATCTGAAGGCCGTGCGTGTGATACACGGGGAAATGGGGTAGGGACAAGGGGGTGGGGGTGGGGGGATCCTGTTAGAGAAAGGTCACAATTGGCTGGTTCCTTTTCTTCTAAGCCACAACCCAAAAGAATACTGGCTAAAAACAGATTTTAAAAAATTATATCCATGCCATCTACTTCCAAACTGCTCAAGGTTCTGGAAAACAATCATATTCTTAAATTATCTAGCTCCTTATCAGTAAGAAAAAACGGGCTGCATTTCCCCCCCACCTTTCAAACAGAGGAAGGTGAGAGCACAACCAGTTCCACCAATCTCATGTTCATGAACTTGGCCTCCTATGGAACTTCCACCTACCCTTATAAACACTGCTTCCCTTCAGTGAGTGGGACATCTCAAGTACAACTAGCATGCTAAGGCAATCCATTTAGAATATACGTAACCCAAACCTGAACACATTGTTCCTGAGATGCGAACAGAATCGAGAGACAAGCCCCCTGGTTAGAAAAGAGAAGCTCTAGAAGTAAGAGGAAAAAAAGCAGATGGTGGGTACAGAATAGGGTTTAGAGATTCTAAGTTAGATAATTCTACAGCTTAAACCACTAATAAACATATCTGATCCACCTCCCCTTTGGGAGTTTATGATGCCAATAATAAATCCAAAGGAGCTATTAGAAATCGCATGGCCTCATCTCTAATTCCGGAAATTAGAAAACAGAGTCCAAAGCACTGCCTCAAATTGACGTTCATATTGCCTAACATGGGACTTGAATCTAGACCTTCTGATTCTAAACATAAGGTTTTACACCAAAGCTGCACTGGTGAGCAGAAAGAGACTAGCCTTCACAATTAGAGAGACACAGTGGGTTCAGTTCAAACTCAGCTCCCCCCCACCCCCCGCCCCCTTACTAAAGATTTTTGACAAATCTTAAATCCGAGAGTATAATTTTTTCCCTACCTGTAAAAAGTAGACTGTGATAGTTAGGTGTTTTGTGCCAACATGGCACCTGTAAGAAGGTATGGGTGGCGTTTAGCCTGTCAATCAGGTCACAACTGATGACCTCATTCGGAGATGCCGCTGAGATAAATGACTCTCTAAAGGCAGGCCACTCTCTCTCTCTTCTTCATTTCCCTGCTGTTGAGACACTGGGAGAGCCGGAGGAGCCACATGGAGACCCTTGCCAGTGCTGAGATGCTTCTACTACCATTCGATTCACAAAACTTTCACCCACCCGCCTATGATCTTCCTGCATACGGCATCATGCTTGTTATTGCGAGAGTCTGAAGAGGGATTTATGGACTAGTATTGGACTTATGGACTTGATCTGGACTGGGTTGGATGTTTTCTTGATATGTAATTACTTTTCCACAACCTTGTGGAATATGAAGATCATGTAGTTGTAGTCCTAGTTTATGTCTGAGAGAGGAGATGAGGGTTCAGATGTTAAGTATGTACCTACTCAAGACTACATGGCTAGGTTGGAAAAAGACATTAGATCCTAGGTTTTCTTGTGCATAATCTGAAGGACTTTCTAATACTTCAGATTTTTAAAAGTTATGGGTATGTACTACTGAATTATCAGCATTACAAAGAATCCTGGTTGCACAGTGGTTATGCACTTGCCTGTTAACTGAAAGGTTGGCAGTTCAAATCCACCAGCCATTCCACAAAAGAAAGCTATATTAGCCTGCTTCAGTAAAGATAATCTGCATGTATGTTTAATTACACTCATCAGTAATAAGTGGGTTGGTAGTCCAGGCAGACTAGAGACAAATCCAGAGACACTCCTATACATGTAAGAGAGAACTTCATATCACAGAGCAATGAACATTAAGACTTCTTAAATGTATTTGGCCATGAAACTCTTTTGGTATGGGATATCTTAAAAGATCACTGTGGTGGGGAACAAGCTTTGTGAATGCCTGGTCTAGAATAACCTGATACAGAGCACAGAGGCAGAAGAACTGTTGGAAGAAAAAATAAGTAGTCAAGCTCAAAGAGTAAACTAAATGTGTCAAAGAAGTCTTCAACTAAAAAGGTCTGAGAGGCTCTCTCAAATTGAGTTGCCTAAGTAGAAAAATATTTCCTCACTTTCACAAAGAAGAGAAATAACATCAACTGTGCACGATGCGTACAACTTGTCCCATGGGATGTGCATCATATTGAACTACCCTAGAAGGGAGTGCCAAGATCAAAGAATAATTACTATTATACAGCTGCCAAAATTGACAAATCTGAGTCCCAAAGAGGTTGATTAATTTCCAAGGTCATAATACAGTATCACAGTACAGGAAGGTGAACCCAGTTCCAATTCCAAAATTCAACTTTTTTGACATTGTCATCATTCTGCCAACTATTGAGATAACTACTGCATCCACTGAGATTGGAGAAACACCAAATCTTTTGCCCAGAAATATACCTTTTTATACCTTGAAACAAAACCATCTTATGAAGCTATAGTTAAACAACTAAGCTTAGTCCAATTAATAAAGAATGTTTGCCATAAGTGCTATAAATTATCTGTATGAGTTCCAATTGGTAACAGTATACATGAAGCACTGATACAAATTTCAAGACGCAGAGAGTCTGAACATCAATGAAGCAATATGGAATTAGAGAGGGAGAATCGTGATACAATGTGAAGTCTGGAGCCAATGTCATTAAATAGAACATGTAGATATTATGAACGGATACATCCATTCTATAATGCCACTCCCCCTCTCACACACACACACCCCCAAAATTTAGGAAAAGTATTGACTCTTTGGTATAAAATAATATCATGGCCAATCCTCTGGCTACAATGTAGGAAAAGGTCAGCCACACAGGACAAAGGGCTTGTAAAACAGCCTAGATCCTGATTTCAGAATCCTTTCTCAGAAGCAACCTTTAAGAAGTGAACCATTTGTTCCTTAGGGAAAGTAGTTCTGCCATAGCATTGTGTAAGGCAAGCCTCAGCTATGTTCCTGCCCAATGGTCATGATATGAAGGATTAGAAACGCATGCAGAAGGCTTCTCAGGTAAGGTAGGACCTGTAAGGTAAGGTTGCTTTCTCAAAAATGGAGATGGAAACACAGCAGCATTCTCCAGAACTGAAAAAAGAACCAAATGATACTGTACTTTGCAAATTGACCATAAAACCCAAGAAATACTTGGCAGTTTCCTCAATGGAGGGCACACTGGGACAATTTTTTTAAGGGGGGTGGGGCGTCTTGCTGTGGTTACTTTATATATGGCAAAAAAGAAAGTCATTATGGAAAATGTTTGACCTGCCTGCTCGCTCCCACTGGGGATTTGAATAGGCAAATCAGCCAAGTGCTTTGAGGGTGGGTAGATGTGGCATAAAAATGTAAGGCAGGTGCTGTGAATTAATTCCCTCAAATCATCAACACATCTTTGCTTTTGAATTATAATGGGAATATGTCTGGAAGTTGCCACACATTTTGAAAGTTGGTCCTAGGGCCAAGCCCCATGCCCTTTCCATACTGGAACATTCCATAATTGTTGGCTGCAGAGACGCCTGAGATTACAAACTGCAGACTCCCCCAGTCACTAGCCCAGGGATTGTTGGTTAAAATAGTCAAGCCGCTCTCACATTATTTTAGGTGGTGAGTTCCCTTTTGCATAGGGAGAGGGTCAGGGGGAGGTGAAACAACTAACAACTTTCCTATAAATCTATGGACAAAGACAGAATAAAAAGGCAGATTCTGGGTCCTATCTTTATAGATTCATGCTGCTCCTATAAACCCTTAAAACATTCCATATGCTAAACGAAGCAAGTCAGGGCAAATATGATTTTGTTTACATAAAATACCTAAAATGGGCAGAGGTGTAGATACCACCATGTACAGTTCTCAACCTGTGGGTCACAAACCCTTTGGGGGTCAAATGACCCTTTCACAGGGTCGCCCAGTTCATAACAGCAACAAAATTACAGTTATCAAGTAGCAATGAAAATAATTTTATGGTTGGGGGTCACCACCACATGCGGAACTGTATGAAAGGGTCGCAGCATGAAGAAGGCTGAGAACCACTGGTTTACAGTGCTTTACAGAGGCAGGAGGAAGAAGGTTGAAGAGAATCATTGTTGAGGAAGCCATGAGTTGTGTTTCCATATGAAGGGAAAGTTGGTAACAACTATTGCTGATGGTTGTGTGACCAGATATATGCAATTAGTTTCAGGAAAGAGCATCTGTGAACAATCTTGCATTGACACATGTTCTGTATATATCTTTACAACAACAACAAAAAGTCACAAAAGGACAAATATTACATGAGACCACTATTGTAAAAAGAAAAGGGTTTCACATTAAAAGAAACATACTTTGATGTTACCAGGGGTAGGAAGAGTAGGGAGGGATGGGAAGTCACAGGCCAGCGGGTGAAAGGGAAGATAAAATACAAGAGGGGGTTGGCTAAAAAAAAAAAAGAAACAGAAAAAAAAGTTAGAAGCAGGGCACTAGGAGGGTTGCAAGAGTTAAAAGCAACAGAGGAAATTACTGGTGAATACACAATCCTGCAATGGTGGTAATCTACAAGTATAGATGCCTGGATAGACATGTAGACTGAGCAAGTGTCGGAGGGAGAAAGGGAGTATGACCATGGATATATATTGATATGATAGAGGACAGTTGTATAGGCATATTTATCTTGACAGCAAATATATACATGACTGTAGTAGAGCTTTGACACGAGTCAAAGTTATGATTATTTCTCAGATATAACCAAACTCCTTGGAAGAATGAGTCGCTATATCCAGGGCTCAGGGCCACAGTCTCAGGGAACACCAAGGTCTATTGGCATAGTCTAGCTTATACAGATAGAATTCTACATACAACTTGGATGAATACCAACTGGAATCTTAAATGCTCGTGAGCAGCCATCTAAGATGCAACCATTGGTCTCTCCCTACCTAGAGGGAAGAAGAGTGATGAAAACTGAAAGACATACGGAAACAATTCATTGAACGGGCTAGTGGACCACTCAAACTCCAATATCCTCAACCTTGAGACCAGAAGAACTAGATGGTGCCTGGCAACCACTAACCAACTGCTCTGAAAAGGTTACATTGCAAGGTCTTGGATTGACAGGGAGAAAACTGTGGAACAAAACGCAAAGTCATCAAGGAGACCAGATTGACTGGTCAGGGAAAACCGACAGGTGGGAACCCAGAGATTGTGGTCCTTAGTCACACTCTTCAGATCTGGAACGGAATCCACTCCTATGGTCAAGAACAAAACACAACTCCACCATGTGGGATCAAAAGGGTAGCGTTTACCTAAGGTCAGCGGGCCAGAAAAGGAGGGGAACAAAACCATGGCCACACGGAGATGGACAGTGAGGGGGCTGCAGTGGATGAGTTGACACAAAGTGTATACAATTGTTGAAGGAAAAACTGATGGACTTGCTCTGTAAACTTTCACCTAATCCACAGTAACACGTTTTATAAATCCTGAACATGATGTGTATTCGTTTTTACATCTGGTGTCAGAAATGACTCACTTTTCCCAAGTGTTTTTAAACTCGAAATACTTATTATATAAAGGAACATTACCTATAAACTGAGAAAGAAAATCTAATGGGCAAGGTAGGCTATTGATAGAAATCACACATGAAAAAGAGCTTCAAAGTAGCAGCCCACCACCACCCATTATCATCCATTAGTTCTGTGACAAGATGTGTTGGTCCGGGTTGACTAGAGAAACAAATCCAGGAACACTCATATAGGTGTAAGAGAGAGCTTTATATCAAAGAGCAATTGTACATTAAGAGAACATCCCAGCCCAGTCCAGATCAAGTCCGTAAGTCCGATATTAGGCCAGAAGTCCGATACTAGTCCATAAATCACTCTTCGACGCAGTCACATGCAGTGATGCAGAATGCAGAAAGATCCCAGCCAGTGAGTGCAAAGTCTTGAGGCTCCAATGGCGGTGGTAACATCTCCAGGGCTCTGGCTGCCATCAGCATGGCTCCATGTGGCTTGTCAACAGGAAGATGAAACAAGAGAGAGAGTGTGGTCCACCTCCCAGGAGAAAAAGAAAGGAAGTTCCCAGAATCCTCATGAGTAGACCATGCCCACAAGAAGGCATCATCAGGCTGTGACCTGATTGACAGGCTGAACTCCACCCCTTGATTCTCTTATCAAGTTGACATGAAACTGTGTAACTACCACACAAGAGATGTGATTTTCCTTCCTGCTGAAGACAAAATGGGTGCAAAGCAACTGTGGTGAAGAAAGCTGATAGTGCCCAGCTACCAAAAGATATAGCATCTGGGGTCTTAAAGGCTTGAAGACAAACAAGCAGCCATCTAACTGAGAAGCAACAAAGTGCACAAGGAAGAAGCACACTAGCCTCTGTGATCATGAGGTGCTGATAGGATTAGGTATCAGGCATCAAAGACCCCAAACAAAAGGTCATATCAATGTGAATGAGGGGAAGTGGCAGAGTGGAGACCCAAAGCCCATCTGGAGAAAATTGGACATCCTCTTACAGAAGGGTCACAAAAAAGAGACAAGTCA
>NW_022103915.1:90409237-90417256 GCF_000313985.2 Echinops telfairi | reverse complement strand
ATGTACAAATGTGCTTGACATGATGGATGGATGGATGGATGGATAGTGATAAGAGCTGTACAAGTCCCCAATAAAATGATTTGGGAAAAAATATGCAATTTTTACCACTTGTTGCCATAGATAGGCAGAGTCATAGTAAGTGCTTTTTGCTTCTTTGTTTTATAAATTGATGGGTTCTGATAGGTTGGTATTAATACTAATCAAATTGGCTTATGTTTTGTGCTTTTAAATCACAGCCAGTGGACAGTGCTAATTGAAGCATAGAGAAGCCTGGTAAGTGCCATGGCCCAGAGTGGGAGCAATGGGGGCTGAGTGAAGAGGTCCCCAGTGGTTCAGCATTAGGATGTGGATGAGACAGGAAAACAAGACCAGACTTTTACACACACTGGAAATCCAGAGTGATCTTGTATCTGAATCTCTAGAGGTTAAAATATGTACTTCTAATTCCATTTCTAAAAGGTTACATTGGCCAAACAAGACACGTCTCTATGTCAAAGGTAAGAGTTACCAGTTTCCTACTGAGACTAATCAGTCTGGGCCAGTTCCAAATGAGAGCTAACTGTACCAAATTGAGGAAGTTTCATATAAATCCCCCTGCTCCAAAATATATCATAAGTTTTAGCAACTAAGTATCAGTCATAAAAGCCCCCCATTTCAAAGTTCGCTATCAAAAGAAACAGACAACTGTTTAGAGCATGCAATTCTCTTGGAGTGACAACGCTGGAGAAAGAAAGGCATCACCGAGAACACTTTCACTCTTATGGACCCCAATCGCACCTCAAACTCAAAGACCCATTGCCACGAATCCTGTTCCAACTCCCAGCAACCTTGAAGGACAAAGCAAAACTGCCCCTATGGGTTTTCAGGGGGTTTCAATCTTTAAAGAGGAAAAATCCTCATCTCCCTCCCTCCGAGTGGCCAGCAGTTTTAAAGTGCCGGATCTCTGGTTTAGCAAGCCAACCCAGAACTCACTGCTGGGCCAGGACTCCTCCTCACACCGGCGCCCAACTCATGTTCTAAATGTGGTCCACTGCCCCCCATCATTTTCTCAGCTCCTCTCTTCTTGGTTAGAAAAGTAAACTCACAGGGCTTTGGTGGAGATGGTACAAGACAATCTAGGTAATAGGGCTAGAAAAGTGACTAGAATGTGAACATTGTTAGTTACCTATTGTTACTGCAAATATAAGTTCAGCGGTCCAAGCCCATGTTGACAAATTGGAAAAAGGTATGGACACACTTACAACTTAGCTGTTATAGAAAACTGCTTGCGGAAACATTTCTGTACCTACCCTCTTTAATAATCTGCAGAATCCTGGTGGCACTGGGAGGTAGGTGCTGTCCTAAAAAGTGTAAGCTCTCTAGTTGAAACCCCAGAGTCACTCTGCAGAAGGGAGCTAACGCTGTCTCCTCCCATAAAGACTGCCTCTCAGGAACCCTATGGAACAGTTCTACTGGGCCCTATAATGCCATTAGGAATCAGAGTTGGCGGCAGTGGGTTTTTTGTTTTGTTTTATCTCCCCAGTCTGCCTCTTAAATTATTCCCTAGCAATGCAGTCCCCTATGGGATAGCTGAGAATCATTTACACTTCAGCACAAAGACAAAGAAAGAGAAGCTTGTGTGGGGCATTCATTTTACAATATGAATGTAAAGGCTCCACCTCTCGTTACAGAAGTACTTTCCCACTTTTTTGTTTCTTTTTTGGATGGACTCATTCCCTATTTCTACCTACCTAAGGCAGCCTGAGTGGGTGTGTACCTGGAAACCACACTTGATACCACACTACTTGTAATGACTTCATATATAATCCAGCAGAGAACATCCTGTTGTCAACTTGAGACTTAAGAGTGAAGGGGTACAGGTTAGCCTGTCAATCAGGTCACAGCTTGATGACTTCAATTGGAGTCACTAAGGAGACAAATAGCTCACTGGAGGTGGGACCCACACTCACTCCCCATGACACATTCCTCTTTACAAAATACATGGAGCCACGCTAGAGCCCTGGATCTGAAGGAGCCACATGGAGACCCCGGTCAGCACTGAGATGCTTCTACTGCCATGAGATCCACAAGACTTTCCACCCACTGGCCTGGGATCTTCCTGCATTTGGTGTCATTGCCTGAGTTGCATGAGCCTGCAGAGAAATTTAGAGATTGGTATTGGACAGATGGGCTAATACTGGACTTCTGGACTGAGCTGGGATGTTTTCTTAATGTACAATTACTCTGATATAAAGTTCTCTCTTACACACATACGAGTGTCTATGCATTTGTTTCTCTAGTCAACCCAGACTAACACAAATGTCTGATCCAAAAAATTTATTAAAACAATAAGGAATGGGGTAAACATTTTAAAAAATGGAAAGATGTGTTTAAATTTTCCGCTGGTCTTTTCTTAAAGTGTGAGGTCACCTGGGATAGACATCAGTCAACCAGATGCAAGGCCTGATTTGATCACTCACTTATTAGAAGTTAAGGCTCTGCAGGTGCTGTCACGGTCACAGCAAGCAAACCCCAAACACAAGGGAATGGCAGCTAGATGGCAGGCCAACGGAATGATCCTTCAGTGTAGGGGCTTCATTCACAAAGGAGGGGCCTGCTGGAAATTTCCAGGCACTGGAAGGGGGATACTGAATGGCTCAGGACAACATATCCCCTTACTGGGATCCTTTCCTGTAAGGGCGTCAACCTCTGTGGCATCAAACTGCAGGAGTGTGTTAAGAGATGCCAGCATGAACAGGGGTCAGCCGCACCACGTACAGGGCGTCATGCTTGGTAAAGTGGAGGGTCAGAAAAAGAAGCCCCTTTAATCCTACTTGTATTTATCAGCCAGGCTGGCATAATAAACTATATCACAGGGTGACTGCAATAATGAACCCAAACATAAGCTGTGAGGTGACCCAGGACCGGGCAGTGTTTCGTTCCATTGTACATCACAAACAAGTTGGCAGCATTTAACAACAACAACATATGAAAAGCAACTCTAATTTCATACAATTAGCTAAGCCTAAGCACTTGCCCTCTCATCTGTTTGAAAAATGAAATAATCGCTTTCCCAACCACATCATTTCCCCAACCAAAGCAAGTGCATTTGTGGAATTTTTCAAAATGAGGCAGACCAGTCCAATGAAAGCCGAGTCCAAGGCTCTCGGCCCCATGGGCAGGTGCAAGTCGCAGACGCGGTCTAGTTACAAACATCCACAGGAAGGAGTGTATTCACTCAGCACAAGGGGAAGCTCGCAGTCTCACATAGCCAGATCACCAAAATCAAAGAGATATACCTGCAAGTTTTCAATTTCTTCTTTGTGTTCCCTCTTCAAGTGTAAAATAGCAGCCTGGTATTCTGGAAGAGAATGAGAGCAGCCG
Organism: Echinops telfairi; assembly: GCF_000313985.2. Lineage (NCBI taxonomy): Eukaryota > Metazoa > Chordata > Mammalia > Afrosoricida > Tenrecidae > Echinops > Echinops telfairi. The sequence goes on along the minus strand of NW_022103915.1, from coordinate 90,413,893 downwards.
GTTACAAAGAAGCACACATTTCCACACACACTTTAAGCGCGTCTCTCCGAGATTGGCCAGGCCTTCCTGCAAGTACACCGAGTATGTGAATGCTGCCGTTAGCCATTCCCTGAATGGGAGATGTTGAAAATGGGGGTGAAAGGCTCAGAAGAGAAGCAAGCACGCCTTGTTTTTTCAGAAAACCCTGCTTTATGATAAGCCTCAAATTAAGCAGACAGGAGAGGGTTTAAAAAAGGAAAGGAAAAAACCAAGTGTGACGGGTGTGCCACATAGAGACTGGATCACATGTTTGTCTTCAAGGAGGAGATGGACTAACGGCCCAGAGAGAACAAAGACAGATGTGCTAAGAGCAGATACAGAGGAAATAAAAAGCAAACCTTCTATGTGAGATCACAGCTCTCTATATTTAACTCTGCTTCCATGCCCATATATATCTTCGTTTGAACAGCAAGCTACAAAAGTACACAGGACTAAGTTTGAATCTTCACACAGTCAAGGCCATTTGTCGTTGTGATGAGAGACTCTAGGGTGAGTTGAGGCTGAAGCAGAACAAGGATAAATTTGGGGTCCAATTTTAGTTTGAATCAAAGAATGTTTATTCCAACCTAAGGCCCAAGTGTACACAAGGTCTCCAGCCAGCCACAAGAGCTATCCTCCCACTGGTTAAGCAGGAAATAGTTTAATATGGCTTTATTTTCAGCAGGACAGCTAAGCATGGAGGGGCCACACCACTAGTCGGGTTGTAGAAAACCACAAAGCAAAACGCTACCAGTACGTATTACTGTAGGATACCCCAGCTTTTCACAACTCTGTAGGGCACGGTATGCGTAAGAAGGCAGCTAGACCGTGTTTTTCCAAAACTGTGTGAGAAGAGGCTACTCTCTTCAGGTGGATTTCAGAAAGCAGGCACGGATGCTCAGATTCCAATTCAATAGTGGATGACCCAAAGCTCCGGTCGAGTCATCGGAAGAAAGGCATATGTACCGCTCCTGGTGACCTGAACTAGCCCCACTACTGCTTCTGTGGGGAGTGTGCTTCCCGGAGCTGGAAATCCACCAGCAAACCATCTCTGGGATCAAACCAGTCCTCACCTTCTCTCCCCAGCCACTACTATCTTTCCTTCGGACACCTGCAACCCCTCCCCATACCCCATTCAAACAAACACACACACACAAATACCACAGATCAAAGCAAACCCATGGAAAGTGATCCCAACACTTAGAACTGTCTCAGAGGGTTTCCAAGCCTGCAAATCTCTATGGAAACAGATTGCCACACCTTTCTGCCCCGGAGCAGCGGTGGGTTTGAACAGCTGGCCTTTTGGTTAGGCGGCCTGACTCCTTCGGATCACAGCTCACGTGAGCAGCCTGCTCTCAGTCTTACCCACGTCCCTAAGCCGTTCTCCTTGCAGCTGCCTGGACCATCTGTGAAAGACATGAACCGAATCACCTCATGCCTGGCTTTTCCACAGCATTTAGACTGAAATCAGAACTGCCCCCTGCAGGTCACCAAGGCTCTTCACAACCCGTTTCCCATGTGCCTCGCCTCTGTTACATCAGACAACTCTTTTCTCTCGCTCATCACACTCCACGCCCACAGGCTTCCTTGCTGTTTCCTAATGTCGCTACCTAAAAGCCTTTGCTATTATAGGAGAGAATAAGAAAAGACTGTCTGTATTGAAGAAATATGATAATTAGGTATTAGTCTAAGCACTTCAGATGTTATTAGTTCATTTTATTCCCCCCCAAATTTTTAAATAAATTCTATCATTTTTGTCATTGCAAATAAGGAAACTAATTAATAGAGAGGTTAGGGAGTTGTCCAAGAAAATAGAATGGATTGCATAGCTAGAAAATATGCAAAATGGAGGTGGGACTTGTTCAATGCCGATCTAGACTTCAATATTGCTCTGAGAAATTAGTTGCCATAGATATTGCAGGCTAGGTTATTCCACTAACCATTCCATTGAAAAGAACTAAACTTTGGGTGGATGGATGGATTGATATAACCGTATTACATGAATTAAGAGTTGTTCACAAGACAACGCTGCATTGCTAAAGAAAAGCCTAAATCAAAGAGGAAGCCCAGGAACGTCTCAGGATTGAAGCTGCTTTGCCATCAGGGCTTGTGGCACACACGAGGTATGCTTCACAGAATAGAACAGGCAACAGGTAAAGTGTAGACCCTTCTAAAATGGGTGATCCTAGAAAATAACCTTTTTCTTATGTCTGGGTCCTAATGGGTCAGTTCCCCATAGTAAGCCTGAACCAGCAACCAATCTGCTCCAAGCACTGCTTAGAGAATGTTAAAGAAGGATGGATAGCCCTTCACTTATTGAATTTGAAAGGTTTCTTAAAGGCTGAAGAAAAAGACCCCAGAAATAAGGCCTGATTTTCAAAAACACAAGCAGCATACTAAATACGTGGATTCATATACGTAAGTATTTACTAGGTTACAATGTGTCAGAATCACCTCGATGGCAGTGAGCGGAGTACATCATTACGTAACTGCCAAACCACTGAGAACCAGGGCCAACCGAGCTGACACGTGCCCGTAATCATCACAGCTGGCATTCAGTCTCACATCACACCTGGTCCTTAATAAACAACATAGATAAAAGCCTTTTACTACCTACATAGAAGCAAGATGTTGAATAACAAGATAGCTGATATCACCAAAAATGAGGCATAGGCGTACTATGTGCTATATAATATGTTATACAATATCTTTTATATGTATATTTATAAGAGATACATCTAAAATATTAGGCTGCAGAAAAGCAAGGAAAAAAGGATCAGATTATGCAATACGTAAATGTTAACCCAGGAGAGCAGATACAACTACAATGATATTTTTAAAATTAGACATTAAAGTTTAATTATTGACAATTAAGAGAAAGATAGCTTATATTGATAAAAAGTATAATTTTGAAGTGGTCAAAACAGCTAAGTGGTTGGCTGCTAATGAAGGGTTGGCAGTTCAAATTCACCTGAAGGGGCTTTGGCAAAAGTATAATTTTCCCATAAAATAAGAAATTTAATTATATGCACTTAATATCATATGTATATATGTAAAAAATAATTAAAAGGATAGACATCTGTAATTTCAGAGGGAGACTTTTACACACCTCCTTCAGTGTCTGAAAGAACTTATACACATAAATACAAAGACACATATGTGCACACACACACACAGAAAAAGGGAAAACATAAGAGAATAATTTGAATTATTCTATTAACTAAATTGTCCGATGTACTGAACAGAGTACCCAACTACTGAAGAATAGATTTCCCCTTTTCCCAAATCCCCATGGAATAATTACAAAAACTAACTGTATGCTAAGCCATAATACAACTTTCAAAACAATTCAAATAAATGAGATAATCCAGAATATGTTCTATGGCCAGAGAGCAATTAACAGAAACACACTAATTTGTGGACAGAAAATAGCTTTATGTTTAGAAGTCAAGGGGGGAAATTTTCTACATAATTCCTGGCTCCAACAAAAAGTTGTAATTGAAATTACAAAATATTTTGAAAAGAAAGATGATAAAAGAAATGTGTGGATTCAGCTAAAGCTGTGCTAAACGAGAAGTTCATAGTCTGAAATGAACAAATTTGAGTAGTCTGAGGATTCGTGCAGAAATGTGAGGTTGCATAGTATTGAATATCAATCGGGGTGCGTCACGTAATCCCAGAAGACTGAAAGTAAAATATAATCTTGAAAGAAAAAAGGAAAAGATATTTTTCTCAGGAAATGCATAAAAAGCATTAGCTAAAGTTCAACATCCCTTGTTGGTTACAAATGAAAACCTGGCAAACCCCAAAAGATGAGGCTCTCTCCTTCATCTGGTAAATGGTGTCTCACAAAACCATCAGCATAGAGTCCAAAGCAGTCACTTTCCTATGAGTGAGCATTGTGCAAGGCACCGTGTGCCTCCACAGGGTCTCCCAGACATCCTCACGTGGACCCTTCAGCCTCTGCTAACAGTACTTGCTCCTCATGTCTAGCTCTTGATGCATCCCCTGTATTACAGTGGCCCAGGGCTCGTGTTTTCCTAATGACATCACTTGCAGCACTACTGGTTGTGGCCTAGGAAAGATCAGAGTGAGTTTCGAATGCTGGACTGAATTTCTCTACGCTCTTAACAGTCTACAAAAGACGCGTGGAATGAGGTGTCATTTAAAAATCCTATATAGGGATTTCAGGTCTGGTTAAGAAGGAGCCAGCTACCTCTCGCATAGAATATAACTACATCCCTTATGCAGAATGCACGAAATGCTGTTCTCTTAGGATGCTAGAATGGAGTAGACAGACTGGCAAAGGAGATCAAAACTCAGACTTCAAACTCTTCCGTAGTGCTCGGGCTTTACTGGCTTCTTTTGTGGCTGTCCTCCACTCCCCATGCCCTTGTCAACGTTCAGGCTCAGCAGAAGGAATAGCAGAACTGTGTACTGGGAAGGGACAGAATGAACTGGCAAAGAAGCTCTGTCTTATCCAAGAAGTTGGAAGGAAGACCCTATAGGACAGAGAGAGCAGGGAGATTCTGTTGTTTGTTTTTCTCCTGCCCCAGGCCCCAGGCAAGCCCTATTCCAAAAATAACAACTTGATGATGGTGGTGGTGGAGGTGGAGGTGGAGGTGGAGGTGGAGGTGG
>NW_022103915.1:90390271-90405676 GCF_000313985.2 Echinops telfairi | reverse complement strand
GGTGGTGGTGATGGTGGTGGTGGTGTGGTAGCTGAAGTGGGGCAGGAATGTAAACCTTACAAAAGAGGAAACCTTCTTCCCTTTAACTAGAGGAATTGTGGGAGGAACGTCCACTGTCCAACTCCCTAAGGATAACATTGTCTCAGGGAAAAGAGTGGAAAAACTAAAAACATCAACTTTCTGGCCATCGGACGAGGAAGTGAAACTGGTGGGAGCCGGAGCCAGAGACTGCCGGAGAGATCACGGGGAGCACGGAGCTCCCGACTAGACCCCCACTGAATGGTGAAGTCTTGGGCTCACCTTTGAGCGGCATGTGTGTAGATGAAACCATGAAGACTATCAGGGCAGGCTTCAAGGATGGGCCAGCGTGGGAGAACACTGGCCATGTGCCTCTAAGAGAACTTCACGCTTGACCCAGTGAAGGGGAAGACCCCTACAGAGATGGACTGGCACAGGAGTGGCTGCAACAGTGGACCGTGGCTTGTGAGGATGGCAAAGACGCCGACCGCATCAGCTCCTGTTGCTGGGCGTCAAACTGACTGGACCACACTTGACAACGATCAAGTGCATGACTGCAAAACATGCAGGGGACGGCGAACTACTTGAACCAATCCTTCTGGCCGCATTGATATTCACACTCAAAGTTTACATAGCAATGACAGAGCCTATTTGTAGATGACTTCTTTTGTGTGCATTATACCTTGTGGGTGTGAAAAAAGATTGTTATGAGTAACTCATGAGCAAATGGGTGAAGTAGATTATTACAAAATTAACACACTAAAGAATATGATTCATCTCTTCCTTAAACAAATATTTTTGCGCACTACGACAGGTGGCAGGAAATACACTGCCATTCCTGACAAGCATGACACAATGGCGTCTCCAGGCAATGAGCAGAAGGAGGAAGCAAATGCTTTCAATGGAACCCTGACTCCTCCGCTTTGAGAGTTCATTAGAAAACAGGGAAAGGTATAGAGTAGTGTGATTCTAAAGGTCATTGAATAAAGCCCTTAAGTCAAGCTCCCCAACTACATTTTGTTGAGGGTGGTCAGCTCTCCCATTTTGAGGTCTGCAAACGTTTTAGAGTGGGACAAGGCAGAGGTGTCAACCAATGATCGGGGTCTGTTCAAGACCAGTGACACCTGAACTTGCTGAAAAGAGAAATGAGTCCTGGCACTCAATTGCTCTTGGAGGCCTGTAAGTGTGGGAACAGAAGGAATAAGAATTTTGAACATCCAGACTTGAAAAAAGTCAACTCATTTGATATCATATTCCCTCCAAATGGATTTTAATGAAGCTAATGGATGAGGAAAAATAGTCTAGTTCAGGGCTGGACAAACTTTTGAGATGGAAGAACCAACTTTGTCCATCACAACAATGTAATGATTCGAGAGCCATCAATGTATTTTTGCAAATGAAAGTAACATTATCTGAATAATATCCTTATTTTTTCCTAAAATTTCACTTCACAGCCACATGTATGTACTGAAAGAGCCACTAATGGCTCCCAACCAACAGTCCAGTTCACAAGAAAGAAGCCCACAGGAAATGTACTTAATAGAAGACCGGAAAAAGGAAACATGCTCTCCACTAACAGGGAGCACCTCTGCTGCTGTTGCCAGGTGCCATCAAGTGGGTCCCTCTGTACAAGGCCATGAAATATCGTTCCCTCCCGAGCGCATCGTTACAGTCACTGGGTCAGTCCATCTCGTCTAGGGTCTTACTCTTGTTCACCATCCTGGCTTCTAAGGAGCACTCTGGCTGTCCTTCTTCTCAGACATGTTTCATTGTTCTTTTGGCGGTCCATGGTTATCCCAATATTCTTCACCAGCCCCATAATTCAAATGCATTGATTCTTCTTCAGTCTTCCTTATTCGATGTCCAACTTTGACATGCAAATGAGACCATTGAAAATGTCACGGCATGGGTCAGGTGCACCTTAGTCTTTAAAGTAAGATCTCTACTCTCTAACACTTTCCGGTATTGTGCAGCAGACTCACCCAAAGTAATGCGCTGATCTCTCTACTGCTACTTCCACAAGATCACAGATCCAAGAAAGATGAAAATTCTTAATAACGTCCCTCTTTCCTCTGTTTATCGTGTTGACCACTGGTCCAGTTGTAAGGATTTTGCCCTTCTTTATATTAAGCTGTAGTTCACATTGAAGGCTGCGATCCTCGATCTTCGTCAGCAAGTGCTTCAAGTCTTCCTCATGACGAGTAAGTGAAGTTGTGTCATCTGCACATCGCAGGCTGGTACTAAGCCTTCCTCCCATCCTGATGCCACACTCTTCCTCATATAATCCAGCCTCTACGATGATTTTCTCAGCAGACAGGCTGAGTATGGTGAGAGGATACAACACTGTATCCTCTCTGGATTCTCTCTCTCTCTCTCTCTCTCTCTCACACACACACACACACACACACACACACACACACACACACACGCTGTCATGGAGTTGATTCTGACTCACAGCAACCCCACAAGACAGGGGCGAACTGCCTCTGTGGGTTCCCACACGGTGACTGTTTGCAGTAGAATGCCTCGTCTTTCTCCTTCTTGATTTCAAGCCATGCACGATTCCTTTCAACTGTGTGCACAAATGCCTTTTGATCCATGTCCACGATTGGCATGAGTACAATTAAGTGTCCTGAATCCCCCTTCTTCTCAAGGGTATCCATAGTATGTTGTGATCCACATAATAAAATGCGTTTGCACTGTCAACATTGATGGCAATGTCTCTCAGTAATGCAAAACAAAATAAAAAAGATCTTTCTAGTCAGGTCCTGAGTCTAACTGGTTCTTTCCCTGTATCCAAGGCAGATTTCCCACTGAGATCGGCTCACAGTCACAAGTCACCCATTCTACCAGTAGTCGTAGCAGAGTCTCTCTCTTGCAAGGCATCAAGAGCAGCATCAGATGATCTCACAAACATGAAGGGCACGAAATAAGTCCTGCTGTAGTTCACCACTGACTGATCTGCTTCCCCTCTATTCTACAGGTAATCGTCTCGAAGACGGAGAAACCATTAATGCATTTAAATTGTGGTGGTAGAGAAGACTGTTGGATATACCATTAATAGCCAGAAGGACAGCTGGAATCTGTCTTGAAAAAGTATGGCCAGATGTTCCTTAGAAACCAAGATGACGACACTCCAGCTCATTTACAGGAAAGGCCAATTGCTATAAAAGACCATCATGGCTGGTAAAGCGCAGGGTCAGAGAAAATGAGCAGATCCTCACTGAGATGGGCTGACACCGCTTCACAATAGACTCAAGCGGGTCACTCTCCTGAAGATGGCACAAGGCCTAGAGAGGCTTTGATCTGTGATGTCATACCCTTGCGTTGATGCTGACTCACTGCCTCTGCGAGTTTCCGAGACTGTCCCTCTGTGTGGGACTAGAAAGCACTGTCCCTTCCTAAGGAGCAGCTGGTGGAGTCAGAATGCTGCTCTTGAAGTTAGCAACCCCACTTCTACCACTACGCTATCAGGGCTCCTGATCCGTGATCGAGTCACCAGTATCAGTGCTGACTCCTGGGCTCGATGGCAGCCGGCAACAACAGATCACATGAGTGCTTTGGCCCAGAGACTGTTCTAAGCACTTTACACAGGACCAAGTCATGACATTCTTGCAGCCAACTTGAGAAACACCTGCCATGTCAACTAACTTTACATCTGAAGACACTGAGGGGGCAAAGGTGGAACCATTTTCTCCAAACCACTAGGTACCGATGACATCATTCAAACTCTGATCTGTTTATACCGCACAGTTGCTGTTTGTTGCTTGATTTCTTGGTTTTGTTTGTTTCTTATCATCATTGTTTGTATGGGAGGGTAAGCATCAGGTGAAAACAAAACTTTAAATCCCTGGAAAGCTAAAGGACTTATCCAATCACTAGCAACCACTTGTAAACCTGTAAAATATTTTCCTTATTTAAAAGGCGCACAAGGGATTTTGACAAGCACCATTTCCAGAATAAAAATTCAAGTCTGCAGGTTTACTACTGACCTTGATACATGAGCCACAGTGCCTGCCTCTCCCTACATGCCCTGTGAGGTAAACATACTACCCTTAAACTTGACACAACCAGCCGAGGCTGCTCTCTGATCAGGTTAGTGGTCTGGGTCAAGTGTGGGCACCCCAGAGTAGTCTGCTCATGGGATCGTTGATAAACCATAAGGTAAGCTGTGTGCAAAAGTCACAGGCCAGTAGGGGCAGCAGAAATTAGCTAAACTGGTCAGATTCTATTCTGTTGAAATTTAAACAAGGTAAGAAGAAAGCACTAAAAGGAAAGATGGAGAAGACAGGCCAAAAGAAAAGAAATGCTTTGAGAGGCTAAGCACGTAAACATTTCCAGACTTGCCTGCATCCAGAGGATATACATTCAGTGACGTAGTACTAGGAACAGTTCTCAATGCAGCACTTCCCGGTATTCTAACTAGTTCTACTTACAAGTCTCCCTCCTTTCAAACTCTGATGGAGCCCTGGTAGCATTGTGGTTACTCACTGGGCTGCTAGCCACAAGGTCAGTGGTTCAAAACCAACTGCTGCTCCGTTCAACAAAGACAGTCCTTCTACTCCCATAAACAGTTACTGTATCAGAAGCTCATGGGGCAGTTCAATCCTGTCCTACAGAGCCACTATGAATCAGCATCAACTCCATGACAGCGAGTCCTTCCCTGCAATAATAATTAAAGCTTGAAGGTATTTTTAAAACAACTTTGGGGAGGGACATTGCCATCTGATCACAAAAAAGCAACTGCTTCAGATGAATCTTCCTACCATTAACAACCATATTGAACAAAAGATAAGGCAACAGCTTTTAGTATAATAGGCAATATACACCAGCAAGTCAGATAGCATGGGTTCCAGTTCACACATGCATGGATATTCTAAATACAACATGCTTAAACATGTTCATGAAATCAAGGGATGGTGAGGTAGTTATTTATTGTGCCAACCTGGCCAATAAACACATGTGGGGTTAACTGAAAGGCAGAGGGATAAATGGCTCAGTGAGCCTCACGCCTTTCTGGTTCTTGGGTGCAGCTGCCTTAGCCAGTTCCCTGCTTCAGCTGGCAAGACTCACTTCCTGCAAGACATCCTTGAGGAGAAGCCACATGGACCTACCCCGATGCAGTCCTGGGTGCTGGAGCAGCCGTGTGGAGATCCCTGCCAGTGCTGAGATGCTTACACATTCACTGATTCGGCTTTCCTCCTGCAGTCAGCGTCATTGTGTGTGTTTTGTGAGATGGAGGAGGACTTTGTGGATTGGTGTCAGACAAATGGGCTAATGTTGGACTTGTGGGTTTGGGCAGCACTGGGTTGGGATGTTTTCTTGATGTGCACTTACCCTTTACAAAAAACTCTCTCTTATACATGAGTTTCTGTGGATTTGTTTCTCTAATGTTCACAGACAAACACAGATGGCTTCAGACAAGTTTCTCAGCCATATTCTTATCTTAATTTCATTAGGATGCTTTCAGATTTTAAAAGGATACATTTTGTGCCATGGAAAAAACTATTTTGAGGTTGAGGGCTAATATTAAATCCTCAAAAAATTCAGTGGACATATTCTCATGTTGAAGCTTGTTGAAGCTTTGCAACAAGTTTATGGGAATGCTGCCCCACATACACCATCAGCATTTAGATGAACCAAGTGCTTTAAGGAAGGCCTGGAAGACTTCAAAGATGATCCAAAGAGAGAAGACTGTCAACCTCAACAAAAAATTCCTAGAAGCAATGTAATGACTTCTTACAAAGGCAGAATAAAATAGCTTAAAGAATGGACAAGAAAATGGATTCTTCCCTAGAGCCTCCATAAGAAACACAGTCTAGCTGATACCTTGAGTTTAGTCCACTGACACTGATTTCTGGCTCTGAGTTCAAACCCCCAGGATGGAAGATAACAAATTTGTTTTAAGTCACTGAAGCCATATTAATTTGCTGCAGCAGCAACAGGAAACTAAGACAATGCTAACATTTATCAGTGGGACAAGGAGGGCAGGACTTCAGTTCACCTACTTTAGACATATTATCAGGAGAGATCGGTGCCCGGAGAAGAACCTTAAGGGTGGTAAAGTAGAGGGACACTAAAGGACAGGAGGGCCCTCAATAAGATATATTGACACAGTGTCTTCCACAATGTGCTCCAAGAATATAATTGTGAGGATGGTACAGGGTCAGGTGTTTTGTGCTGTTGAGCACTGGATTGATATGAGTTAGAACCAAACGGAGGGCACCGAACAGCGGCATCAACATTATGAGACATTTATAGTATTCTCAAAGGGTCAAATGAGTCCTTTGAGTTAATCCCAGCAGCCTGTGAAGTAGGTACTCTTATTATCCTCATTTTACAGATTAAGACGATCATTCTTACCTTAAATTGTACTTGGATTTCTCCTAGCCTCAGCCACACATCTACTGGAGCACAGTGAGAGTACCTTCCAGAATGCAATGTTTTACCCTCACTCTACTCCAAATTCCACCTCTTCTTGGGACTAAAATTTCTGAATGAGTACACTCAGCTTGGTGGCTAGCTGACAGGGTAGTGTGATATATGGGGGGAGGTTAGTCCACAGACTTTTAACATTTTTCTGGTCTTATCAAAAACCAGTACCAATATCATTGTCTAAATTAGCGATACTATCAATTGAACTACCTTATGACTTATGGGGATCATGTATAATTTTCTCAAATAAAATGATAATGATGTCTCTAAAATGAACCAGGGCCATATATAAACCCATGGGTATATGGATTTTGAGCTCACACTTAATTGTAGCTCTAAACTAAGAACAATGAGTTCTTATGACATGGTGCTACTCCATACTTGCCCTTGTGAAAAGATCACTGAAGATATGGGTGTTACCAAGTGTGGTAACAAAACTAGGTGATGCCCAGCTCTCAGAAAGAATAGCATCTGGAGTCTTATAGGCTTATCTTAAAATAATCGGTCATCTAATGAGGCATTAGCTAAGACTACATGGAAGAACATAAGCATGTGTGATCCAAGGATTACAAATAATAAAACCCAAATCTGGAGAAGGGAACAATATTAGAACTTAAATTCTGAGCACCCAGTTTAAAGAAGACTATGAATGAGAGTGGAAACCCAAAATCCATTTGCAGGGTCCCCATGTGTATTAAGCCTCTGGAGAATCCCTTCTGAGTATAGTACAGGGATCTGAGTAGCTTTGCTATCACACAGAAAGCATTGTAAATTTGATTGTAGCAGCTGTAGCTGCTAAAATATCTTATCATTTTATCTCGCTTTTGACCCGTTATAAAGTTTCAGCTTTTAATATGTTCTGCTTCCTTTTGGACTGAAGTTTTTCTCCATTTTGTTTATCATTGTTGTTGATTGTTTTGTTGTTGTTTGTTTGCTTCCTGTTCATGTTTTGCATGGTTTTCTGCATATAAAATCCATGATAGGTAAATCTATATAGACAGTAAATAGATTAATAACTTCCTAGGGGCACGGCAGGGGTGGGAAGCGAATAATAGTGAACGAAGAAAATGTTCTAAAATTGATTGTGGTGATGATTGCACAACTTTTCTTATTATGACCTAATTGTTGCATTGTATATTAATGTGAATTATATGGCAATAAAACTTTTTTTTAATTAGTATCAACAGAGTGACAGAATGGCTACCTGGTTTTCTGCCTAAGACACTGGGTTTCCATGTGCAGTCACAGATAATAGTACAGGAGAGAACAATATCTTCCTGCCTTCTTCCAAGTTAGGAAAGTTAAACCATGAATAGACCCTATTTTCAATACAATCTTCCCATCTTTCATTGTTCTTAGCATTTTCTGGTCCAGGAAACTCTAGTGTACTCTTTCCATGGAACAGGATTTCAATCTTTCTATCCTGGTAGGAAAAGGCATTTTACTGGCTCTCTTGGGAAGGGAAACAGCCGTGAGTTGTGGCGGCTTAGGCTTTCCACTGCTTCGACTTTCAGCTTCTAGCTTTTAGACCCACTGCATCTAAAAACCCCCACTCTAATCAATCCTGAACTATTTTGGTGTTCCTTTGTGTAACTCAGGAGCCCTGGTGGCATAGTGGGTAATGAGTTGGGCTGCTAATTGCAAGGTCAGCAGTTTGAAACCACTAGTTGCACTGTGGGAGAAACACGAGGCTTTCTATTCCCATAAGGATTCCTGCAGCGGCAGTTCAGTAGAGCTTCTACAGTGCTGCTATGAGTCAAAATCGACCCAATGGCACTGAGGGCTGTTGGTTTGGGGTTTGGGTTATTTTTGGTTTTGTGTATCTCAGGGTGCTTAGCTCTTCTGTTTCCAACTTAGAGGTCACCTTTCCCAGATCTGCCAACTCGTCATTCTGCCCCTCCACGTTCTGAAATGCTTGGTTTTTTTTTTAATTATTATTACTTTTGCCCTTAAGGGCTTAACTTTCTCTTTTGCTCCTTAATTATTATTTGAGAGTGATTTCAAGAGGGAAAATAGGTTGCTGTCTCTGTGTCTAATCTGCTATCTTTAACCAGGAGCCCTATCATTCCTTTTCCTCTCATTACCCTTGAAGCCAGCGGTTCCCAACTCCCTTTCACAGGAGTCACCTGAGAACATCGGAAAACACGTCTCTCCCATGGTCTGAGGACCCGAGACACCGCGCCTCTGTCCGTCTCCAGGCGAGTCTGCCCACCTGCAGAGACGCCCACATACAAGTACCCGGTGTGAAGACTGTTACCCATGCCACACTATGCTTCAAGACAACATTTCAATTCTTTGTAATTAGAAATAAGTATTTCACAATATAGAATTACATATTTTTGTGCTTTAATTATGTTCAATTTGTAACAATGAAAATATATCCTGCCTATCAGATGTTTACATGGTGGTTCATAACAGTAGCAAAATTACCGTTATAAAGTAGCAACGAAAATAATTTTATGGTGGGGGGGGGTCATCACCACATGAGGAACTGTATTAAAGGATCATGACATTAGGAAGGTTGAGAACCACTGCTTTAAGCACTTATGATACAATAGAAGGAACAAATGGTTCACATTAGCCAGAAGACTTATATTTAAAATGTAACCCCTACAACTATAGGCTATGTCATCCTAACCTAGAAATGCATTCTTCAATAAGGTCTGCTTCTTTCACTCTGATAGAAAATCCTACACTGGCACAGTGCATGGGGGAAGATGTGGGGCAACCACAATGCTCAAGCACAACTAAGGAGAGTAGGACTCCACAGAACTCTGAAAAACGACTGGGAAGCAGCTCCGAAAATTGAACATATGGACCCCTCCGAGCCAGCAGTTCTACTTAGCATACACGCAGCACACATGTGCACATATGGTCACTGAAAGACACGCCCAAGAATCATCTTAACAGGCACGACTCATAATAATCCCAAACAGCAAACAGCCGAACAGTTAATAGAGCTGATTGAAGCAACAATGGACATGAAGCTCACAAACCCAGTTTTGGACCAAAAGAAGTTGGACATGAATGAAAACCCACCTTTTGATTCCATTTATATAGAGTACAAAACTAGTCAAATCTGTGGTATGAGGGCTCAAGATAGTACTATCTTTGCATCAGAAATTGTCATGGGCAAAGGACATATGGGCAGCTTGCAAGGTGCTTGTCATGTCATTTTTCTTTAACTGGCTGCTAATTACCTAAGTATGTTTGCTGAGCCGTACACGTATGATATATTTAATTTTCCATATATACGTATTATCTCGTTCCCAGGAGAACTCAGTCTCTGGGAAAGGACATCGTGCTTGGTAAAGGAGTGGGGCAGTGTCAAAGAGGGAGCCCCTAGACGAGATGGACTCACACAATGGCCGCGACAGTGAGCTCAACCATCAGAGCGAGTGTGCGGATGGCACAGACCCGAGTCGTAGTTCAGTCTGTGGTGGAGAGGGTCGCTGTGAGTGAGAACAGCTGGATCACCCCCAACAACAGTCTTTCTTGATAATAGTTTTAACTGTGTAGGATCAATGGAGCTATTATAGGAGAAAACGACTGCCACTTTCCCTGGTTCTCAGTCCCTTCTGGATGGATGCTGATGATATCACAATGATATGTGCTGCTCCATACAGCTAGGAAAGGTACTAGGACCTCACAAAACTAGGCCTGGAGAGCTTTCTACTCCACACATTCAAAAGATTCACACTCAGGCACTACCTTTCTTCTCAGCATAAAGGCTAGGTAACCACACAAAACCAGGTCAGAAAGGCTTACGTGAGCAGTTAGAGCTATTATTTGAAAGACTATGTGGCATAAGCAATAATTACAAGCACTACTTGGCCAGGACCTGTGTGCAATATAAAACCCAATTCAGAAATCATCTCGGAAAGGAAAAATATTCAAGCACTTGAAAGAGCACACCAGCCACCCGGCGTTAACAGAGCCTTCTCACTGTCCACCCAAACCCAGCTTCCTTCTTCACTTTAGACACAGAGTAAGCCTATCTTTGCCATTTCTTCTGCGGTTTGGGGTGAGTATGTAACTGTATTCTAGTCCAAGGGGTGTAAGTGAAAGTTGGTAAGTGTAGGCCTTATCTACAGAAACCTCTACATGCTCGCCTATGCCTCTTTGGCCTTGTAGCTCAGCAGAACTGAGCCCACTCAGTTGAGCTGAACAGCCCTGTGTTGGCAGCTGGCAGAGCCTCTGATGCTTGGATCCTTGAGAGGCTGGAGCACCATCACTCTCTCAGGCTGCTCACCTCTGTGGTGCTGAGTCACAAGGAAAGATAAAGTTGATCGCATTTCAACCTGTAGGTGTCTTTGTTTTGAACTAATTGTTGACTTAGTGCAGTCCTGTCACGCAACGCAGATAAAAATGGAAAGATGGCAATAGAAGGAAACCGAGACATTCACTTAAGTTCGTGAGGGCTTGGCAGTGTAAATTTGAAAGGCAACTACTTATTGAACTAGCTGCAGCTAAGCCTACAATTCTACCATTGTATGTATAATATTTAGACACACATTTAAGCAGAAAACAAAGAAAAAATACATTCCAAACTAATAAATTGAGGGAAAAATTCTAAGTATCAAGAGGCTTGTCCAATAACATTTGTCCAAGGCTCACTGTATTCTCTCCCTGTGGGTAAATCGACCTGGAATATCTGTCTTTGATGCCAGAGAGCTGGGTAAGCATGGGGTCAGAGTATGCTGTGTAAGTTAAAATGGTTGGTACCACCAAGTTATGGATTATGATTTGCTCACTCTTCCATTAGGGACTCCCATGTCTGTATTTGCCAGTTTTTCTTTTTAGCTTGTATAATATTACGTACTTCTCTAATAAAAATATGCATTTGGACAACATGAATGGCATATACACTTAATGGGGATAATCCTGGTAAGCCCCAGCCATTATCAGTAGAATACCAAAGGCCTCTCTAGACATCCATCTTTTCTCTCCAACTGCAGTTGGCCTGGATCCACATGAAGCTTCCAGACTTGCCATTGTGATGCATGTGAAGTAAGAGGCGGTTTTGCTATGGTTAACCCAGGGATTCTCATTGCCTTTATTCCTGGGGCTCCTTCCATGCTTCCTGAACCCCTAGAATGTTGCTGACTTTGGAGACTGGTTCATCGATGGGTCAAAGTGTGTAACACACCAGCTCCTCTACGCCCATAAGGAAGGGGCACTGATACTGATGAGTTTTAGTTAGTAATGAAAATCTAGGATCGAATCTTTGCAGTTCTACATTGGTTGGTATCAAAGAGGGCCTGGGAGATGAGAAAGAACTGATATTTTTCTAGGAACTACGTAGAAAAGGGTATCACTGTGCTTGATCATTTGCTAGAAAAATGTACTATTCTTTTAGGCAAACAGCCAGACTCTTTACTCCTGGTATAAAGGTTAAATGCTGAGCTCCACTGTACCTGCCTCTGAAGACATATGTGTGTGTTTACAAGGAGCCCTGGTGGTTCTGCAGACTAGGCATTAGGCTATAACTGCACAGCTGGTTTTGCAAAACCACCGGCCCCTCTTCAGGAGCTCATACAGATGGAGGCTCAGAAACGCTATATGGAGTTGCTGAGTTGGAACTGATCCAGTGGTATTGGGTTTGGATATGTGTTTAACATTTTATATATATAATAATGATATTACATATACATACCATATATATATATATATATATAATGGAGCACATATATTATGTATAAAACATATGTGTGTCTGTATGTGTGTATACAGATGTCTGTTTCTGTGATTGAATTTTATTTTCATGCATACTTTCTTTCATACATATCACCACACACTCATATACACCTCCACTGGGCAAAACTGGATGAGGCATCCAGTTGGAAAGCAAAATCAAATTTACTATTTCACAGCTAAATTGGAATTGCACTATTTCACAGCTAAATTGAAATTCTGAAGTTCTGATGCTGGATTCTGATTCCACTCCCCATGCTTTCTAACAACTACTGTCTTACCACTGTCTCCGTTTATCAACCAATTAAAGTTCAAGTGGCTACCTTTAGTTTTAAAAATTATATCATTTAGAGTTGTTGCTGAGGATATATGTGGCAAAAAACACACCAGTTCAACACTTTCTCCATGCACAATGCTGTGACATCATTACATTCTCACCTATTGTTTCAGAATTGTTCCTTTCCCATTAACATAGCTTCCTGCCTCCTAAGTGGCCTAAGCTAACCTTTTTACCTGGCTTTGAATTCTAGTCAGAAACTACTCGAAAACTGTTTCCACCATTTAACAAATATACCTGTGAGTTAGTGAAATCATGTTTTGATAGTAGACAGCTGAAATTTGTTTGGTGGTTGTAGATTGGTTTAAAAGTGAATGAAATACAGCTGTATGGGCCCCCAATAAAATGATTTTTTAAAGGTGAATGAAATAGAAATTCAAACTAGCATAAAAAAATAAGCATGTCCGATCAGTATTTCCTGGTTTAGTCATGGCCAATGAAGCAAAATTGGGACGGACCCAAATGTGTGAAATGTGGGTGTACTGGATTGAGAACTGGAACGGCAACTGGAATGGACCAACACCCTGTTAGATAATCTTCCTCTCAGCAAACAGGTCTCTTGACTGGCAGAATCAGAAACAACAGTGTCTGGCTCAGAGATGACCAGCTGACTATACTTCTTTGAGTGTGTCTCTCTCCACAGACCTGGCAACATTCTAATCCCCGCTCCTGAAGGGCTCAGCATCCCTCCTCTGAGTCTCTCAATCCAGAGCCTCCACCCGTAAGGCTTCCTGTTTGTGTTAGGACTCAGTCCACCCCCAGTTTACGAATTCAGGTCTGTTCCTATTTCACTGCGTCAGCCAGTGATGCATTGCGTTATGACTCAATACACCCCCAGTTTACAAATTCAGGTCTGTTTCTATTTCACTGCATCATGACTAACCTGGCTCAAATTGGTTCGAAGCCCTGCACAAAATCTGTGATTTCAGAGACCTTATTGCTTTAACACACAGTGCTGATCAGAGTTTGGGCCCTGAACTACACACAGCATCAGCATCACTGGGAACTTTTCAGAAATGCAAATTCTCAGATCCAGTCTTGACTGATGCAAGCTAATGGCTGAGAACCACTGTTGGATAGTAGTGCTAATCAAGCACTGGGCTGCTGGCTGAAAGGCCTGGTGTTTGATGCCACCAGCCACTCGGTCAGAGAAACACGAGGCTTCTGCATCCATAGAGATGTGCAGTCTCAGCATTCCTGGGGAGCATTCCATTCTGTCTTACAGGGTCACGCTGAGTCTGAGTTGACCTGATGGTAGTGCTTTTGGGCGGAGTGACAAGTGAAGCACTCAACTACCAGCGGAAAAGTGAGTGGTTCACACGCTCCCAGAAATGTCTCCGAAGACAGGCCTGGAGACCACGTACGAAAGTTCACAACCTTGGAAACTCTATACAGCAATTCTACTCCGCCCACGTAGGGCATCAGTCAAAAGCAACTTTACATGCAAAAAAAAGAGAGGATGCCAAGTGGATTTAAAGAAGAGTAGTCTAAATATCATAAGTATATGCCAAAAATCATAGAAGATGACATCTGGGAAAACATGCTAAACTACTGGTAGAGGAATGCATACTCAAGCAAACTCATCGATGAGTGGAATGTAAAAACTCTTTCCAACTTTCTCAAACACTGACAAAAATGATGATTGCTAAGACAAGCAAAGTCATGATTTGTTCCACTACCAAAGAGTAAAATCAAAGTTGAGTTATCATGTTTCATAAATTAAGAAGGCAGAGTGCTGGTCCGGTTTTCCTAGGCCTTCTAGATTGGTCTTCTCACTAGATGCCTACACAACTTAGTCCACAGTGCAACACATTTCCAACATCACCCATTCACAACAGTCTTGGGAAAGGAACAAATGTCCAGGGGTCTGTCAGAAACAGTAGTGAAAGGGTCAGAGCAGTGAAACCAGAATAACGCTGGTGTGTTAGTCTGGGTACATTAGAGAAACAAATCCACAGAAAATCATATATATATATATGAGAGTTTTATATAAAAGCTAAGTATACATTAAGAAAGCATCCCAACCCATGAGAGAATTTTATATAAAAGCTAAGTATATTTTAAGAAAGCATCCTAACCCAGTGCTGTCCAAGCCCATTAAGTCCAACATTAGCCCATATATCTGACACAAATCCACAAAGTCTTCATCCATCTCACAAAACAGACGTAATGGTGCCGACTGCAGGAGGAAAGCTGAGTCAGTGAACGTGTAAGCATCTCAGCGCTGGCAGGGGTCCCCATGCGGCTGCTCCAGCACCCATGGGTTGCAGTGGAAGCAGATTCCCAACTCTCAACTCCAAGCCCACCCCTTTCTTATGAGGCTTCTGTCACCCGCATGCTTCCGTGTCTCTAGGAGGGAGGCACTGAGCAAAGCCTTGGGGCACGTGGAATGCTCTCTCCAGCCTCCAGCATTCTTCTCCAGCACACCTCTTTGAGATGCCTAAGAAGCTTTCGACACCCATGCTTCAGGACAACTCAGCAGCCAATGTTTTCTTAGGATGCTTTACTTGGTTTCATCGAATTACTTTGTACGCAGGTGTGAAAGACTGGCTCACCATTCGGCAATTATCCCCATTTCCCATCCTTCTTACTGAGGTGCAGAGACTACTTGCTCTGACTTGAGGCTTGGGTATGTGACTTGCTTTGGCTCATGAGCTGACATGATGCAAGGAGAAAACATTCATCTGCTTGCAGAGTTTGGCTTCCCATTGGCAGGCCTGCAAACGGACCTACAAAGAACATACTCTACAGTCGCATAACTGAGTGTGGGGAGTTGCAAAAACATTGGCAAAAGTGAAAGGTTTCTAAGCATTCATTCGTTCAACCACCACAATTCAGTTCAAAATCAAACGTATTAGAATGAGGGCTGTCTCTGGAAGCACTCACTGGTATTGTAGATTTTTTCTTTCTTTTTTTTTTTT
>NW_022103915.1:90379206-90388580 GCF_000313985.2 Echinops telfairi | reverse complement strand
CTCCTCAGGGATGTCTTGCAGGAAGTGAGCCTTGCCAGCTAAAGCAGAGAACTGGCTAAGGCAGCTGCACCCTGGTCCAACCATCACAAAGTAAGAGACCCGAGAGCTCGAAAGGCGAGGCTCACTGAGCCTTTAACCCTCCGCCCTTCAATTAACCCCACATGTGTTTATTGGCCAGGTTGGCACAATAAACTACCTCAAGCCGCTTCCCTTTTTTTGGTTCTTTTAGAATGGCAGTGCTAACCATTTAGGAACACATAGCCTCTAACTTTGTATTCACCTTTATACTGATGCAGATTTAAAAATCACACTCAACAACCCAATAATCACCAAAGCACCCATCTTCCAGAAAGCCACACACTTGTTATAATAAAATTCAGGCTACAAAAGGAAATGAATTCTCATCACTAGGTGGCAGTCACAATACTTATTTCAACTTCACCAAGCCACAGGCCAATACCTGAAGGATTTGTTGGAGGGTGAGAGCAGGAGCAGACACAAGGGTGAGCCGCAGCTATGAAATTCGGGCTCTCCTTTGACATGAAAGGTTGACTGATAAGAACAGTGGTTATGCATTGGCCTGATAACTGCAAGGTCAGCCAGTAGAAACCACCAGTCACTACCAGGGGGCTTTCTCTTCCCGTAAAGGGTTAACAGTTAAAGGGAAACTCACAGGAACAGTTCGACGCTGTCCTATAGGGTCAAATGAGTCAGCATGATTCAATGGCAGTGAGTTTCATTTTTTGATTCCAGGAAAAATTAGAATAAGTAAGAGATATTTCCAGTTATCATGTTCCCTCAAAGTTACAAGTGGCCCTGCAGTCCAATTATTACAGATCCGAGGAGCCCTGGTGACACAGGGTTAAGGGACTTGGCTACTAGCCATAAGGTAGACAACACGAACCCTCTAGAGACTCCATGAGAGGAAAAGGTAGCCACCTGCTTCCATGAAGGTTTGCAGGCTTAGAAACCCTATGGCACAGTTCGCCTCTGCCCTGTAGGGTCCCTGCAAGTCAGTCTTTAGAACTACAGCGCAGTGGGGGTTACTGGTTCCACGTTTGAGCTCGGAGCCCTGGTGGGGTAGTGGGTTCTGCATGGGGCTGCTAACCACAAGTCAGCAGTTTGAACCCACCAAACTCTCCAAGGGAGACAGATGAGGGTTTCTGATCCCATGAAGATTTACAGCCTCTGAAATTCACGGGGCAGTTCTACTCTGTCCCAAAGGATCACTGTGAAGTGGAACGGACTCCGCGGTCGTGCGTTTTCTAGGTTACCCTCAAACACACAGCAGTGAAACCCACAACAGGAAGCAAGAACATGAAAAGCCACAGGCAAATATCAAAGCAGGAACATCGTGGAGAAACGATATTAGAACAAAATAGCAAAAGGAGACTTAAAGTCAGAACCTCTGGACCTTCCATGTTTGAGGCACGCATCTCACCGAACGTTCGCTGACTGTGACATTCCAAGGCCAAAATGACCGACTACGGAGCTGGTGACCAGGACCAGATTTGCTCCTTAGTCTACAGAATGGGATCCCCAGATGGTAAAGGGAACATGTTCTATATCGTAAAATGATCATGAAGGCTCTATAGTGAATCAGAGACATGTATACATCATAGGTGTATAAATAGATTTGGGCCTCACACTTAATTCTAGGTCCCCCATCTAAGAACCATTAGTTCTTCTGACATGACCCTACTGGCTATTTGCCCTCATGAAGAGATAACTTGATATATGGTTCCACAGCAATATGTGGTGGAGAAATCAGATAGTGCCCAGCTATCAGAGAGAGTAGCATCTGGGTTCTCAATGGTTGGTTTTGTAAAAAGCAGTCATCTAAATGAGGTGTCAGCTAAGTCCGCATGGAAGAAGCACACCAATCTGTGTGATCCAAGTATTAGAATTATGCGCATCCAAAGGAGGTAATAGTATCAGAGCTTACTTTCTGAACACCTGGTGTGCAGAAAAGCTATGGATGACAGAGGAAGACCAAAATCCATTTGCAGGGACCCCACAACAAGTAAGACCACCAGTGAATCTCCTCTGACCATAGTCCAGGTGTACGAATAGGCTTGCTACCAGACAGAGAGCACTATAATATTAATTATACCAGATGTCGTTACATTAACATGAAACATCTTCTCATTTGGTCTCCCTTATGACCCATTTTAAAATTGTTTCAGTTTTTAATATTTTCTGTTTTCTTTTATATTGAGGTTTTTCTCTGTTTGGTTTGGTTATGGTCATTGGTCTTGTTCACTTGCTAGTTTCTTGTCCATGTTGCGTATGGTTTTTTGTACATGAAATCCAGGATAATACAGCTGTAGACATTAACGGGATTACTGATTGCCTAGGAGCACAATATAAGGGAGGTTGAAGGGAAAGGGAAAACCAGTAACAATGGGCGTGAGAAGAAAATGTTCTGAAATTGATTGTGGTGATAATTGCACAACTTTTCTCAATATCACTGAACAATTAAATTATGTGATATGTGAATTATATGCCAATAAAACTATTTTTAAAACAGCACTTCATAAGTCACGAACCTGAAAACTGAGTTTCTAAAACATAAAGAAATGTAAATGCCAAAACTGACAACAAAATCAGTCACTGGATAAGGAACCAGTCAGGGTGTTGGAATCATTTAAGGCAACATTTAAATATTAAATTTTTTAAAAACACTTTAGTTAGGTTTATAATATTCACCCCAAGCAACGAAAGGAGCACACAGAGGGAGGGGAGGCTGGGAACAAAGGCACAGAAACAGGTTGTGGTTGTTATTGTGGTTGTTGGGGGCCATGGATTCTGTTCTAACTCAAAGCAGCCCCCATCCTCAGGAACAATACACCACTAAGTCCTGCACCCTCCTCGCCATTGTTCCTGTGCCTGCGCCCATTGCTGCAGCCACTGAGTCAATCCACGCCCCTCAACTTTACCAAGCATGATGTCCTTCACCAAGGACTAGTCCCTCCGGAGACTGGTATGTCCAAAGAACGGGAGATGAAGTCTCATCTTTGCCTGTAAGGAGCATTCTGGCTATACTTCTTCCAAGAGGGGTCTGTTCTTTTGGTACTTTTAATATTCTTCACCAACACCATAGTTCAAATGCATCGATTTTTCTTCAGTCATCCTTATTCTCTGCATATCAGGCAATTGAAAATACCATGGCTTGGGACCTTAGTCCTCAAAGTAACATCCTTGATTTTCAACACTTAGAGAGGTCTTGTGCAGCAGTTACCGAATGCAATGTGCACTTTGTTTCTTGACTACTGTTTCTATGGGCATTGCTTGTGGATTCAAGCAAGACAAAATCCTTGACATCTTCAATCTTCTCTCCGTTTACCATGATGTTACCTATTGTTCCAGTTGTGAGGCCTCCATTACATTGATTTGTAATCCACACTGAAAGGTTGCAATCATTGATCATCATCAGGAAGAGGTCCATGTCCCCTTCACTTTCAGCAAGCAAGGTATGTCATCTTGGTCTTGCGGTTATTAATAAGCCTTCCTCCCATCTTGATGCTGCATTCTTCTTCATATAAGGCAGATTTTCTGATTTGCTCAGTGTAGAGATTGAATTAGTGTGGTGGCATGCATCTGATGCACATCTTTCTTGATTTTAAACTACACAGTATTCCCTTGTTCTATTCACACAATTGTAACGTAGTGTTCTGGAATTCCCATTATTCTCAAGGCTTTCCATAGCTTGTAATGAGTCACAGAGTTGAATGTCTTTGCATAGTCAATAAAACACAAGTAAGCATCTTTCTGATATTCTCTGCTTTGAGCCAAGATCCATCTGACATCAGCAATGTTATCCCTCGTTCCACATTCTCTTCTGAATTCATCCTGAACATCTGGCAGCTTCCTGTCAGTGTATTGCTGCAATCATTGTTGGATGATCTTCAGCAAAATTTAACTTGTGTGTAATATCAATGATAATGTCCTATAATTTGTACGTTCTTTTGGGTCACCTTTCTTTGGAATAGATACAAACACAAATCTCTTCCAGTCAGTTCGCCAACTAGCCGCCTTCCAAATTTCTTAGTGTAGATGAATGAGTGCTACCAGTGCTTTATCAGCTTTTTAAGAAATTTCATTTGATATTCCATCAATTCCTAGAGCCTTGCTTTTGGCTAATGCTTTCAGTGCAGCTTGGACTCCTTCCTTCAGTACTGTTGGTTCTTGTGCATATGCTACCTCTTGAAGGCTGAATGTTGACTAGTTCTGTTTGGTACAGTGACTGGGTATTTTTCCTATCTTCTTCCGATGCTTCCTGCATCATTCAGTATTTAAAATTCAATAAAATATAGGGAATATGAAAGTGCAGTTATTGAGATGAAAAGCTCAAGATCTGGATGAACTTTGGAGCAGACAAAGTAAGAATCTGTCAGTAAAAGTTAATAGTGAAGAGTTAACCAAAAAAGCATCGCAGGACAATAGATTAAGAAATGATGGCACTGGTAAAAGGATAGTAAAGTAGACAAATGAAACAAAATAAAAAGCTTATTCACAGAACCATGTACATATGGCTTTATAAGTGGCTGACGTTACACTGAAATGTGTGGGGGATGGAAAAATTCCAAAGTTTCATAATTCAAACCAGACTCAAAAATAGATTTCAATCAATTAAAAATCAAACATGTACAGTATAACAGTAAACGACTAGAATATTAAGAAAACGACTAGAATATTAAGAGTAGCCTTACATTATGATGCTTCTTAGATCAAAAGCATATCAGAAAGGAAAATATGTATATATTCATCTACATTAAAATTACCAAAATTATGTTAAAAGTTGCCATTTGAAAGTAGCAAGGTACGCCACCTATAAAGAAAAGGTATTTGCAAAGCATATAACCCATAAATTAACATAGAGAACAGATAACCAATTCAGAAATAAAACCTGAGCAACCTGAAATAAAATGGGCATAAGAAAGGGACAGTCAATTCTTGGAAGAGGAATTCCACATGGCTGATAAACCTACAAAATTATACTCAATCTCCTTTGTCCTCAATGCAATGCATATTATGACCAGGAATTGCTTTAACATCATTTCATAGCAAGCAGGATCGGGAATATTAAAAAGCCCACTAATCCTAATTGCTGGTGAGAATTAGTAAAAAGGAGAATAACACAGACTGTTGAAGAGAATTCTAACAGCTAATCATTTTGAAGAGATCATTTTGACAATTGCTATTAAATTTGAAAGTACATATAAATAAAACCAGAAACTAAAGTTTATGCCCTAGTGCAAATATTGATCAGCAACACAAACATCAAAAAGAACACATATAGAGGTATTTATAGTAGTCAAAAATAGGAATAAACCTGAATTTTTATTAACAGGTAAGTTATGGTATATCCAACCAAGTATACAGGCATTAAAATGAATGAATTGGCCATTTATCTACATCTCTCTATATTAACAAGGCAGATGAATGTCACAAATAATTTTAAAAGGAAAAAAACAGTTTTTTTTTCCTTTTAAATATATAATGTGACTTCCAGCAAGATGGCGACTGAGGAACATACACCAGAGGGACTCTGCAGAAATCAGCACAGGAGAGTCACTGAGAGGGCAATTCCACACTGCTGGGTCACAGGAGGAGCATCATAAAGATAAGTAGGCACAGATCCACTAGGTCAGCAGTTCTCAACCTGTGGGTTGTGACCCCTTTGGGGGTTGAACAACCCTTTCACAGAGGTCACCCGATTCATAACAGTAGCAAAATTACTGTTATGAAGTAGCAATGAAAATAATTGTATGGTTGAGGGGGTCACCACAACATGAGGAAATGTATTAAAAGTTTGAGGCATTAGGAAGGTTGAGAACCACCACATAAGGTTTTGAGGAGCTGTGGGCTTTGGGTTTACCACTGTGGAGGCCAGCTAAGGCTTAACCTTAGCCCTTCCACAGTCTTGGCCAGAGCCAGGCTCCTTCAGCAGGCTCAAGGGCTTTATCTCAACACAGCCACAGCTTGCCACTGCCTCAGGGAAGGGTTCAAACACCTATAGCCCCGCAGTCAGTGATCAGGGTTCAACTATAAAGTTACTTTTGTTTCTCTCACTTCTCTCTGTTCACCCACAGTCTCAGTGGGCTCAGTTTTTTTGTTTGCTTGTTTGTTTTGTTTTTCTCCTCTCTCTCCTCTCACATGCCACTGCCAGCCTCCAGGCCATTCCCTTTCACATAGGGCAATTAGGCCTGCCCTCCATCAAGCTTGGGGAACTGTGACCTCTGCAGAGTAACACACAGCTGGGGAAATCACACCCACCTTCTGATTCTGGGGAACTCACACTTATATTCAAAGGGCACTTTAAGTGGCTGGGGGAAACAAGAGGCTTGGGAAATTCAGCCCATCTTCCACTACAGGGAAATTCATGCCTATCCTCCAAGGCCCTCTAAGCAGCTGGGGGATGTCCCTCCTGCCCTTTGGGGTGCTCCACTTGGGTTGGGGAACCTCTGTCCACCTCCTACGGCACTCCATATGGCTGGGGAGCCCCTGCCCATTCTCCATGGTCCCATGTGGTTGATGGAACTTCCTGCCACCTGCCAAAGTGCCTCACATGGCCTAAGGCAGCTCTGACAACAATCTCCAGCCATCCATGCTGCTTCGGGAACCTCTACCCAACCTATATGGCAATCTGGCCGACTAGCACAATTCTGCCATCATCTGTGGTGCTCTACACCAAAGTGGGCACACCCACCGGCCCTCTGCAGCATTCCAATTGCAGCAGGCACACGTGAGTGCCCTCTGAGGCTCCCCAGGCCACCGTGGGCCACACCATCACAGCTTCTTGTGAGATCACCTATGCAGCACCATGTTGAGGGTCCACAACCACCCAACCAGCATGCCCTTAGAGGATCATCCGACTTGCCCTCGAAATAACAGAATACTTGTTGGCTAGGGAAAGAGTTAAACCACAGGTGGATAAAGCATAGCCCAACCCCACAGTGCAATTTGCTGCAGGGAGTTCAAGGAAGAATTCCTATGAGTCTCCCAAAGACAGAGTTCCAGTGCTCTACAACTCTCTGAAGAATGGTGCTGGGCACCTCTAAAAAAAACACAATGCAAGCAACAATCAGCCCTAACACCCTCAACAAAAAAAACCCAGGAGAAACAAAAGGCAATGTTTTAAAAATTCCTGAACCTAACAATGTGCATAGAAGAAGCAGACATTGATCTGCGATGTAAAGAAACCTTCAGAATGCTGCTTGGAGTCATACAGGAAATGAGGGAAACAATAGAGAAAAAGGATGCAATCATAGTGGAGATAAAGGCCACACACCAAAGGGAAACACAAGACATAAGGGATAAAATAACAAAATCCAGTAGCAAATTAGCAGACTTCACCAACAGACTTGAGGAGGCACCAATGACCTAGAGAATAACCATGCAGACTTCAACAAACAGGAAAGGTAGTCAAGTAGGATAATCAGAGAAGCTGAAGAACACCTGAGATCCATGTCTGACGCTATTAAGAGGAACAACATTAAAACAATGGGTCTACCTTAACAAGACACAACGAATAAGTCAATGGCAAAAATAGTAAGAGAATTCTTAGAGGAAAACTTCCCCAGCTTAAAAAATAAAAACCAGGCAACCATTCAGGAGGCTGAAAGAACACCAGCTAGACTGAATCCCAAGAAGAAGTCACCAAGGCATATAATAGTTAAACTATCCAACTGTGAAAAAAAGAAAAAAATCATGAGAGCTACTAGGGAAAAACAAGCAGTAACCTATAAAGGTACCCAAATAAGAATATACCCAGACCTATCAGCGGATACTATGAAGAATAGGAGAGAGTGGAGTAACATATTCCAAAAATTGAAGGAAAATTATGCAAGCCCAAGAATCCAGCCATATTATCTATCAAGATAGATGGAGAAGTAAGAGTCTTTCCAGATAAGGAAAAACTCAAAGAATACATTAAAAGAAACAGCCCTACAAAAGATCCTTGCTGGCCAAGTATGGGCACAAATAAGAGACCAACAGATAGAACAACCCTACCCAGAGGGCAACAAAGAGAAAACAGCCCCAGAGATAGGATTGGATCAAGGGTGTAAAGAAGGCAAGAATGAACCCCCCCACCCCACCCCACACACACACACACATGCACAACACATTGAATATAAAGGGAGGTTGGAAAACAACCAACTCAAAAGGTACAAGATGACATCACAGAGTCCACATATAGATGTAATAACCATGAATATCAATGGACTGAAATCAGACATTAAAAGGCAGAAGCTAGCAGACTGGCTTAGAAAACACAACCCGTTAATCTGCTGCCTACAGGAGACACATCTCAAGATTACATACAAAAATAGCCTGAGGATCAAAGGCTGGAGAAAAATATACCAAAGAAATGGCAATTCAAAAAAAAGCAGGACTTGTGATCCTAATCTAAAAAAAAATTGATCTCAAGGTGCTTACCATAACAAGAGATAAAGAGGGGCACGGCACTCTGTAATGAGCAAGGGAAAAGTAGACCAAGAATCAGCGAGCATAATAAATATATATGCACCCAATGAGAGACCCGTGAAATTTGTCAATCAAACACTCCAAAAGAATCAAAAAGAAATTACAGGGTCAACAATTATAGTAGTTGACTTTAATACACCACTCTCTGAGAAAGATAGATCACAGGGAAAGAAGCTTAACAAGGAGGCCACAGATCTAAACATTATGATTAGATGACTTGACCTGATAGATATTTTCAGAGCTCTCTAGCCCAAATCAAAAAAATGCACATGCTTTTCAAGTCCACCAGGCACATACTCGAAAACAGACCACATGTTGGGGCACAAATTGAATCTGTGTAAATTCAAGCACATAGACATCATACGGACTTCTCTGATCACTGTGCCATAAGACTGGAAATCAACAAAAGGACAATTAAGAAAACAAAGGCAAACAATTGGAGGATCAATAAACCTCTATTGGAAAATGAGTGGGTTCTGGCCCAGATCAGAGATGAAATTAGGAGGTTTCTAGAAACCAAAGAAAATGAGAATATGATGTACCAAGCCCTTTGGGACACAGCAAAGGCAGTTATCAGAGGAAGTTTTATAGCAATACAGGCACACACGAAAAAGGAACAGAGACTTACATTGATATGCTGACACAAAACTTACAGCAATTATAGCAGAGTCCACAGGACAATCCTACTAATAGCAAAAGAAAAGAAATAATAAAAATCAGGACTGAGATTCATGAGAGGGAAAACAAGAAAACTATGGGAAAAATTAATGTAGCTAAAGTTGGTTCTTTGAAAGGATTGGCAGAATTGACAGACCGCTGGCAAACCTAACCAAAGAAAGGAAAGGAAAAAAAACAAATTTCAATAGCAAGGATGATGAATGAAA
>NW_022103915.1:90344982-90378380 GCF_000313985.2 Echinops telfairi | reverse complement strand
AATGCTTCCTCCCCCCACTATCATGATCCCGATTCTACCTTACAAACCCGGCTAGGCCAGAGCATGTACACAGGCACAGATAAGAGCTGGAAACACAGTGAATCCAGGAAAGATAAACCTCTCAGGACCAATAATGAGAGTAGCAATACCAGGAGGGAAAGGCTAAGGTAGGGACTGAAAGGGGGAACCGATCACAATGATCTACACACAACTCCCTCCCTGGGGGCGGACAACTGAAAAGTGGGTGAAGGGAGACATCACACAGTGTAAGACATGACAAAATAATAATTATTTATAAATTATCAAGGGTTCGTGAGGGAGTGGGGGTAGGGATGGGGGGGGGAATGAGGAGCTGATACTAAGGGCTCAAGTAGAAAAAATGTTTTTAAAATGATGATGGCAACTAATGTACAAATGTGCTTGACACAGTGTATGTATGTATATATTGTGATAAGAGCTGTATGAGCCCCCAATAAAATGATTATAAAAGAAAAGAAAAGAAAATGTATATTGCAGTTCATATACTTTTAAGATATAAAAATCACTATATTTTGTTTTAGAATTATATATACATAAAATTATAAAGAAGTATATAGCATGAGTAAACAATTTCACCTAATAGTAAACTTAGAGAACACAGGAGGCTTCAACTGTATCTATGCTTTGTTTCTTAAGTTAGGTAAAGAATAGTTGCAGTCATTGAATGCAACTAACATCATAGCCTTAAAATACAGAAATCAAGTAATGACAGGAATAAAGTAACAAAATTAACAAATAACTTGATAGATTAAGAAAACCCCTTCATCACACACACACACACACACCCCACAGCAAACACACACACACACATATATCCCACAGCCCCACAACATGTACCCTCTGAGTGATTTTCAGCTAGCAATGAGAGCACTCCAGAGTTTGTGTCCCCCATATAGCATTTATAGGATTAGATAAGCTGCTCCAGGATAGGTGATGTCACCCGCTGCGTCTGCTCAGCGGGGTCCCCACACAGAGGTGTCAGGGGAAGAAAGACCTTCTGAGGTGAGATGCAAGCGCATTACATTAATGGAAGGTTAGAAAGGGGGCCTACGTTCCAAAACAGCCACACTTTTTCCCACTGTTGATGGTGATGTGGGGATGGTCATTTCCCCCCTCAATTCTCCTAGTTTGGAATTAATTACGTATTTCGGACTTTAAAATAAATTATTTTGAATATTTCAAATTTTCAAATATGCATGTTGAAATAATGAAATACATTAAATATACATATTTAATTTTAAAAGTAGAATTGGGTTAAACTTTATAACCCATGAGAGAAAAACTGCCTACCTCAAACAGAAAATACAAATTACTAGGTAAGAGGGGGGGTGCGAAAATCTTCACCTGGCATATCTAAGCATTCGATCGACTTAACTAAACATGCTCTGCTCTTCGGATAGTGCCTCAACTCGTAAAACTGACAGAGCCCTTTATTTAGGACCAACACAGTCACCCTCAGGAGATGGGGGTGAAGGTCAGTCTCTGGAGAGGGAGGTGGAATCCAGCCAAGCTTTAACTTGGATGAGAGTAGAATGTTCTCTACAAACCAGGCCAGACAAGGGCCCAGGAGGCCAGATCACCTGCCCAGGTTTCTAAAGGAGACTAGACACGCCCATAACCCACATGATGGAAAATTACTCAGCAGTGTAACATAAGATGGGGGTGGGGTGGGGTGTGTGTGCAGGACTTCAACAGGTTCATGAAAACGTTGAATGAAAATATAATGGAATCCTTCCACGAACGTTCTGAAGCCCCCTTGCATTCCAATTGCCATTGTGTTTACTGCCTGCCTCTGGGCTCGGTATACAGCCTTAAGTTGACATTTTCAAGTTCATGCCCTTAATTTTGATGCCAGGGATGAGCTACCCTATTAGCAATGACAGAGGAAACAGCACAATGACAGTTTGGGATGGACAGCTGAGTCACAGTCTCTCTGCAGCAATGTGGGAGCAGGTGGGACTCCAGCCCAGAAAGCATGGTCAGTACACCGTCTGGTGTGGCTCATGCTTTCAGAGGGTTTCCAGATCCAAAAAGCAAAAAATACAGGATTCGCCTGGTTAAACATGAATTTCAGATGTGCAATGAGATATTTTGTGATGGTCCTGTGCAATCTGTGGGGCGAGGCTACACTAAGTACATGTTCACTGTATAGCTCAGGCTCACATGTGACTGGGTGTCCGGTATTGAGAGAAAACTTTACGCTAAATGGAAGGCAGCACATGTACACAGCAGGGACAGACTCATCCTGGGACCCTTTGGGTATCCAAAAATGCTGGGGTGAGGTGGGGGGAAGCCTTCCAATTCAATGTGCCTCTTCTTTTAATCTGTTAGATTTTGTTGTGTAAACATCTTATCTATTTTCATTTTATTTTTTTACCTGAGAAATTTGACCTTTTTAGACCATTTCCCACTGAAGCTGTTATGAGGAAGTTATGTATCTAGCTTTCAAACTGAACCACATAAAAAATAAGTGAGTAAGTTGCAATTTACAGACAACCCCATATTAGGTTTGGGGAGACTAAGAATCTTTATAGGAGCAGACAGCCTTATCCTCCTGCAGAGCAGCCGCACTGACCTTGGGTTACCAGTCTCATGCTTTCCTATAAGGCCACCCGGGATCCTTTAAAAGTGACCAGACTGAGCACTAATGCTCCCACTGAAATGGAAACGACAACATGCATGCACACACACGCACACCATGAATATACATAACACTTGCTTTTCCTTCTAGTAGAGAGTTAAGAGTATGGTGGATGAGAGCCTATAATAAAAAGCATACATTGATTTGCTCATAGGCACAGTCCAGCTGCTACTCAAAGGTTATAATAACACACAGCTAAGAAGCAGGCATGCAGTCCAGCCCTCTGTGATCACGCTAGTGGTACTAAAGGCATCCAAGGTTATGATAATACACTGCTGAGAACCAGTCATGCACATGTCTGATTACCTTTTGAACCTGTTGCAGGCTACGAAAGTCACAATCGGGAAAGATAAACTAGAGATGTAAATAAATAAAAAAAGAAGGGGGGTGGATTAAACTTAGCCATCAAGTAGAATCCAATGCACAGGGTCCTTGTAGGACAGAGTAGAACTGTCTGTGCCCCGGGGCACAGGCTGTGCATCTTTGTGGAAGTAGCCTGCCGCCTCTTTCTCCTACAGGGTGGTGAGTGGACTCCAGCTGCCACCCTTCTGGTTCCGGCCAAGATCATAATCATGTGCCACCATGGCTCCTCAGACTGGAGCGAGCAGCAGCTACTTTGTGAAAGCCCCAACTCCACCATCCCCCACCCAACTGAACCCACAATGACTCCCACATCAATTCCACTGCCATCGAATCGATTCTGAAATCCCAGCTGCCCCAAAGGGCAGAGAACTGCTCCTGAAGGCTTACAAGACTACAAATCGTTTCAGGAGCAAAAAGTCTCATCTTTCTCCTGCAGTTGGTGGGTTTAAACAGCTAACCTTGCAGTTAGTCCAATGCTTAACTCACCAAACTAACATGGCTCTTGGAAGTCCCAATAGAAAGCTTTTATTTTAATGATTCTCAACCTTGCTCACATACTAGACTCCCTTAAAGAGGTTGAAAAGGTGCTTGTGGCTGGCTCCCAGCCCCAGAGTTTGATTTGTTTTATGAGATGCACACTGGGCAGAAGGACCTTTGAAAACTCTCCAGGTGACCCTAATGCACAGGCCCGGCTGAGAATCATGGCCATTGTTAGTATTTGTTGGTCTTTACCCCCAGATAAGTAAGGCTAGAAAAATGATACTTACATCTAGGTCAGTGTTTCTCAACTTTTCTAATGCCGCGACCCTTTAACACAGTTCCTCATGTTGTGGTGACCCCCAACCATTGGAAATATGTTTTTTCCGATGGTCATAGGCAACCCCTGTGAAAGGGTCACTCGACCCCAAAAGGGGTCGCAATCCACAGGTTGAGAACCACTGCTCTAGGTAGTGAAAACTATGGTCCTCCGCCATTCACTGCTAGCTTTAGGCTCTCCTCTGTCCAGGCTGAAGAGGCAGCAAAAGCTAACTCTGCACTAAGCCCAAAGCTGAGATGTAAATGCACTGGGTTCTTCTGCACTCCAATGCGGTTTAGTTGACATCCGACTGTACACAAACAATGTCCAAAGGATATCGGCTCATTCCCTAGAAATACTGGGTTCAGTCTAGCAGCACATCTCCAGCTTGGTGCTGGCCAGTGTGTCCTGCCCACTCTTGGTAACAAACGCTCACCAGGAAGCACCTCCTCCTTCCCCAGCAGCCCCAGTTTGTGGGGCAAATCCAGGTGAAGTCTCGATTAGCTCTGTTGCAGAGAAACCCCCAACCCCTCAAGTTCTTCAAACACCTGCCCTGTTCTACTGATAGGATAGTACACCAAACCCTAAGAAACAACGTCTTAGCTACAAGAATGGAAAAGGATACTGACAAACGAACCATCGCACACAAATCATATGCCTCCTGGGCTTCTGTGACTAGTGAGAACGTTCCTCATTAGCCTATGAAATGACGCAGACAGAAGTCCTCTAAGATTAAAGCTAGCTGGAAGAACATGCACACAAATCAAATTGGGAAGTCACAGAATCTGAAGGAGAGACTCCTACAAGTCACTTGGGCCAGCAACCTTCAGAGTTCTTATGAAGAAGGAGCTGGTACCCAACTGACTTTAGAGCATAGAGCGGTGCAGGCCCGTGCACAGGTGGAAACTGCATCTATGATCATACAAGAAAAGACATCACACAGTCGGTCAGCAGCATGTGGGGGAGTCTAATGCTTTCTACTATATTCTGAGAAGTCTCTTGGGGCCTTTAAATGAGAGGTGTTTTGGGGTAGGTTTTGAGAGAAGGGATGGAAAGGGTTTGGAATAGCAGCTGATTAAGGACAGAATAATGTGGAGTAAGAAGACATGAGAGAGAGTTTGTGGGCAGCACTGAAGGCACACTTTTAACGAGAGAGCAGAAGTTCATATCAGCAGAACCTTTGTAGTTACATGTTTCTCCTGCAGCTAGTCCCGAGAAGCACATGTATAGCTAGTTCTAAGGCTGGGATTTGCCAGGTGGCTATTAAGGAATGCCCAAAACCCTCAAATGTACTGCCACTGAGTCAACTCTGACTCATAGTGACTCGACAGGGCAGGGTAGAACTGCCCCTGTGGGCTTCCAAATCTTTACTGAAGTAGAAAGTCTCATCTTTCTCCCAAGGAGTGGCTGATAGGTTCACACTGATGACCTTGAAGTTATCAGGCCAACGTGTGTAATTAATCCACTCTGCCACCAGGGCTCAATAAAGAAGGCATTGGGTTAAAAATAAATAAATAAAAGCCAGCAAAACACAAGGTTTCACTGCGAATGGCCCTAAGGTACAGGCAAGGGGACTTTAAAAGGTTTGGGGAAAATTGAGTAGAGAGCTAATGGAATTTGTGTACCCGCTTTTTGAAGCCTGCTCATGTCTATCACCCAATCTAAATGTCAGAGAGAAGTTAGTAAAGAAAAGCGGGAATGAGACAATAAGGAGCATCGCATCCACGAACAAGGGGCGGAAGATGGAATAGTGGGCAGAAATTGAGATGTGAAAATCGATCATTTCCAAAGGAAAGCACTAAAAAAAAAGCCCCCACAAGATCTAGGTTGAAAACACAGACAGTATTCACCTAATGAAATGGAAAAGACTAGCACTGGTCAGACAGGAAGACCGAGTTATCCATGTGCTCACTGAAGGGGACCTGGGACCTGGGACATCAACAGATGGGTGCGACATGGAAAAGGAACCTTGAAAATTATCCCACATTTCCCCGACCCAGAGAGAGACCAAGGTCATGTGACCTTTCTGCGGACCAATGTTCTGACTCAATGAATTCTTATTTTATTTGGGGGAGCGCTCCCAAGGCAAAGATAATGTATTTAACTGAACACACATAGCTATGTGCTTAGTAAGGAGTTCTGTGGTATACAACAGTTAAGCATTTGGCTGCTGATGGAGAGGTTGGCGTTCAAACCCACCCAGTGGCTCCACAGGACAAAGAAACACCTGTAAAAACTGTTGTTTAGGTCAATGTTTGACACTGAGTTTTTGCCCACACACAGGAAGCCTGGAGAGGAGGGTTTCCCTGTAGAGGGATTATAGGGTTGCTGGCCCTATAATCATGGGAGTAGAGTGCAGCTCTTTTCTCCCCTCCAGTGGCTGGTGGGTCCAAACTGCCAACTTTTTACTTAGAAACCAAGTGTTGAATAGCGATGCCACAGGGGGCAAAGAGGTGGGGGCGCCTTTTCCTGTAAAGATTACACCCTAGAAAGCCCTGTGGGGCAGGGCCACTCAGTCACATGCATCAAAATGGACTCAACAATGCCTAACACAGAGTCACTAGGATCTGGTGGTGATGGGTCCCCTGAGGTGTCTTGGAAGAAAGAGCTGATGATCTGTTTGCAAACTCAGGGAGAATGAGGACCCTGCAGAGCACAGGTTTTATGACAGGGTTTTGGGTCAACTTCACTGGGCCAAATTCTCAGTGATTTAGCAGTTAATGCATTGAAATCTCCTTCCTCCCCGCCAACCCCATGATCACATCTCCTTGAGGGTATAACCTGCTTCCACATCATTAGACCTTATGGAAAAGCATCTTGCTGGGACTGGGTCCTGCATCTAGCTCATGGTCTAACCTCCTGTTCTTTGGGTTTAAGTCACAAGCCTGCTGGCCTCGGGTTCATCAGCCCCTGCAACGATGAGTCAGAAACCTCCAGCCTGACATCGGAGCTTAAGATTTAGAAACCTGCCCTTCTCTATAACTGACGCAGACATAAGTATCACTGACTTTGCTTCTTTAGAGAACCCATCCTGAGCCAACTCAACTATGACATACACAGGCTCACAAGGAGTGGCACAAGCTAGACAGCAACTGGCTTGGTTTATAATTCTAAAATCAAATGAATAGTAACACTTATGCAGCATTTTATATTTCTAAGCCATGTTTTTATGCTTTGTTAACGAAACATTTAATAGACGATACCTCTGATGCTAAGATATGCAATATTCATAAACCAATAATAGAAATGCTGCTTATTATAATTATAAAATGCTAATTATAAAATCTAATTGTAAGATGCTGCAAATATAGTTGTAAAGCACATATTTATGCGGAAAATGTACAGCAGCTATCATATTGTTTCCATTAGTAAATGGAAAATATAATAACTTACTATAATTTTTAGGTAAAATATAATAACTTACTATAATTTTTAGTATTATCTTCACATCAGAGGTAGGTAAATGAAAACACAGAGAGCTTAAATAACTTGCTAAGAACACACAGGGCTATAAGGAAGAGAGCTAGAATTGGTATCCAGGAAGCCTAGCTCCAGAAGCTAAACTCTCAGTGAGTATACACCTTAGGTTGCCGTTAGATGCCATCAAGTCAGCTCCAACCCATTGCGACCCTATGCACAACCGAAGAACAAAACACTGCCTGGTCCTGGGCCATCCTCCCAATTGTCCCCATGCTTGAGCCCATTGTTGTAGCTACTGTGCCAATCCAGCTCCTTGAGGGCCTGCCTCTGTTTCCTGCCCCTCCACTTTACCAAGCATGTCATCTTTCCCCAGGGACTGGTCTCTTCTGACAAAGTATGTAAGACAAAGTCTCACCATGCTTACCTCTAAGGAGCTGTCTGGCCGTACTTCTTCCTCCGAGACAGATCAGTACACCATATGAGGGGGCTTCCAAAGCTTGTGGAAAAATGACATTACCTTTCAACTCCATTTTCTGTGAGCTCTTCATGCTTCCCCAGCCCAATAAATCTTCGTAAAGAGGAACAAAATCCATCATGCTCCATAGAGCAAAAATGTTCTACTATCACTACCTGGGGAGCCGGCATGTGGAGGAGGGCCTGCTGCTGACGCACCTTGGGACCACGGACGCCCTTAGAGAGGACAGACTGGCATTCCACAGGAGAAATCAGACTCAGTCTGGTCCTCCCCAGTGGCCCCACCCCAGCCTGTGGTTTCCTGAAACACAGCCCTTGTGACACCAGCTAGTCAGCACCAACTTATCCCACAGGCCCACGGGGTTTTTTCCACTGGGCCAGCACTGTATCCATTACATTTCTAGCAATATTGACTCTTCCCCTTCAAGCTGTCGTTTCATGAAGGTTACTTTTGGAACTACAAGCACAGCTGCCTCTAAGAGAGAGCCCTCGGCCAGAAGCTGAATAAGCACCCAGATGCATCTCACCACCAGATTACAGACACTCCCAGTCAGCTCCAACCCTTCACCAGGCTGGTTCCTGAGATTCACTGGCCCTTTCACAGGTCACTGCCTGGGTCACTGTGGTAACAGACGTCATAGGAAGACAAAGTCACAACCATCGCTTCCATCATTTTCTGTGAAACGAAAGATGGATGTTCAATAAACAGGTGAACAAACGTTCAACCTCACTGGTAATCAAAGAGGTATTCATTAAGATGGTATTTTGGTTGTCCTGTTTGGACAACACTTTAGAGAAATGATCATCAATGTTGTCTAGGAAGCAATAAATATTACACTGACACGTTACCGTAATCAGCAAGCAACTGCTGCAAAAACCATTCCTGCTGCTAGAGCTACTGTTACCATGCGCGTTTGCTGATGATGTAGGAATCAGGCTCACTCCCAGCAGCCCCACAGCCTAAGGATCATAAGCCTTTTGCGCAACTTCTCTTCTCGAAGTCATGGGGTTGACATCATTGTATCTCATTGTGCAGGTAAGTGAGGGTCTGCCTTCTGGGAGGTGATTTTTGGCAATGAGCATCAAAAACTTCATGTGCTTGATAGTTTTAACAATTCTCCTTGGGAGAATGTTCCCCCAAAGCAGAATAGCATTAAGTTTTAGACATGAGGATATATTTACCACGATGTTATCATAGCAAAAATAAATCTTAAAAGTTCAAAAAAGAGGCCCCTTCATCCAGTACGTACCATGTATCAATCAATACTGTCTTTCTACAGTGCCACTAAAATGATTGATAAATGACTTTCATTTCCTTCTGTTTGTAGGCAGGTGTCTTCTAATTTCTCTACCCAAGACGACAAAAACACAAAAGCCCTGTGTTATTGGTGTCGTTAAAATGACTTCTAAAAAAAACCTTTCTAGGTTTGTGAACATAGCTATGATTCTGGTTAAGAGTGGAAGAACTGGTTGGATTTGTAAACACTCCCTTCCTCTTGTCTGGCGGAGTCACAAATTAGAAGCGTCGTGAGTAAGAGCGCCAACTCTGAATCAAATAACCCACTTGGAGTCCCAGCTCTGGAACATACTAGCACTGTGATTCACCGCGCCTCCTCCATGTCGTCACCTCAACTGTCAATGGAGGGAAGGATGATTCTCACCACACAACGTTGTCAACAGCAGCAAGCTAATGTTTGCATCACGCTTAGAGCAGTGCTGGGCATATCGTTATATATTGTTCATTGTGATCGCTGCATTGGGTTGTGGTTGTTCTTCTGAGGTTTCGTCCTATTTCTTCATTGGTAACGTTGTTTCTTTCTTCACCGGCAAAACTGAAGCAGCCAGAACACTTCCACACCCTACCACCAACATCAATAACCACATTGCCATTGGAACGATTAATACAGATGACTGGCCATACAAGCAAAGCCAGACTTCCCGATCCCTCTCGCCTTCATCTAGATGCCCATCCATCTCACCCTCCTCAAACTTCGCATAACTACTGCCTCCATGAGCACTGATTGCGAGTCCAGGCTAGAAGAAATTCTAGACAACTTCAATCTTTCCTCCATTGGTCATGATGTTTCCTTCGTGTCCGGTGGTGGCATTCTGGCTTTCCTTACATTGAGTTGTCATCGGTCCTCAAAGCTGCTCAGAAGCCCTCTTCCCATACTCCACACCCATACCGTCAAGTGCCTATCCAATAGTTCTTCTTGCCTGTCAAATTGGCATTGCCTGTTACACATCATAAACAATGCCTAGTCTTCTCCCTACAGACCTTTTCTACCCACTGCCTCTTCCTTCTCTGGTGGATGGAAATTCCATCCGTCATTGCACTGGTCATGAAGCCTGGAGTCATCCAGATCCACCCCCACCCCACATCCAGTCTGTCTGGAAAACCCGATGGCGCTACTTTCACACGGACTTCAGAATTCGATGACCTTTTACTGTCTACATCACTGCCACCATAGCTCAAGCCGCCACCTCTTAAGCAAACATGGTCACTGCCCTGGCTCTCCATGGTAACTGACCTTCCTGACGACACTGAAACCACCTGTCCAATCTCTCTTTCAAGACAAAAGGCAGACGAACCATTCAAGCCGCAAAGATAAATCATGCCAGGCTTCTGCTTGAAATGCTCCAACAGCTCTTCATTGTACAGAGAGCAAACTGACAATCCAACAAGTTCCCACACTGGCCTGCAATAGTTCATGGGGGTCTTTACACTTGCCTGTGTCATGAACTCCTTCTCCCAATGTTTATAACTTTAAAAAATAACAATCACCGAGGAAACCGCTTTTTTAAAAGTTCACTTGTCACAATCTTCTAACCGATGATATAGCAGTATATGTTTTTTCTTATTAGCACATTAAATAACAAGATCTAGTAGATCTAATAAATAAATGTGAAGTGGTGCTGGACGTGAATTATATATCCAGTTATGTGGAATAAAACAATTGTGCTCTGACATCCGTAGTATGTGTTGATAAGGTCACAGGGCTATGAAATTACTCAGGGTTCTTGCCTACATTCAAAATGGCAAGAAATGTTACATTTCAGTTACATGTTACTAACTATAAAAGTGAAGTTCCCCCCATACAAATGAACAGACCCATGCATTCGATCCACGGACCTCCTTGGGCACACGTAGAGCTCAATAAAGCACAAGCTATGGCTCCACGTAAGTTCTTGAGCCCTGGCTCTTGGAATTCTCACCCTTCGTCACTGCTTCACCCCCGCACACTCACTCTGCACACAAGTCTGTGCACTGGTCGTGCTCTGTCCTGACCCCCGCCTCTCTCTCTCTCTCTCTCTCTCCAGTCTTTACTCACACATTTTAGCTTTTCAATGAGGCCTGTGCTAACCAGCCCATCAAAAACTGCGGCCTGTTCTACCAATCTCATTGCTGTTGCCATTGTTATTATCCGTGAGATACGGAAATACCTGTGGGTATTTTAAGTACCACAGTCCGCACGTGTACCTTTTATGAGTGCACAGTACTGCCTACGTCAGAAAGAATCATTTGATTTAGAATACATAGCACGGATGAGACACACAGACAGCGTTCTTCTAGTTCTTTAATGCTTTTACCATTTTTAAATGATAAAAGCAGTTATCAGCATGATTTATATACATGAGGGGGTTCAAAAAGCTTATGGACAAATTCCATTTTCTCTCATTCCATTTGTCCATAGATTGTGGAAGCCTGCTCTCATAAAAGCTGAGCAAATAATGTAAAATCTTCCCTGGTGGCAGGATGGGTTAAGCCTTCTCCTGGCAACCACAAGGTCAGCAGTTCAAAGCCAGCTGCTGCTCTGGAGGAAAAAGATGAAACTGTCTACTCCCCCTGTAAAGAATATTCACTGCTCTCCGGTCAATCCTGACTCCCAGTCACCCCTTGGGACAGGGTAGAGCGGACCCTGTGAGTTTCTGAGAGTGTCCCTCTTTTACGGGAGTAGAAAGGCCTATCTCCAGCAGAGCGGGCTGCTGACCTGGTGGTTAGCAGCCTAGCAGGTAAGCACTCTCAGAAGTCCCATAGGGGGTCACCCTTAGTTGGGATTCTCCTGAGGACACGGTTTGACCTGAGGAAACCACGGATCTCTTCTGCTGTATGTACTTCCGCTCTTTGTCCTATAGATCTTTGAGAGGGCTGTAATCACGCACATCAATTTGAAAAGTGACCTTGAACTCAGCAGCAACTGGTTGCTGTAATTCTGCTGCCTGTTGAAAATTAACAAGTAAAATAAGTGAGGAACTGCACTCCCTTTTTGCTGACCTCTCAGCGGCCAGCCTCTCAGTTCGGGAAGACCAGCTTAGCACCTGGGCACAGAAGCTGGCGTCTCTCTGGGTGCTGTCCTACAGGACAGAACCTCTTTGTGCCCAAGAGCCCTGGGTCCGTCCCCACTCTCTGGCACAGCTTCTCCTCACCCTCCAGCTGGCTGTGTTTGGGGGAGGCCAGAGAGGTGAGGAAGACGCAGAGAGAGCCTGTGAAGGCTGGTGCTGGCCACACAGCGGTGGGCAGGAATGGGTGCTCGGAGCAAGCTCATACTTGAACTTGGCTGTGTCCTTTGTAACCTTAGGCTCTGATTAAAACCAGTGAAAACCAGGCAGCCAGCCACAAAGAGGAAGGCCCTTTGCCAAGCCCTCGGGGAAGAGGAATAGAACTGACACCTTTGTAGACCAGAACCAGCCACGTTCATTTGCATTTGGCACATCAAAACAGCTCAATAAATGTCTGCCATTATTGAGTGCATTACCATTCCTGGATGAGCGACCCCCCAAGTTATGTTTTTAACACAGCCACAGGTGGCTCTGATGCGACAGTTTACAAAGTGCAAACTCGAACTAACTCTTTGGCTCATACACTCTAAATTTTTCTTTAAACAAACAAACAATTGTCTACAGATGGGCTTTGGGTCTCCTCTCCAACCCCCTTCATTTGCATCAATATATTTGTTTGTTTTCTATCTTCTGATGCCTGATACCTGGTCACGTTGACACCTCATGATCACACAAGCTGGTGTGTTTCTTCCATGGGAGCTTGTTGCTTCTCTGCTAGAAAGCCCCTTGTTTAACATCAAGTCTTTAAGACCCCAGATGCTTTATCTTTTAATAGCTAGGCACCATCAGCTTTCTTTGCCACATTTGCTTGTGCACCCATATTCCCTCACAGAAGGGTCACAAGGAAGGAACAAGTCAGCCAGGGTGCAGCATAGCACTGATGGGACACACAGGATTCCTTGAGTCCTTTAATGCTTCCTCCTCCCACCCCCCCACCCCCCGACTATCGTGACCCCAGTTCTACCTTACAAACCTGGATACACTGGAGCATGTACACTGGTGAAGAAAAGAGCTCTCTATACATGGAATCCAGGTGAGATAAACCCCTCAGGAACAGTAATGAGAGTAGTGATACCATGAGGGTAGGGGGAAGGTGAGGGAAGAAAAGGGAGAAACAGAGAACTGGCTACAGTGATCAACGTATTACCCCCGCACCCAAGGGGAATGGACAGCAGAAACATGGGT
The DNA here is from genome assembly GCF_000313985.2 of Echinops telfairi. Lineage (NCBI taxonomy): Eukaryota > Metazoa > Chordata > Mammalia > Afrosoricida > Tenrecidae > Echinops > Echinops telfairi. Next base: position 90,365,121 of record NW_022103915.1, on the reverse strand, counting down.
GAAGGGAGACAGCAGATGGTGTAAGATATGAAAATAATAATAATTTGTAATTCATCAGGGGTCCATGATGGTGGGAGCATGGGAGAGGGAGGGAAAAAAGAGGAGCTGATACCAAGGGCTCAAGCAGAAATAAAATGTTTTCAAAATGATGGCAACATATGTACAAATGTGTTTGCTACAACTGATGTATGGATTGTTATAAGAACTGTAAGAACCATAAGAACTATAAGAACTGTTATAAGAACCAGCAATAAAATGATTTATTAATAAAACAAACAGATACTTTCCACCTATTGTTTATGCTGCTATTTAAAATGTTTCATTGAATGTTTTATGATTTGCAAAGGACAAATTCTGGGAAATGGATGATATTGATTATTTAAAAGTCAAATGATTTCATTCCTCTTAAAATGGAACTGAACACCATGATGTGCTGCCCAGCATCATCCTTTAATCTACTTTGAAAGCCTGTACACAAACTCAACTTTAATGTGCAAAATTTCTCTCAAACTTAGCCATATGCCTGCTGCACCTGCCGATGGGTCATTCTGTGGATGGTGATTTGGGGCCTGATGACCTAGTCTATGCCGTTAGCACCTGTGAAATCCAGAACCTGTGTAAGGTAGAACCACTCAAAACAGACATCTTCAAACATTTTCCACTGAAACAAGGGACTGAAAAGGGGGAAGATTGCACCCTGTCACAAGTGGTAAATGTGTGAGATCCCGAGAAACAAGCAGTCCCATCAAATTCCAGCCACAGTTGATTGTACATCCACAAAGCCTGGGCAGGTGGTCACAAGGGCAGATTTATGAGTCCCAACCAAGAGATGTGAATCTTAGCAGGTGCCCCAGATGTGTTTCTCATCTCACAGAAACTTGAGAATGGTTACCTTAACCTAAAAACTTCAGCTCTGTAAGATTGAGAGTGTTATGATTATAATTACTTATTGTAAAAAAGAGAAATGAGTTCTAGAGTAAATTTTAAGGGATTTGGTTTTAGACAACCGGTCTTATGTAGGTGAGCCCATTTGAAGAGAAGCAACCAAGTATTTTATTCAGTAAGTGGATAACCCATAAACATAATAATATAAGACTATTAAGTCATATATTCAGGCCAGCCTGTCAAGGAAATACATGTTTAGAGTATTTCATTTTATTCTTCTAATAACCCTAATAGATTTAGCCAGAAAGGAGGTATGAAGCATCAACCAAAATGGGGGGTTGGGGGAGAGGCATCTACTGGTTTTATTTTCTCTTGTTCTACTACAGCTCTGAGCACCATTGAGAATACAGATTTTTAATATGCCTGGAAAGAAAATAGAAGACATCAATTGTCTCTCATCAGCTGTCCTCTGAGCGACTGCAAAGCAGTCCAAACCAGACTTCCCACAGAATCCATTCACCCATCTCTAGACATACCTTCATCTTCAATTGATCCCCAAACCCAACTCATAGCCGTCAACTGGATTCCGATTCAGAGTGACCCCATAGGGCCGAGTAAAACTGTTCCTGTGGGTTTCCAAGATTAACTCTTACAGGAGCAGAAAGCCTCATCTCTCTCCTGACCAGTGGGCTGCTGGTTTAGTGGGCTCCCGCCCTTGTGATTCGCAGCCCAACAAGTAACCCCAAACTCACTTCTGATCCTGTTTGTCTCTGCCTAAAACCATTCGGTGGCTCCCTGCATTGTCTACAACTCAAGGTCATTAGCAGAGCACGGCACATCGTCCCCTTCCCTACAAGACCCGGCCGCTTGCGAGTCTCCAGGCATCTGCCCATCATTGCTCACGTACCCATCATAACAAACTATGTGCGCTGAGCGTTCCTTCTTCCACATGCTAGCTCTTCTTTGCTTTCACCTGCTTACCTAGTCTCTGAAAACTACTCAAGCGGCCTGGGCTGAGGACAGCCTTTGTGATCCACATTCTTCTAGACGAGCATCTCGAATTGTTCGTTGCACTGATCTGTGAACATTCTACCTCTCTCTTATTCTGCCTTTCTGTCAGCTCCTTTCTCTTTCCCTCAAACAAGCAATGAGCTTTTCTTGTTCATCTCTGACCTCCAGTATCTGTCACACTGATGAAGACACAGTGGATGCTCAGTAAACGTGTGCTGGATGAATGAGTAGGCCACCGGCTGCAGTAGTGAGTTGATGACAGAACCATGGAATTAGACACTAATAATGTGCTAGGTGCTACGAATAATACATAGATATGTCTGGGAGCATCAGTAACGCTGATGTGATGGCCACTTACTTGCAACTTCTAAGATGACAACACAAGATAGAATGTGTTCTGAGTCAAAGGAGTCATCAATAGGAGCTTTTGTCTAAGTTTGTTTCTGCTTGTCTTGAATGGTGATATACTGAAGGAAGCCTAATGCTAAGAAAAATAACACTGCTAGAGAATAGCACGGGGGCAGAGCTGAAAATCATTTTATTTGTGGTGTCTTTTTTAACAAATCTATTGCTCCACTCTGAGTATAAGTATACTGCATTCTTTGTTATTAAGAAATAACATGTATCCCTTAGTTAGTTTCCTTTATTTTGAATATTGAATTCAGATTACTGATTATTTCTGACTAAGACTATATAAAATGATCAGAAATGAAGAGACACTGGGGTCTTAAAAGCTAGCAGGCTGCCACACCAATTACAACTAATCTCTTGGCATTTGAAGCAAAGAGGAGGGAAGAAAATCAAAGATTCATGGAAGTAAATAGTCCAAAGACAAATGCACCATTTATACCTCCCACCACCACCACCCCCCCCCCCTGAGACTCTGAGACCAACAGAACTAGATAGTACCCCGTTTCTACTACTGAACACTCTGAAAGGGGTCACAAAGAAGGTCTTGAGTATAGAGAAAATGTGGAACAAAACCAAACATTAACAGAGATCAGGCTTGCTGGTGTGATACGTTGTTGGAACACCCGAGTTCACCTTTCATCTCAGTGGCTTAACTTTCTGCCAAACAGACAGGCCTCAAAGGTAAACACCAGCAGGGAGGTAGCTACACCCTGGAAGAATCAACCACCCAAGGCCAAAAAGGGCAACAGGAGATGGGGATAAGGCTCGGGAGGCAAGTTGGGACAGGAAAAAGGATTGGAAACAGGGAGAAGTGGGGAGAACGCTGTTACGTTAGAGGCCTTACAATCCATGCCTTCAAACAAAGTATATAAGAATTGTTGAATAAAAGAGTCATTTCCCCCTGAAATAAATGCTCACCGAAACCACAATCAAAAGTTTGATTTTTTTAAAAGAGGTACAAATATGTAAAATGACCAGAAAAAATAGCCAATTAAATCCAGTGCTTCATCATGACCCAATGGGGGTTGTCTTGGGAATGTAGTGATGGTCCCACCCAAGTAGATCTATAATTGAAATAACTAGATAATCAGACTTAAGGAAATCACACGGTCATTTCAATAACCACGCTTTTAAAACATGAAAATAAAAAAAAAATTTGGGGGGTGATTAAAAACACTTAGAAGCCAAGTGATAATTTGAAAAGCTTTAACTTGATAAAGATTATTAACTACTAATCTCCAGTAGAGGCCCATTGTAAATTATTTTCTCAACTTTGAAAAACAAGCCAACCAGTGCCACGCAGTTAATTTTGAATGGAGTAGAACTTCCCAATGACGTTCCCAAGGGGGTGGTCTTTATTGAAGCAGATTGCCACATCTTGTTCCAGAGGAATAGCTGGGGACTCAAATTCACTTTTCAACGAACAGTTGAGCACACACCCACCGTACCAGGAGGACTCCTTTAAAAACTTTAAAGCTACACAGATTGCAAAGATACAGCATTGACTCAAAGTCTAAATAAGGAGAAAGGCATTTGTTGATAAAAGTTAGTATTCTCTATCTATGAAGCAAAAAATGAAGTGCTGATTAAATATTGTTGGGACAGTTGGTTATCAATTTGGGAAAAACAAAACTAATAATAGCAGCTCACGTGATTTTGGTTTTGCTGTGAGCCAGGCTCTTTAAATGCATTTTTTTCCCCCATTGAATGCTCAGAATGCTGCTTTTTTTTTTTTTAAACAGATAAGAAACCTGAAGCACTGCCAGACTAATTAATTTGTGTGGAGTCACACAGCCAGTAACTGCTGAAGTCTGAACTTGACTCCAGGTCATTCGATTCTGTAGCCCAGGCTCTTAAATCATCACAGTGCTTTGCCTCTCTGTAACACTTTTTCAACCACACTACATACAAAAAAACAATTCTACCTGGAAAATAATCTGAAATATATACAAATGTGTGTGTGTGTGTGTGTGTGTGTGAAATACAGACATGCACACTGTTAGAAGTTTAGGTTGGCAGAGGCCTTGAGACCAAACATAAAAACAACCTGTCCAGAGACCGTGAAGGAAGAGATCTGACCACATGAAGACATCTGTATGCTGAATGGCACTATGCAATTAAAGGAGAGGTGGCCCGCTTTGTCTTGCAGTATTTACAACAAAGGACTTAATGCCCTCAATATTCGAGCGGTAAGGAAATAAGTTCCCAAAGCAGAGGCAAAGAACAGCCACAAGTGAGTCACACAAGAAGGAATCCAAATGGTAAGTCAATAGATTTTAATCACCACGACCAGAGATGTGCAAACCAGAAACAAGAGCATGTCGGACGTTCACCCTTCTGACTGGCAGAAACGTAAGGAGTGCTGGTGAAATGTGAGGGCAGATGTTCTTCTGATGAGTAGTAGCAGGCTCAGGATTTTGAGAGGGCAATTGTGCAGTCGAGTCTCTACCTGTAGTTAGCAAGGGCAAGGAGGGAGTCTAACATGGCAATGTTGCTTCTGTCCTACAAAAGTGCTTTTCTGAGTGGCCGAAACAGACGCACAAGACACAAAAGAATTTCATTATAGGATCTGCTTGCAGGAGGGAAAATTCTGAAATGATTATAAGGCCCATAATGATAGATCTATAAATTATAGTGATTGGTTTTATGGAATATTATACAGCCCTTAAAATGAATGAGGTAAAATAAGATAGCTCTGCACACATGGACCTAAAAAGGTGCCTCATGTGTGGCTTAAGAAGCAGCAGCTAACCTCAGAATGGGGGCATCATCATATGCAAAAAGAATATCTGACGTGTCATTTTGTGTGAAGGCTTGAATGCATCTAAAAGAGCCTGAAACTTATGAAGGAAGCTGCTCTACAGAGGCGGGGGGACTGGAGCCCAGTATGAGGACGCGTTGCCTCTTCCTCTGTATCGTTAGCATTGTCTGACCTGTGCACATTGATCAGGAGACTGCACAGGTCTTCTTCCAAGTAAGGAAAGACATGTCTTTGAAATGTCGCATCCCTCTCTATTTTGTTTCGTGCTGAGTCTAAGCAATCGCCTTTATTGAGCTTGGTTATCTTTCTCTCCCCTACCAGGTGAAGTGGCTAGAAGAAAAACCAGCAAACACTGCTGCTCAGTTGGTTCCTGATTCATCACCACCCAAAAGGGCAGGACACAGCTCCCCATCTGTGTTTCCCAAGCTGTGCGACGCCTTTACAGAAACACATGCCCACATCTTTCTCGGGTGGAGCTGCTGGTAGTTTTGAACCACAACCATATGGTTAGTAGCTGAATGCTTGAGCTTGTGACCCCAGGGCTCAGAATGGTTACCATAGACTCAACAGAACAAAATAACTAAACACTTAGTGGACATCAACGAAGAGACAAGGGGTGACAAATTCCATCATCGGGCAGAGACGTGGGCAATTACCGCTTCTGCAAAATGCAGAATGAAGTTGTTCCTTACCGTTTGGGGTGGAAGCCATTATGCCCCGATCATTCAGAAGTCTATATTGTTTAATGCTGCATCAAATCTCTAGCAGGATATGGACACACCTGGTAACCATTCCTCTAGGGAGAAAAAAACAGGGACCTGGGAAACAGGGACAAGGAAGGGACTCATTGTTTATGTGTGTATATTCCTACACTTAAAAGGGGCAGGCGCAGTGAATGGAATGGACAAAGAGTGGGATTCTAGGATGCTGCTGTCATGTGGCAGAGTCTCAATTCTGATTCAAAGTGATCATGTGTATAACAGAGGAGAACTGCCTGAAGAGGGAGCAGGCGGCCAACTCTGTTCTCCCACAGAACTGCTCGAGGACTCAAACCAATAACCTTTGGTGTAGCAGTGGAGCTTAACCATTATGTCACCAATGTCCCTTAGAAGTGTGGCAGAAGCTAAGGCATATCAAATCTCATCATCGTCTACTCAAAAGAGACCCCCCCCCACCGCAACAAAGTAGATTTCATGCATTAGTTTTATTTTGTCTAAGACAATAAAAATACTAAAGCATGATCCATTGGTATTGAGTCCATTTCGACTCATCGCAGCCCCAGGGAACAGAGTAAAACTGCACCCACAGGGTTTCCAAGGCTGTGGTGATATAGTGGGTGGCACATTGGGCTGCTAATTGCAAGGTCAGCAGTTCGAAACTACCAGCAACTCTGTGGGAGAAAGACAAGGCTTCCTACTCCTGTAAGGAGTTCAGAGGGGCGGTTCTACCCCACCCTAAAGGAACTCAGTGGGTCAGAATGGACTGGGTGGCAGTGTGTTTGGTTTGGTCTTTAGAATCTTTACAGAATGACCCTATCTTTGTCCGCGGGAGCAGCTGGTGGGTCTGAACTGCTGACTTGTCAGCTAGTCACTGGGTGGTTAACCACTGCACTGCCAAAACTCGTCACTGAAATATGGAAGTATTACAATAAAATGTTTGTTCCTGTCGACGTAATATTGGGCCAGTGGTCATGCAGTTTAGCAGAGAAGCTGTGGCTCAACACATGTTGAGCGATTAAGCATTATCAGAGCAACACTGAACTACATGCAGATTCTCAGGCCAGAAGTCTGACTTGCTGGAAGTTGCTTAGATGAGCACCATAGTATCAAAGATACCATTAAAACTCCTCATTGATTTGGATTTGGGTCGATTTCTGCAATGTGTCCAGCAGGCCTCCTCTGCCCTCCTTTATTATTCAGATTAGACTCAATCAGACCCCGTAATTTTTTATAACCTGTATAATTCTTTTTGTTTTGTTTTTTCCTTTCTCACCACTGTAATTCTTAAATACTTCTCGCCTAACCCCAGCTCCTTGTGCTTCTCTCGATAACAGTCCACGGGGAAGAAAGAGCTATCACTCTCCCCCGTCCTCCCCACTGCCCCCACTTGTAACTGGAGTCCTCTCCAAATTGTCCTTTCCATTTATTTATCAATCACGTCTGTTTCAATGAGCCATAACATTGCTGGCTATCATCTGGGAGATGACAAGGGTTAACCTGGTGACTTCCAACATGTGAGCAGATCGAATTTCTTTTAATATTCTACAAACCTAGACTCTGTTTTCATCTCTTGGTTCTACTCTACCAACATTTCCCTGAACACACGATGTGATGCTTGATCCGCACATTAGCACTTCCCCGCCTTACGCCAAGCTTTAGCTACCTATATGCACTGTAGGAGCCAACATGCCTCCCTCTCAACCTGCCTCTCTCTAAAGCTCCTATCTAGACAGTAAGCCAGATGCAGCACAATCACTTGTTCTCCAGTTTCTCAATATAATTCTCTTTGTACACCCAGAAAACTATGAGTAAAGGCTCCCTTGGTCTTTAATCTATATAGTTTCCTAATTCTAGTCTATTACCATTAAGCCCATTCAAATGACAAGGCTATGTTGTTAGGTGCCATCCAATCAACTGACTCACAGCAACTCCACACAAAAAACAAAATAACCAGAATGAAACACTGCCTGGTCCTGTCCCATCTTCACAATTGCTATGTTTGGGCCCATTGTTGCAGATACTGTATCAATCCATCAATGCCCTCTACTTAATCAAGAATACCCCTTTGGGGGGGTCGAACGACCCTTTCACAGGGGTTGCCCGATTCATAATAGTAGCAAAATTACAGTTAGGAAGTAGCAGCAAACATAATTTTATGGCTGGGGGGTCACCACAACATGAGGAACTGTATTAAAGGGTTGTGGCATGAGGAAGGTTGAGAACCACTGTTCTAAGGACTTGAAACACGTCCAAAGTATGCGAGTCCTGTCCCCCTCAATTCGACCGAGCATTCTGGCTGTACTTCTTCCAAGATGAATGTGTTTGGTCCTCTGGCAGCCCATGACACTTCCAATATTCTTTACCAAAACCATAATTCAAATACAACTGTTCTGGGTCTCTTATTCCTATTCACTGTCTGGTGTTCATTATATTATGAGGTCATTGAACATACACTGAGCCTGGGGTCCGGGGAATCCAAAGTGACATTTTGGCTCTTTACCACTTTAAAGACGTCTTTTGCTGTAGATTTGCCCAATTTAATACATCACTTGACTTCCTGGCTGCTGTACCCATGAGTGTTGATTAAGGATCTGAGTAAAATGAAACCCTTGACCATTTGGTAGTACACTACAAAGATCTAACCAGCACACAGTGAGCACACCATTGCATATGCTGTCAAAGAGGGCACTCAGGATAATTTAACCAGGTAGTGCCTGTTTCTAAAGGAAAATTCATTCATAGTCAATTCAGCCTGGTAGGTCTGAATGGTAGAATTAAAACTCAAAGTACAGTTGGGTCATAAAATATTCTGAGATATTTATAGCTCTCCCTGGGCGGTGAAGCAAGATATCTGACTCACCAGGAAATGTGGGGAACAGATCCAGCACTTTGCAAGCAAAGGAACCCTAATGAGAAACAAAACCAGAGTGTAGGTGGACCTCCACTGGATGCTGGATCTTTCTGAGAGGAGGGACAGTGAATATTTCCAAGGTTGTGTAAGCCAGCCCCAGGAGATTGCCTACTCACCATAACCACACCACCCAAGCTAGGTCCTCTTTTCTACGGGAGCGGCGATCCTCAGAGAGGAGGGCAATCTATATACCACCATCTCACAGACCCTAGCCAGGTCTGAGGTGCAGATGATATAGAATAGAGCTTCTCCCAAGGTACTCTCAGGGAGGCAACAAATATGCACAGGGTATTTTGTGAGAGGGCATGGGAGAGCTCTTCTTCCTTGTATCATTCCCTCTCTCATTCCATGGGGCAATTAAGTTAATGCATTTCCTACCAGTGCTAACCTCATTTCCCCTCAGTATTCTGAGGTGTGCGTGACAAAAAGTATATATGTATTAAATTTCTTAACAAATAATGAGACTTTTCAGGTAATCTCTCATAATGCAAATGAGGAGACAAACAGACAAAGGAAGTCCAACTGCCTGGCTTCAGTATTTAGAACAGAAGTTCTTCATCTGAACCTGGGAAGGGCCACCTTGGGCACAGATGGTCGCAGGGTAGGGGAGGAAGGTCTGATACATATGCAAAATGATCTGCACTGGTTTTTTCTCCCCCATAGATTCTTATCATAATCAGATTTTTAAAGGAGCCTCAAAATACTAAGAATCATTGCTGTTAGGTGCCATTGAGTCATTGTCAACTTACGACAACCCCATGGGACAGGATAGAACCGCCCCCACGGGTTTCCTTCGCAGGTATCTTTGTGAATTTCCCACGGAGCCTCTGGATGGATTCCATTTGCTTTTTGGGGTGGGGGGTGGGGGGGTGGGGAAGAGACTATTTTAAAGCCAGGTGCTTAACCATTTGCACCACTAGGGGTCCTTCAGAATCATTAGCCAGACTAAAACAGTGGAAGGTGCCCTCTAGAGTCAGTCAGTCAGTCCATATGTGTCTGTCACTCAGGCAAGTCCTGGTCTTGGGAGGAAAATCATGCATAGCAAAGCCAGTGTACTTGAATTACTCGATTCCTAGGAACATTCTTAAGGACTTCTAGGGGGTTACAAAAAAGTCACAGAAACAAAGCCATATGGTGTGCATGGTACCACAGGACTGTCAGCCACAGGAACTAGCTGGGGAGCCAATTTCCTTCTCCATTGTGTAAACGTGCTGCTAGACCCCACTCAATAAAATGACTTTACTGCCCAAGCTCTGGGAGCACATTTCCTTGCCCCAGAAAAACCAATGCTGTCTGTTCAATTGTACCAACTATGAAAGTCGAGATAAAGTGATGAGGCTCCTCTGAGGGTCTAGAAACGAGAAGACAGAAGCAAAGAGGAAGGAATGTATGAAGCTGCATGGGAAAAGCAGTTGTCATCGAGTTGATTCCAATTTAGGGTGGCCCCATATGTGTCAGAGGGGAAACGTGTTCACAGTGTTTTCAGTGGCTAATTTGACTAAGGTAGATTCCAGGGCCTTTATTCTAAGGTGGATCTAGATGAAGTAGAATCCCCAACCTTGAGGGTAGCAACTGAGTTTGTTAACCATAAAGGTCCCATTATTATGCAAGGCTTACCAAAAAAACCATTTATCACATCTACTTCCTCTCCAACTCAACACATGCCCATCATTTCAAAAATAATGGCTATGATCCACTAAGAGGAACAAGACTAAGAGCACGACGATAGACTAGAATAAGAACTCATTTGGATTCTGGTTTTTAAATAAAAGACGACATCCATGCTTTTAATCATGGGTGCAAAGCTGGATCGAGGAAACAATTGCGTAGCATGTGGTTCCATGTTACAATCACAGTCGTGTCCCTCGGGGGTGAGAAGATGGAACAGTAAGTTATATTTCCATGAAAGGGATGGGTTCTTCCTTCCAGAAAGCCTTCACTGCAGTAGAAAATGGAGTACCAAGTAGTAGTTAAAGTCTCTGTGAAGTCCTCAATTAGCAAGTGTGTAAATGGATGGTAGACCTTGAGATTCAACTACCAGTTTTTCAATCATTAAAGGGATTTTATAACAATGCAGAAAAAACATACATTTCTGAGCCACCTGAACTCTGAGCCACTATGTTTATCATCAAAGACAAGAAACTGAAAAGGATTGCTCCTCACAACCAAGTAGACTTATCGTAAGGTGTACACAGACCTAAGACAGTCAACAAAATATCAGCCATTTATTAATCATCTCCAGTGGGTGGGGGGACAGAGACAAGAAAGTCTTATCAGTGATATACAATTACACACATGTGCACATGGAGTTAAGATCTATCTATCCTCTCATTCTTCAGTGCTTTTCAACTTCATGAGCACCTTTTACTGAAACATCTGAAGTTCTATTCCATTTAAGCAGATTCAAGTAAAGTTTCTGGGAAGCATTCCAGAGAGTTAGATTGCTTTAAAATTGGCCATGCATTAACTACTGCTTTGTCTAGCAGGAACGAGAGAAAAATTGATAGGGCATCTGTACATTCACTCTGCACAAAGTTGCATTACTCAAAGACAAACAAAAAAATCAGATTACACGTCTGGAAACCCATACTCTGCCTCCTTTATCAACACTGCCAGCTCACACCAACCATATATGAGGGCCAGCCATCTGCTTCCCAAGGAATTTGTAATCCACCCTGCCCATTAGTTTCCAAAAGGTTCTCCTAAATTACACATGGACCACTCCTTCATTCATTCCACTGTGTTCACCTTTCATCTCTTAAGAGATTCGTTAACGATAAATGTCTAAGGCTCACTTGAACAACAAAACCCAGAAGAAAAGCCATCAGCATTGCATTTTATAACAAAACAAAACCCAAATCCTAAGAGTCTACTGAACTAGAACTAAAAACTATTACAGTAAGAGATTCATTCCTGGGTACCTGGCTTCCTTTTACTTTACCTGCTTCAGTGTACTTCAAGCCTACTTTTTCTTCTGTGTCTTTTGTCTTTGGCGGTGGCCAGACAGCTTGGAGTCGGCCAGGAGTCCTGTCATCCTGCTCGGTGGGGCTCTGGTCTGGCTATTGGGGGGTAAATGGACACAGACAAGCATAAGTTAGATGAAATGTGGCCAAAGCGATTTCGTTACTGAGAGCAAACATGCTAACTCTATTTCTAGCACCCCTGTTAATGACCAGTTACACATCACTCACATTCAATGTAATGGAGATAATGTTTTATTACAGGACGACCCTTTTCCAGAACTGTAGAGTCATCAGTAGGGGTTTAAAAAAAACAAAACAAAAAAACTCTCAAGGGTAAGGATTACACAACACTTAATAGGTTATTTTTACCACTTCACTATAAAAATCATAAAATTCCCCCCCCAATATCATGATCCCAATTCTGCCTTGCAAATCTGGCTAGACCAGAGGATGTACATTGGTACAGATAGCAACTTGAAACACAGGGAATCCAGGATAGATGACTCCTTCAGGACCAGTGGTGAGAGGGGCGATGCCTGAAGGGTGAAGGGAATGTCGGGTAGAAGGGGGGAACCAATTACAAGAATCTAAGTATAGCCTCCTCCCTGGGGGATGGACAGCAGAGAAGAGGGCGGAGGGAGACGTTGGACAGTGTAACTTATGACAAAACTATAATAATTTATGAATTATGAAGGGATTAGGAGGGGGGGAGGGGGGGGGGGGAGGGGGGAAATGAGCAAATGATATTGAGGGCTAAAGTAGAGGGCAAATGTTTTGAGATTGATGAGGGCAACAGGTGTACATATGTGCTTGACTCAATGGATATATGTATGGACTGTGATAAGAATTGTACGAGCCCTCAATAAAATAATTTTAAAAAATAATGAGGGCAACAAATGTACAAATGTGCTTTATACAATTGATGTATGTGTGGATTGTGATGAGTTATATGAGCCCCCAATAAAATGACTTTTTAAAAAAATGTACTTTGATATGAAGGCACAGATATACCATCCTTGGGTATATTTATAGGAATATTTACAAATGTATCCTTAAAAGCTCCAAAGTTCATTATAGTAAAAGACCAATTTTGCTTTTTCTGTGAACATTAGTTACAGGCCAAGATATACATCTTCTCCAGGTAATCTACTCTTGTACTTTCACGTTTGGTTTTGTTTCTCTTACCTATAAAATAGAAAACAAAATAGACTCTGTATGCAAGTTTTTGTTTCAAATGGTAGTTGATTCTTAGAACTAGGATACTTTGTATTCATTGTGTTTAGCTTAGATTTGTTAGTGTTTGTTTGTCTTGAACTAGAACCCATGATAATGTATCCAGAGGCTTTACATGTTTAACGTTTTAGTATATTAAAGTGCCATAAAGGATGGCAAGTTTACAGCGAGTTTATAATAAGCAAAACATTCGATCCATTCCTCTTTCAGAGGAATATCTTAATATCTACTGGACAGGTGCTTGTTAGTCTTTACAAACTACTTGAAACAGTATTTTTTGAATAATAGTAATAACAGCTACCATTAATTAAGAGCTGATCATGTGCTGGAGTCCTGGGTTTTGTGGGTTACTTGTTATATCACTAACTGCAAGGTCAGTAATTCGAACCCATCAGCCACTCTGTGGGAGAAAGAAGAGGCTTGCTGGTACACAGTCATGACACACAGCCTCAGAAGCCGTGGGGGGCAGTTCTGCTCTGTCCAGTAGGGCTGCCAGGACTCAGAATCAACTTGATGGCAGTGAGTTCCAGGGGCTAACTTCATTGAATCCTCACAGCCACCATACACTTGCTATCAGTGCTCATTTTGTAGCTGAGAAGATGAAGACTCCGAGCTGGTCAAAGTCACTCAGGCAGTAAATGGCAGAGTTAGGATTAAAAGCTCTAAATCCGGGGCTCAATCATAATGCCTTCCAAACCAACATGCAACACTTCAATCGCATCACCAACAGTCTTTGCCAAATGGCAGCGTTTCAAAGGAAAACAAAGTTTTCATAGAGGTGTAATTAATAGTGAGGAAATCCCTATAAATCTGGGTTATACTTCCATATTACACTGCTGCTTGGGTTTTATAGGGACACTTAATATTAATGTTTAAATAGACAGTGACATTTTCCCTTTCCCACCTGCACATCTTTGCATTTATCCCTAAATAAGAATCCAGGAAAACATGGGGGTGGGAGAAAGAGAAAACAAAGAAAGAGAAGCGAGAAGAAGCAGAGAGAAAGGCCATTCTACAGGCAAGGTCGATTTAACTTCAGTATAATCCCTTGGCATCGAAAGAGGGTCACTCACAATAAGTCACTGGGATTCACCTTCAAAGAAACCCCAAGAAGAAGTGCAGCAACATCCCATTCTAGGAGAACAAGCACAACCCCAGTCTACATACGCTTTTGGAATCAGAGGGGCCCTCCGCCGGCCGGGACTTGGACCTTTCAAACACAGCTTTCAGCGACTCCTTCTCGTGCCTCATCTTGCGCTTGAGGGCTTCCAGCTCGGAGGTGTCAGCAGTGGTCCCCTTTCTGGGGGGACGGATGAACAGGGCTTTGAAGGCCTCCAGGGCTGTCTCTGTGGGCTTTGACTTGGGCTCTCCGAGACCCTGGGTCTGAGCTTCCCTGGGGCCGCTCTGGCTCTCTTGGTCAGTGCTGCTGCAGCCCATCGCTTCTCCGCTGGACGCTGCAGGGTCTTCGGCCTTCGGTTCTGCTTTGGGCATCTCAATGTTGAGCAGCTGAGAGAGCTGCTCCAGGAGAGTGGGCGTGGCCTTCAGATCGGTTGTTTTCTCCCCATTCTTTGGCGCTGGTGGCCCAGCTTGCGCCAGAGATCTCTGCACCGGCTGGGTCAACTTGAGCAAGGCCAGATCCCCGTCCTTTGCTTTGATTTCCGTGATGGTCTCCCCGCCCTCGGCCGCAGCCCCCTTCTTCAGCACACGGAGACCGCTGAAGAAAGCTGGGAGCTGGAATGTCCTTTCCCCGGGGAATTCCCTTTTGGAAGGGGCACTCTCCGGGACGCCAATGCCCTGGCCAGCTACCGCAGGTGGGCCTTGGAAATCTTCCTCTCCAGCCTGGTCCTGGTTGGAGCTGTGCTCTGTCTGAAGGCCACCATCCCTAGGTTCCGACTTGCAACTGATCTCCGGTGGAGGCCTCTGGGGACCATCCGCACAAAGCTCTGCATTGTCTGGTTGCTCGGGGGCAGTGTCCCCCCCAGAACCTCCTGGAGTTTCTTTGGGCTCCTGAGGTGGCTTAGCCACACCATCACCGCCAGCACCACCACAGGGGGATACTGAGTCACAGGGGCCACTTCCCTCTTCTGGTTGCTCGCCACCATCATCCGAGTCAGAATCGCTGGTGGTGTGGACGAGGGTCCCACGAACCAGGATAACATAGTCTTTGTTGACACCCAAAGTGGGAAGTGCAAGCTGCAGGCCTGCGAGAGGGGGCGCAGCCTCGGCTGCCCCCTTGCTCCCCTCTGACTCGGTCTCCTCCTGGGCATCCGTCTCCGCATTTCCGAGGCCCGGTGGAACCCCAGCCTCTGCCGCCTGCTCCCTGGGGCCACTGCCGCGGGGGTCATCCTGCACAGGTGTGGGATCCACCTCCAAGCTGCGGTAGGCTCGCAGAACGGCATCTTCCTCTTCGGGCTTCCCCGATTCCAGTTTACTGGTGAATCCAAACAGGGATTTCATAGAGAACTTACTCAGGATCGACTGAGCCACTTCAAGTCCCGCTTCAGGTTTTTCTGGTTCTGAGGCATCGCTGCCGGTCACGGAATGACCATCGTCCTCCATGTCCCAGCAACGAATGCCCTGCATGGAAGTCCAGGCTGCGGTTACCGTCCCCCTCCCCCGGCGGGCTCAGGGTATCCACTCCATCGGCTCTGACGGTCCAGGACGGAGCAACAGGAGCCCGGAGCACGCTGCCAGGTTCCTGGGGGCGCACGGGGCGCAGAGGCTCCCAGGTCGCGGTGCCCTGCTTCCGGTGTGGTGTCAGCGGAGATGGTTATGCCCAGGGCACCTGGGCCACGTCTGCGGAGCTTTTCGGCCGGGGAGGCGCACCTTTTTACACACGGGCCCTGGCCGGCCGAGACGCTGCTCCTCTGGGACTTCCTTATTTATCCCCGTGGACAAAAGGCTTTTTATCGTCGGGAAAGTCAGCCTGCCCCTGGTAATCCCAGCCGGCAACTTCACCAGGAGCTCCGCCCCAGCGCCTGCCTTTCCCCGCCGCTGGCTTTCAACTTCCTCATTGGCGAGTCCAAGTTGAGGCTCCTGGAAGTGCTGAGCGGGCACGCTGGTCCGGCCCTGACCCCCGCCCCCACCCCGCAGCCTTGGCAATTCCAGAGTGATTCCGCAGAAAAGTGCTGAAATCACATTTAGGGGCCCTCTCTCTCCTCCATCTGGATTACGTTTGGGCCTTCCAGGCCACAAAAAAAAAAAAAAAGCTAAACCCTGCACCCAGATGAACATCCCACTCAAAGCCCAACGCCAAGAAATAGAAGGAAAGCGAGAAACAGATCGCCTCAAAATGCCCAGAAGGTCCAAAGCAGTTCATTTGTGGCCCTGGAGGGGGTGGGGGTGGGGATGGGGATGGTGTGTGTGTGTGTGTGTGTGTGTGTGTGTGTTGCTTTCTTCCACTTCCTTGCAGGTCTCATGTGGAATGCAGCTTTTAGCTTTTAACTTCAAGTTTGAAAGAGGAAAACCAACACGACTGGTTTCAGGTTGCTACCCTTTTAGCTCTGCCCTGGCTGGCTGTGTTCTACAAACAGGTACTTAGGCAAGCATGCCCACCACGCCCAGTGTCCACCAGTCACTGGGATGGCAGAGTCAACAGCCCCAGCTGGGCAGGCAATGATTACCTTCCATGCTCCTTAGCCAACTGGGAATTCCTGGCATCCATAGGGAGATCCTGGCAGGTCACAACTAAATGCAAGGTGGCACACAACCTGTGCCTTGTTAGGCAGAGCAAACCATCCAAATCCCCCGGAGCCACATGCCCCTAGAGGAGCCGTTCTCAAGCTGTGGGTCTGTCTCGACCCCTTTGCAGGTCGAACGACCCTTTCACAGGGATCACCCGATTCATAACAGTAGCAAAATTATAGTTATCATGTAGTAATGAAAATAATTTTATGGTTGGGGGTCATCACAACATGAGAGACTGTATTAAAGGGTAGCGGCATTAGGAAGGTTGAGAACCACTGCCCTAGAGGGCAGGGATTCTCAAAAGTCTGTCTGTCTGTCTGTCTCTGTCTCCTAAAACAAAAATGGAGCAGACAAAACCACCACCAGGCTTCACCTCAATGTAGTTTCCACCACTCTGATGACATGCTGGGAACCTAGCAACCCAGGTGTTGCAGCTCTGTCTCCTGGCTGCAAAGCTGTCTCTAGGGAGGGGTTCCTGTCATATCTCAAGAGCTCCACGCTTTTCAAATCCAGAACAGTCAGCACGTGCCCAGCGAGCATCTGGGATGAGCAAAAGGCACTGCCTCAGGCTGGGAAGAGAATCAAGCTTGCTTCCTAGTAATTGTCAGCTCTCTTTGAGCAAACTGTCAGGAAGGTTATGGTCAATTGATTGGGCAAAGTAGAAGTCGTGGCCACAAGACAAAAAGTCTGTGTTCCTCTGTGGCGGTGAATGACTGTGGGTCACACGTTGGTGACAAGAATGAGCCAGGTTTCTCAGCAGGAAAGCAAGTACTAATTGTGATAAGCCCTGAGCTGCAATACTTGCCTAGGACTGTATTCAGAAGCAACCCTTACACAACTCAACAGGGTGCACGTTACTATGCCTCACGGACCCCTACTGGAAATTAACAGGAGCACCTCCTAGTCCCTCATATGACCTTGTGCTTGCTCTTTGTCCTAGCATATTTTGGCATCATTAATTGGAACATACACAAACACTCAATAGTGTCATTTCTCAGAGTACACTTCCTATAGAGAGGAAATACCTATTGATGAAATAGAACTTCCACTTTTTTTTCAAACTTGAGGAAAGGGGAAACCGTCACAGCAGATCAAGTGAGAACAGTTTTCTTAATATCGACACAAACCATCCAACAAGGGGGTGAGGGGAAGAGCGGCAGTGACAACAAGCCCTTAGACTGAAGCTGAAAGGAGATGATGTCCCTCCTACTTCATGGCTTGCGGCAGAATCAAGACAGCTCTGGCATCTCCTCAGTATCCACAGAGGCCAACAGGATGTCAGGTGGTGGGCCAACTCTTTGGTCCCAAGATATTATTTGATCATGGCCCCTTGGCTCTAGGTGGGGGATGGTATCATTAGCCTAATTTCAAAAGTTAGGCAAGCACAGCCAAGAAGATTAAAGTCACTGATCAAAGTCGCATGCCGAGTAAGTGGGAATAACAACAACAACATCCAATATGTACTATGTGTCAAAGCACTAACTATTCTAGGTGCTTCGCCTATATGAATGAACTTGACGGTCAGAACTACTGTATGGCATGGGTAGAGTATCAGGCTATCCTTCTCCTTTTCCTGGTAGGAAAACAGCGACAGAGAAAGATGAACTACCTTACCCGTGTTCCCAGAGCCAGAGAGCAGAACTAGAACGTGAATCCAAGGAGCTGTTCTTTGGACGCTACACTCTTAATCACTGATTT
The DNA here is from genome assembly GCF_000313985.2 of Echinops telfairi. Taxonomy (NCBI): domain Eukaryota; kingdom Metazoa; phylum Chordata; class Mammalia; order Afrosoricida; family Tenrecidae; genus Echinops; species Echinops telfairi. Next base: position 90,346,842 of record NW_022103915.1, on the reverse strand, counting down.
AAAGCCAAGGGCTTTCACTGGCTGTCCTAACACGGCACCACATAAAATTGAGCCTTGACATGCACACCATCTTTGGGCTCAGTTAATTAGTGGTCTCTCACCGGGAGGTGAAATGAACTTCACCCTCTGAGATGACACAGGAGACTGACTTCACAGAATTGTATATTGAGAACTTGAGGGAGAATCTAGAAGAACTTCTTAGAGTAAGTATCAAGCAAAAATGCCAGAGACCTTGCACTCTCTGGTCACAGATAAGACATAGAAGCCTCCAGATTGATCAACCCATTGGGAGGCTTTCCAGCTTACCCATGCCAGTCACCTTCATTTATATAGAATGTCTCTTATTACAGAGACTAGTTTCCCTAGCAACAAGATTGACTCAATGTGGTCTCCCCAAAGACATTCAAGTTCCAGTCCCTGGAACTTGCGGCCATGCTACCTTCCACAGCAGAGGGTCTGGCCAAAGGTGGTTGACAAGTGACTCAGACCAAGATGGTGCGGTCATCCTGGATTATCTGGGCAAGTGAAGCATAATCACAAATGTTCTCTGTTTCTGATCATCTTATTGAGGCCTCTTACAATTCTTATTACAATCCATACAGCAACAGTATCAGGCATATCTGTACCTACGTTGCCATCATTCTTTCCTAGACAATTATGCTCTATTGAGCCCTTGGTATCACTCATTTCCCCCCCCCCACCCTTGTGACCCTGGGTAGATTATAAATTATTATTATTTTCATATCTCACACTTCCCCATGGTTTCTATTGTTCTTCTCCCTGGATTGGGGTGTGTGTGTGGCTATGTGTCAATCATAATCGTTTCCCCCCTCCTCCCCTCCTGCCCAACCCCCCTCCCTTTCTCCCTACCCTTCTAGTATCACTAACAAATGTTCTTAAGTATGACTGGGGCTGTCAGAGAATCCATGTCAGAGTGAAGCTGCATGAGGAAGACTTGGCCAGGCATTACTGACTCGGAAGGTGGAAGGCAGCCTTGATCCAATGTGTGCAGCCTCTGCAAGCCGGCAAAGGCAAGGGAAGGGATTCTCTCTCAGGGACCCATAAGAAACAGCCCTACTGGTGCCTTGATTTGAGCCCACGGAGACCCATTACAAACTCTGACATTTTAAATTCTAAATCTGTCTTGTTTCAAGCCAGTCGGACAGTGGCAATTCGTTCCAGCAGTAATGGGAAATGAATGTTTTCATTAAACAATCATTAAGGAGCGCCAATTCCAAGGTTCTGGAGACGTAAATAAATAACTAAATAACAAAACCCCATCCCTTAGCCTAGAAAGAGATGAGTCTACTCTTTCTGTAACAAAGTATTTTACACCCCAGACTCAAGATAAATGGTAATGAAAGACCCCAAACCCATTGCTGTCACGTCAGTTCTGACTCACAGCTACCCTATAGGACAGGACAGACTGCCTGGCAGGGGTTCCAAGGCTCTCAAGTAAATTGCCACATCTTTTTACCAAGAGTGGCTGGTGGGCTCGAACTGCCAACCTTTTGGTTAAACACTAGTGCTTTAACCAGATGGACCTGGACACAATTTTTTATCTTATATTTTATTTGTTTTTCATCCAGTGTAACAACCTCTGGTTTTTGATAGAATTCTTCAATTCACTCACATTTAAGGTTATAATTATAAAGTTAGATATGCATCTACAATTTAACTTTTTTTTACACATCTTTATTTTTTTTAAATCATTTTATTAGGGGCTCATACAACTCTTATCACAATCCATACATACATCGTGCAAAGCACATTTGTACATTCATTGCCCTCATCATTCTCAAAACATCTGCTCTCCACTTAAGCCCCTGGCATAGCTCCTCATTTTTCCCCTCCCTCCCC
>NW_022103915.1:90286580-90342776 GCF_000313985.2 Echinops telfairi | reverse complement strand
CACACACACACACATGTTCTCATCAAACACCAAAAGGAAAAGGGAAAGTAAGGCAAGGGAGATCGCCTTGCATCGTGTTCTACTACTCCATCCTCATGTTTCTCCGGGTTCAAGATATTTCCAGTGCTGGGCTGATTCTAATGACTAATTGCTTCCAGTAGCCCAAAGCTCCTGTTGCTAACAAGTCAAAGGGGCCCTTAAGACTAGGAAGGGAGAGAAAAGCACACGGTCACTATCTCTGGGGAAGAATAGGATAAGGAGAGTCTAGGAAAATCTAGTCAGTCACCGAAAAAGTATGAGTAAGGTAGTCGGTGGAGATGGGCTGGTTTGATTTTTGACTCAGATAAAAGGTTTCGTCTAGTAAATGCTGGTTCAAAATGGGAGGTTCAGCAAATAATGACATCACAAGTACATAAATAAACAAGCTACATTTGGTACAGAATGAGGCACCACATATAAAAGGAGGGTAGAAGTATAGGAAGATTTGGAAAGAGCCCAGGTGTTTGGTGGCTGAATGGGACTTCAGGAATGTTATAAATCGCCTATCTAAACTTTGTTTGAAGGAAGAAATCTGAAGCCAAGTGACCAGGTCACCCGGCTCAAGAGTAGCATCCCAGTGGGAAGCAGGGTGGCACAGAGCTGTCCACCACATGGGCTCTTACCCGCTTCCCCCTCAGCATCCTCACTAGGGTCCTCGCCCACATCTTCAAAATGAAGCCTACCTTCCTCAGGAGAAGCCAGTAACCTCCTCCGACTGCGGCCTCTTCTAGTTTTATCACCTTTCCCAGGTCTTCTAGCATAGTGTTCCCTGGACAACGAACGCAGCAACTTACAACAGCCCTTCTGGGTCAGCCTTCAAAAGCTAGCACCTGTTTTTACTAATTAGTTAAGGGAGAGAAAAAAAGTAAGTAAAGAAAACAAGCTTCACTTGCCTATTGCAAGGAGAGTTCCCACTAATTAAGGCCTTTTCCTATGGTGCTGTCTTTGCAGAAATGACTGCCAGTCACAAACGAGGAGAATCTTAGAAATGAAGGGGGAGGCTGGAGGGGAGGAAGAGAGCTGTGGGTGTGTGATGAAGAAGGAGCAGTGTGGTAGAGTGGTTAAGGGCTTGGTTTTGGTGACCTGGGCTTACACCCTGCTCTGTTCCTACTAGGGCTTTGACCTTGAGGATGTCATCTACAGCTCCCACCCTTACCCTCACCCCTCTGCCTCAACTTCCTCATCTGGACACTGGCAATAGGAATAATCCTTGTTAAAAGGATTACAGAAGCCACTGTGCGTTTGGCATGCTGAATAATGTCTGGCACACAATAAGTATTTAACATGTATATTTTCTTTTTTTTTTATTTTAAATTAAGCCCACATGGAAGAAGCACACCAGCCTGTCCCGACACAATCCCTGACGACAAAGCGGGTGCATAAGCAAATGTGGTGAAGAAAGCTGATGGTGCCCAGCTATCAAAAGTTATAGAGTCTGGGGTCTTAAAGGCTTGAAGGTAAACAAGCGGCCCTCTAACTGAGAAATGACATAGATATTTTCATAGAAGCTTTCTTTGGGACATCAACTAAGGCATCTCATAGAATTATTATTTTTTAATCTTGCCATGATGAAACCAGTATTCAGCCCAAGCAGGAATTTACAAGCTCCCCACCACCTAAATGCTGGGACTCCAAACAGCTCATGGACAAAATGGAATTAAATGATCATTTGAATGGAATTAAGAGATAAGGGAGAATAAAATATCTTCTGCAAACTTTTGGAAACCTCTCTTGTACTCTTGAGCAAAGAAGCCCTTTGGTCTGACAAACGGGAATGTTCAAAATCAAAAGGCTTACTAAAGGCGATGCAGTCCTCGCCTGGCCACATCCACACCATCAATGAATTCACTTCCAAAGACAGGACTTTAGAACAGCAGTTCTCAACCTGTGGGTCCTGACCCTCTTGGGGGTCAAATGACCCTTTCACAGGGGTCGCCAGATTCATAACAGTAGCAATATTACAGTTTTGAAGTAGCAACGAAAATAATTTTATGGTTTGGGGTCCTCACCACAACACGAGGAACTGTATTACAGGGTTGTGGCGTTAGGAAGGTCGAGAACCACTGCTTAGAGGATCCCTTGGGGATTTTCCTGGATTGGTTTCACTGATCTGTGTCACCTGAAGAGAACAATTAGCGTGAAGGTGTCTCAGGTGGCCACTGCAGAAGGTGGCAAAGCTCACCTGTCTCATATTACTCTTTCTCTGGGCTCCACAGTGGTTTTAAAATGAACTCAAATCATTTTTAGAAATAACAATCTAAGCTACAGATCTGGGGTTTCTTTCCACCCTTTGCTCAAGAGTGTAACCACAGCGAAGCACTCTGAGGCCAACGCCGTGCATGTAGTCCCTCGGCACTGGGGTCCCCCATCTCTGGGGAGCACGGCTGATCCCAGACAGGGCAGGCGAGCTGAGGACGGGAGCCTGGGCCTCCAGCCACTGAGTTCTGGCCGCTTCCTTTTGTTTTCGTCTCTGGGTCATCTCATTTGACTGCAGGGGCACTACTTCATTTACAATTTTTGTACTCTCAGAAATCCAGAAGCCAAGCTTGAGAGAATTCTAGTACTTCATGAGTTCAGGCCTTCTGGTGAAACATCTCCAGCAGTAGGTTCTGCTCAATGGTCTCAAAGGTTCCTTGCTTATGGATTCAAGGTTGATCACACAAAATCATGTCGCAGGAAAAGGACGGATGAGCCCTATAGGACCAGTGGTGTGAGTGGCAAAACAGGGAGGGTAAAGGGAGAAGGGGTAGGAAAGAGGGAACCGATTACATGGAACTGTGTGTGACCTCCTCCCTGGGGGACAGACAACTGAAAAGTGGTTGAAGGGAGACGTCGGACAGGGCAAGAAATGACAAAATACCCATTTATAAACTATCAAGGGCTCATGCGGGAGGGGGGAGCGGGGAGGGAGGGGAAAAATGAGGACCTAATGTCGGGGGTTTAAATGGAGAGAAAATGTCTTGAGAAACAATGTACAAATGCGCTTTACACAATTGATGTGTGTATGGATTGGGATAACAGTTGTATGAGCCCCTAATAAAATGTTTAAAAAAAAAAAAAAGAAAGGAAAAGGACAAGCTGTAACTTGTGAAACTGGAGGTGGAAATAAGAAGCGGGTCTTTATGGTACAGTTCCCTGGGAAGGGTTTTGAGCTTTCTCAAAGTGAGGAGCTTCCTACTGATACCCCTCAGGAAGAAGTGACAGCACTCGGCCTGGGTAAAGGGTTGCATGATGGCGGAGGTGGATCTTGAGAAGAATTTCAGATGAAGACCTATAATCTTATAAACCACATATGCCTATCTGATCATACCCACTTTCTTTCCACTAGTGAAAATAGACAGTTACTGGCTACGGCTACCTTTGCCCCCTACCTTAAGTTTTACATTTAAAAGTTATATTGAGCATGTGGAGGTAGCTTCAAAAATACTGTGGGAAAATGGAATGAAAAGATAATGAGATTTCCCCTACAAACTTTTTGAAGTTCTCTCAGATTAATACAATCTCCAAGATCCACATATACCTTTTGAATTAAAAAGTAGATATTTAAAGAAGAAAATGGAAAAATGAGGGAAGCAGGGATTTCTCAAAAAAATTCAGGTGGGAGAGCGGAGTACCCACGAAGTGACAGGTGGGAGAGAACACGCATTCTTTGGGGTGCCATTGTTGACCAGAGGAGGCATCAGGCTAAGCTCTTTATGCATGATTTCTGGGATCCTTAGCCCCCTCTTAGAGATCCCTGCTGCCTCTGAAACTTTCCGCATTGATGGAAATGTTCCTTTCATATCAGTGTCACCCAGGGTAGTGGTATTGGCCACCTCTGAGCACGTAAAGGTGGCCACTGTGACTGAATGGGGTCCTGGTGGCACAGTGTTTATGCACTCAACTGCTAACCAGACAGTCAGTAGTTTGAACGCACCAGGGGATTCGTGGGAGCAAGGACCCAGCAATCCTCTCTCATAAAGACGGCAGCCTAGGGAAACCTAGAGCAGTTAGTCTTCTACCCTGCCATGCAGGGTTGCTATGAGCTGGAAATGACTTGATGGTGCACAAAAGTAACAACAAAGGTGACCGAGGACCTCATTTTAAAGTTGTAACTCATTTTGATTTATGTAGTCGTGTGTGCCTAGTAGCTACTATCTTGGACATGGCTGTAGCTCAAAGAAATTAGGTGAATTCTAAGATTGCACACTCCAACCATGAGTGGCAAAGCCGGGATTCCAAACTGAAACAATCTGATTCTAAAACTCTGCTCTATTTATTATGATGATGATTTACAGTACTTATTCTTTTCTAAGAAGCCACCCTATAATGTTTTGTGACAGTTCTAGGCAAGATCAATCGATGACCGAGTAGCCAGAGGGAACGGCTAATGAAATGGGAAGAAGACCGCAAGGAGCAGAAAGGGAGCACAGGTGACAGGCTGGTGCTTTGATGTAATGGCTCTTGGAATCCATGCCCTTAAAATGGGTGGAGTCATTTTAACAGACAGCACGGGAACCAATAGGAGAGCATTAGCATTACAAAGGAGAAAGTAAGCTAGGTGTTGCCACAATCAGGATCATATTCTTGAATGCAATTTTAGAGGAAGCAGAGAATTAAGTAGGGAAGCCTGCCGGCCGGGGTTGTTAAGGGCTGTAGGTTTAAAGTGGGATGTAATTGGGTGGACAGGCGATATAATAGTTGTGCTACTTGAGACCAACTTGACACCAGTTCCTTAACATCGCTGAGCCAGTGTCTACGTGTAGAAAAGGAAACAAAATACTGAACTCATTAGATTATTCTAAGGATTACATAGAGGTATAGCTCAAACATCACACTTATGTGGACGGCACGGGGTGGGGGGTGGGGGGTAGGGAGGACTGGGCGGTCTTTCTCTCTATCTCGCTCCATGAAGAGGGCTCAGAACCAACATGGTGGAACCTAACAACCATAGCATCATCGTTAGGGACTGTGTATGGCTTCAGAGGATGTAAACACATTTCCAGTTTAGAAATGCATACACTACTGTCTCCCCTTGGCATATCACTTTAATTTGAGATTTAAACAAGGCGAGGGTATGTATAGTGCTAGTGTCATGTTCAGCCTTTCGATGTATCATGAAACATTCTGCAGAAAGTTACAAAGTTTCTAGAATCTCGGCCACCTCCGCTCTATAGCTGGAGCGGGAAGTTTATGATGCACAGGACATGAATGTAGTAGTTGCAGTCCTTAATATAGTTTAGAAGTAATGATTCTAATAAATCAGGATAGCCTAATTAAAAGGCTGCAAAAATCTAGAGGCAACAGAAAAACAGCGGACCCTTAGAAACTGAGACTTTGTTGACATAGAAGCATTCTCAAACAATAACTATGCAAATGCTACTGCATTTCTCATTCTAAGTGGGGGGTGGTCTCATTTTTATCCTGGAGAAAGAAGAAAGAAAATCCTTGTCTAAAATCCATACATGGAACATGAAAGATAAGTATAGAAAGGTACTGGAGCTCAAAGAGACCTTGGGAAACGTCTAGCCCTAGGTCCCCAAACTTTGGGGCCTTCAACACCCTTTTTAAAAGAAAAGAAAAAGAAAACTCAGTGCTCCTCCAGCAATGACAAACATTTGTACTACAGTCTGTGATCCAGGACAAAGTGGAGACATGGTGGCATAGTAAGTGTGTCTTGGGCTGCTAACCACAGGCCAGCCATTTGAAACCACCAGCTGCTCCATGGGGAGAAAATGAGGCTTTCTACTCCAGTCCACAGCTGCAGTCTTGGAAACCTACAAGGGCAGTTGTAGTCTGTTCTACAGGGTCGCTGAGAACCCTGTCTAACACAGTGGCTCTGAGTCAGAATTGACTCTGTGGCCGAGTTCGGTTTTGTGTTTGGACAGTTCCGGTGCCCCCCAGGGGGCGGTATTGCCCACTTTTGAAAACTACTGTTCTAGCCCATGAATGCAGACTGCTGTACTAAAGTGTTTCAGACAGAGAAGGTAGAATGAACGCCATCAAGGAAGGAGATCCGAATTGCATGATACGTGAAGTATATTCTTCTAAAACTGTTTGCTGTTGTTGGTTACGAATGAAAGCAATGGGAGACTGCACGCAGGGAAGGGACCTCACTCAAAGGGTGGCCAGAGTTTGCTGAGGCGGCTGGAACAGTTATCACCGGCAAGAGGGTTTAAAAAAAAATCATTTTATTGGGGGCTCGTACAACTCTTATCACAATCCACCCATCCATCCATTGTGCCAAACACATTTGTACATTTGTTGCCATCATCATTCTCAAAGCATTCGCTTTCCACTTGAGCCCTTGGTATCAGCTCTCATTTTTTCCTCTCCTACCCCATCACCCCCTCCCTCATGAACCTTTGATAATTTATAAATTATTATTATTTTTTCATGTCTTATGCTGTCCGACGGCTCCCTTCACCCACTTTTCTGTTGTCCGTCCCCCAGGGAGGGGGTTATATGTAGATCCTTGTAATCGGTTCCCCCTTTCTACCCCACCTTCCCTCCATCCTCAGGTACCACCACTCTCACACTGGTCCCAAAGAATTCATCTTTCCTGGAGTCCCTGTGTTTCCAGTTCCTTTCTTTACCAGTGTACCTCCTCTGGTCTAGCTGGATTTGTAAGGTAGAATTGGGATCATGATAGTGGGGAGGAAGCATTTACGAACTAGAAGAAAGAACATAAATTTACTTCTAGACGTCTGAATTTAGGACACTGATTCCAGGGGAAGGCTCTCTCTCTCTCTGTCCAGTCAGGGGAAATCTGAATCTCAGCGCCCGGCCCTGGTGTTCTTCTCTTTCTCAGGCATTTCTTCCCCCATTTGTGCTTTGCTTCCTTCCTCTCCTCTCTTAAAAGCTCAAATAGGGTCAGGTTTAAGACCCGCCCTGCCAAGTCTTGATCACATCAGTATAACAAAGAAAGTCCTATTTCCATATAGGTTCAGGGGTTAGAAATCCAAACCCTATTTTAGAAGGTGGGGGTTGCACAAATCAGCCCGTGGGGTCGTTGGTAGGTGCTACCAACCCATTTCTGACTCATAGCGACCTCGTGTACAACAGGAGGAAAGGCTGCCTGTGGGCCGGCCCCACTGCTGCGGCCACCGTGTCCATGCAGCTCTGTGAGGTCGGCCTGCCTCTTTTTCTGCTGCCCTTCTACTTTACCAAGCGCAGTGTCCTTTTCCAGGGACTGGTCTCTCCTGACAACATGTCCAAAGTATGAGAGACCATGTCTGCCCATCGCAGGGAGCCAAGAGCAACCACTTGAACGTCAGACAATCTGAGTCAGATGTTTCCGCTAGTGAGTTTCAGTTCACTAAAGTAAAATTCCTGGTCACTGCTCATTTTCACGAACCTCAGCATTATGCTGCGTTCTCTCTGCCTTGGGAAGTTGGTTTCCTGTGTGTCAACAGTCCAACTGCTGATGTATGCCACGTCATGTCAGACTAGACAATGAGGAGATAAGGACAACGGGTGTTGGCATGACTGGAAAATTTAAAAATTCACAATTCATTCACCACTGAGAAAGCTCGGTGCTCATGGCATGCTTATTCTCCTTTCTGCTTCTTGAAGACTTTTGGAGGGTCCTGGATTCCACGGTAGAGGTCAAGGGAAGGGTGAGGAATGACATGAAAGCCGAATGTTGTCGTTGGCACACAGGAGGATTTTTATCGAAATGTGGTAACAACCTTCTGCACCAATTCCAAAATGAAAACTAACTTGAGAGTCAGCCAAGACAATTTCAGGGGGCTTACGGGACATGGAATTTAGACTGCTTCCACACCCAACTACTCCCCCCAACTGCTTTATCATGATTTAAAGTGATGACGAATTTTTAGTTTTTGTTTTTTTTTAAGATTTTCCAAATGGACCAGGAAATGTTCACTTCCAACTGTCTTTTCGCATGGATCCTTCCTTTCTTGATCATTTATCATACAGCCAACATCCAACAAACATATCATACAGTTTCTCTGTCTCTTCTTCCTCTCTCATAGACACCACACACACACACACACAAATATAAACATACTATGCCTTTAGGAAACTGGCTACTTTAACATCACTTCACTTGCAAATACAAGCCCCATTGTCATCAATGTCCTGGTCACTTGAGTCACCTGGTCATTTGCATCCATAGAACACAAAAGGAGGAGGGGCCCTTTCCTTATCAGAGAACAAGGCTCCCAATCAGAGAACAACCTGTGCATTCATTGCATTCATTCATTCTTATTTATGCCCAGGAGTTGGCCGTTTATGATGTTAGGAAATAGATGGATTAGCATCTAGCCATGTTCCCAGCAACGTTTCACCATGAATGACGATGACCCGGGGTGAGTAAGTAGGGCAAGGTAAGCTTCCCAAGGTTGCGGGGTAACAGCTGCAGGATCTACGCTGCAGGAGCGCTTATGGGGGTGATTTGGACTGTGGTTCTGGCTATCCAGTTCTGAGCCTCGTTCTCTGTGCTTCTCACTGGTGACGGGAGCTGATTCGCGTTGCTTATGTGCATTCCGTTCGCTCTTGAAAACAAAAACAAAGAGACACCTCAAGAGCCAGGAGGCAGGGGGTTAAATGCTTACACAGCAGACCCAGCCCAGCCTGTTATCAAAGCCTGCTCTGTAGGGAACAGTTGCTTTTTCTTGTGCAGCGGGGTGGATGCCTCACACGTAGGAAGTGATCGAGACTTGGAAGCTCTCCTTACTGGGTTAGACGTTCTGGGCAGAGTGCAGGCTTCGTAAGGACATCCTCCCGTTCAGGAGCCACAGTGATCCGGAATCCGAAGCTGTGCCCTTTCCAGCAATGTAACCCGAAGGGCATCGAGGGCTTCCCCCTGAGAGGGATTCTGATGATCCTCCGGGGAGCCAGCGTCACCGAGAAGAGGTCACACTCTGAAGTTTGAAAGCTGGCATGCAAACGTGCTCTTCTAGAGCTTCGCGCAGCAGCCTGTAGTCACAGGGACTGCTTAGCACTTCTGCTTTCTCGCATCTTGGTCTCAGTCTCCAGGCACACCTCTTGCAGTGCATCTGCTTCCCCACCTTTGGCCGCTGGTTGGCAGACATTTTACAAACCAGGCCCCTCTTTGGGGAGTAGTGTTGGATTTCCTCCAGAAAGAAACTTGGGGAAGACTGCCCTTGTTGTACGGGCCCTTCTGGCTCTCTACGCTCTGGCCTTACTCGGTTTCCTGTGGCTGAGCTGTTGCAGAGGGCACTGGGAGATGAAGTGCCCGGCTAGTGGGGCCTCATAGTCTGCTGGCACATTAGAAGCTCCCCTTCGAAGCCAGCTCCTTCATGTTCATGTCTAAATGCCCCCCCCCCCCCGGGTGGGCTGGGTGTTACCAACTGGAGATACCACCCTAGAGCACTTCCTACATTTGGTACACCGGATGTCGCCCCCACAGTGATGCTCAGGGCGGCCAGAGTTAGCACAGCACACACAGAACACCCAGTTACACTGGAATTTCAAATACACGGTGAATAAAGATTAACATATATATACTCCATGTAACAACCATATATATATATATATATATATCCCATGTAACAACTAAATATATGTATCCCATGTAACAAATATATATTCCATGTAATAACCAAAAAAATGGAGGTGGTAGAACACTGGATTTCGTCCTTAAGAGCTTGACAGACCCTCCAAGAATGTCCCACAGTATTTCCTTAGACAGGGCTCTAGGATCATTAGCTAAGCAAAGAATGTCCACACGAGAATCGGGCCTGGCATTCAGCCAGGTGATACCAAGACCTCAGTACTAGTTACCTATTGAGACGCATACTGCTTGGTGAGTGGGCACTGCCCTGCCTCCCTAGTGACTATTCTATGCCAACCCCTCTCTCATCCCCACACACCAGCCCTGGGTCTTCTCACAGGTTGGCAATTAATGACGAATGCTCAGCTAAACAAGGGGCCTGACCACAAGTGCTTAGCAATCCGGCCCTGAGGTCCGTGTCCATTGTGAATTATGGATGCCAAATTCCAAAATTCCCGCCGTTTACTGATGTTTTAGATATCACCCCCTGTCCTTTTGTGAGAGGCTGCACATGATCAGAAAACAGCTTAGGTAAGTGATATCCTTTCGATGACCCTGCATATCAAGTTCAAAACTGAGAACAGAAAAACCCTAGACAGCGTCTGATATCGCACAGCAGTATATCCCTCCCTCGTCCTTAGCCCCAAGACAAGGAAAGAGGTCCTTGTCATGACATAATCATTAACAAGTTGCAAACTTCTTGCAAATCAGCAGAACGCTTTCAAATGGAAATATGGAAATCTCACTTAGCGTATAAATCTATAAAACTGCAGGCGTCAAATCACATCACATCAAGAGGAGAAGGCATTGAAAGTGAGGTGCTTTAGGGCCCCAAAATTATCCAAGGAAACCATTTCTATTTCCTAAAAACTGCCATTCATGGAAAACCAAGACCAGTAGAACCATTATAGACTGGCTTGTTGAAGCAGGATTGTTCTAAAGAAGAGCGATATGTATCAACAGCCTAAAATGTTTGCAATCAATACTTCTTGTTTTCAGAAATCTATCTGAAGGAAATACTTCTAAACATTTAAAAGATGCAGCACAAGAATTACATGTATACACAGGCAGCAACTTCAAAAATCAAACTGCTGCCTGTGTATATATGCCTTCTTGAGAGTTTAAAATTACTTCCTTCAAACAGGACCAAGACCATGGACCAGAGTGGCAGGCTTCCCAGCCCACAGAAGGAGTAAAGCAGAGTGCCCTTGGCAGGGCCCTGGCTTGCAAAGTGGAGTGCCCTTTGGACATTGTGGTAGTCAACACAATCTGGTGTCAACTTGAGACTATTAAGAGCGAAGGGGTGGAGTTGAGCCTGTCAATCAGATTGCAGCTTGATGATCTCATCTGAAGGTGCTCTGGAGGTAAATAGCTCACTGGAGGCCAGGCATACTCTCTCTGCTTAACATTCCTGTTGACAAGCCACATGGAGCTACACTGATGGAGCCAGAGCCCTGGGAACTGGAGTAGCCACATGGAGACCCATACCAGCGCTGAAATGCTTCCACTGCCATTGGATTCACAAGACTTTCTGCCCACTGGCCTGTGATCTTCCTGCATTCAGCGTCATTGCATGTGTTGTGTGAGTCTCAAGAGGAATTTATAGACTGGTATCGGACATATGGGCTAATATAAGACTTAATCTAGACTGGGCTGGGATGTTTTCTTAATATTTAATTACTCTTTGACATAAAGCTCTTTCTTATACATATATCAGTGTCTATGAATTTGTTTCTCTAGTCTACCCAGACTAACACAGACATCAATTGGTATAGCCAAGCTTCTTAACCCTTTCTCAACCAGGGCAGAAGTGAAGGGAGCAGGTGACTGAGGACCAGAGAGAAATGTGCCTGCAGGCAAGGCTCAGAAGAGGTGCTGCTGTGGACAAGAGAACTGTCTCTTTAATGTCTGTAATGTGTTAGCTTCGGTAATAGAACCCCATCCCTGTTAGTACTGTCTGTGAGTGCTGGGTGGGCCCTGCAATGGACACTGGTGACAGAATCAGATAAAGAGGGAGGGTGGAGGCTCGTCTGGCCTCTGTCTCATAGGATTCATCCTTGGGCAGGTGTGGAGCTGGATGCTCCCTCCCCCTTAAGCAGCCAGAAGGTCAGACATGATTCCCAGGCTGTCTCCTCTCCAATTACAAGACAAACAAAACCCTGTCACTGAAAATAAGCTAGACATTGAAAAATATTAAAACATATATGAAGCTGTCCTCAACTTCTAAGGGTATGGGTTATTTACTTTCTTTCAGTTATCTACATTTTATAATGATGATAAAGTAAGATTAAATATCATTTTGTTCATAGAAGAGGGGGGGAAAAAACCCCAACACCCCTGAAAACCAAAAACATAAAAACAAAGCTTAGAAGATAAAGGGAAAAATCTTTCAAATTCTGTTGTGTTATACCATTTAATAGAATATTATTCAGTCATTTAAAATGTATCTATAAAGACTTGCCAACAATATAGATAAGCAACGTAAGAGGGCAGAGTATGAAACAAGTTTGGCCAAGTTCAATTTACAGTAATTCAACCAATAGATGGCACTGTTTCACTTCTTAACTTTGAACACATCTCAAGTTCTATGTTACTTTGTAGATTTTCCAGTTTGGCCTGTTACCTCCAGTCAGTTCCCATTCCTGTCAACCTCCAAGGTGTGTGTGTGTGTGTGTGTGTGTGTGTTGTGTGTGTGTGTCAGTAGAACTGTGTTCCATAGGGTTTTAGATGGCAGCTTTTTCACAAGTAGAACACCAGGCCATTCTACTTTGTAGATGTTTGCTGCTATCCAGTCGATGCCGATCCGTAGAGACCCTTCTGTGGGTTTCCAAGGCTGCAACTATAAGAGTAGAAAGCCTGGCTGTTCTCCCTCAGAGCTGCTGGTGGTTTTGAACTGCGGACCTTGTAGATTGCAGCCCAATGGGTAACAACTATACCACCAGTGCTCCTAATGGGCTCCAAAGCCTTACACATTCTCATGTCCTCTCCTGACGGATTCAGACATAGGTCATCTTGCTTTCAGATCCACTCTCAGCCACTTTCACAACAAGCTGCATGTGGAATACTTTTCTAAAATAACACACAGTTGACCACGGGTATGAAAGGTATACAGTGAACCCTCGCCACTTCGCGCTTCGACTTCCGCGGCTTCACTCTATCGCGGTTTTTGCATAACAGCACATGCTCTGTCATTACTGCCACTGATTGGCTCATACTGTACACGCTTGATGCCATAAATAATATAATAAAGAATAAATGATAATTGTAACGTCCAAAATGTTTTACTGTATTTTCCCTTTTTCGTTTAATAAGTTGGGTAATACGAGTGTAATGGTGACTAAAGGGTGTTTTTTCATGTCCTCTATGCTCTAACTATGAAAATATTTGATTTACAAATAAGGAATCCTACTTCGTGGAATTTCATTTATCACGGTAGGGTCTAGAACCAATTAACCGCGATAAATGAGGGTTCACTGTATAGTCTTCTATTTTTGATTACTTGGAAAAATCTCCACCTGTGTGAACATCACAGCCCTAACCCAAGCTCATCAAACACACAATTTGAGGTATGAAAGATATTCTTTCAATGAAAGAAATAAGGAACCCCAAATTGTCGATAGGCATTAGGGTTAACGCTGCTTGGGGGGCTGTGTTTCTTGAATTCCTAATGGGCTCGCCCATCTCTGTAAAACTGGGGGCCTACAGGGGAATGGTGAGAATCATGAGAGAGCAATCCCGTCAGGCCATCTTCAAGGTGAAGTAGCTCCAATCCAGCCCCGTGCTTTGTGTAAGGAGGTACATGCTTCCATGTCGATGAACACGTGAATGACCAAGAAAGGAGAAGACTAGGGTTTTTTGGTTTGGTTTGGTTTTCCTTAAACCTTGCCCTGCTTTCCTGCTGACTTGCTCAGCTCTTTGTTACCCTGAGTAACGAGGAAGAAGGACTCGCTTATGAATGCGCACTGAAGACAAGCCATTTGGATTCCGCTTGAGAATCAAGAGCACGCCCATCCACCAATGTATCTTCATGGGTTTTTAGAGAAACGATGGTAAGAGACGGGGAGCAGCACGTGGGCACTCCCAGCAGCTGTAGGCAGTGAAGCTGATATGAACAGAATACTCTGAAAACACTCAGATAAATTGCAAACACAGTCACCTCTTTTCCTTTTCCTCAAGTACTTAAATTTCAAATGATCAAGACATACCTGTTTTCTGCAATCACTTTTTAAATCCTAGGCCACGCACAAAATCCAGCTTCGGTAGCTTTACCCACACAGATTCATATGAAATGCGTATTAAATTAGCCTCTGTTGGCCTTACTAAGTCTTAGAAGGAAAACAGTGATTTCTACTTACACGAAGATCCAGGTGCAATTCACTTCTGCTGGGCTTCTCTTTCTCCCCATGGAGCAGAAATGGACAGGCTGGTCCTGATCGATAGCCCAGGACCCATGATCCTCCATCTCTGTTGGGAAGGTCTTTGGCTGCCTGTTCAATGGAGCAGTCCTGGGGAAAGCCCTCGGAGGAGAGGCCTACACAAACACACAGAGGACCATCAGTGAGTGCCATGGTAGCTGGAACAATATCCAGCCACATTTGGGGAACTCCTACAAGGTGTCTTGTTACTACCTCTTTGCCTCCCTTTCTGGGTTGTATGTTTAGAGTGGGCTTTCTTCTCAAGGGGTGTCTCTGAATGATTTATGTGGGACCACACCGGCAAAGAATATGTCCTCAGCCTCAACTTTTAAAAGTAAGGCTATAATGTAGACACTCTCTCGCCTGTTCTGGCCTACCAATTTGGGTAGCTTAGATCATTCTGATACCAACTGGAATCAGGTGGAATTGGACGCGGCGGGTGGCTATCAGGAGGCCTGGGTTGGCGGCTTTTCCACGAGCCATGTCACTGTGTGTGGATTCTTCCAGGGCAGGAGCTGCGCTTTCTTCGTCTTCATTTCTAAGAGCCGTTGCATCACACAGGGTGCGCTTGCCCTCGTTTGGTGTGCCGAATGAGTGAG
The DNA here is from genome assembly GCF_000313985.2 of Echinops telfairi. Classification (NCBI taxonomy): domain Eukaryota; kingdom Metazoa; phylum Chordata; class Mammalia; order Afrosoricida; family Tenrecidae; genus Echinops; species Echinops telfairi. Next base: position 90,328,203 of record NW_022103915.1, on the reverse strand, counting down.
CGCTGCCTGCATAACTAATTTGGGACTCGCTTTTCTCATCTCTAGAAGAAGCCATTGGGCTGGTTCATGCATATTGAAATTGCGTTACGATGGTAATAGCTACCTAAGTACCAAGCACTGTTCTTAGGCCTGGTCTTTCATGTTTAAAATAACTCTATAAGGTGGGTTTTCATTTTAAGTCGGAAAACCGGGACTTGAACTCAGCAAATTGGCCATCAGAATAAGGACAAGTGCAGGAGAAAGCCAGGACTTGAACCCAGGCAGTCACAGGCCAGAGGCCATACTTTATAACAGCTATACTATAAGGCCTCTGCCTAGTATCCCTTGAGATGGCAATGCATGTTCTAAACCAAAAGAAGACGTTGCTCAATAGATGTGGGACAACCTATAAGCAGTGGCCCCTTACAGAACCATGACTTGTGTTAGCATATTGGACACCTTCGGACATCTTTTATTATCGAACTCTAACACTGCGTAGAACCCAGTGTCCTATCTACGTGCTGCTGGCCACGAATGCTCTACTATTGCAACGTTGTTCGGAAAACCCTATATTGGATCACCTCTAAAAGTTCTCAAGCCACCAGTGTTCTTTTAATTCCTGGTAAGCAATCTTGGCGAACTACTAGGCAACGAGACAGAAGGTAAGGGTTGAGGCTCACTCCAGTTTTGCAATCGAGATCCTTGCTGGATATAAGACAGGGTGCTTATTACACATAATACCTGTAACCGTGTCTGTTTGGCAGTGACCCAGAGCCAGCCAACTGCTTCTGCCATGCTGCATATCTGACTTACAAGTAACTTGAGCTGAGAAGTAAGGCAGGTAACAAAGAGACTGTGGGCTAACATGGGCTCCTTCCTGTTTAGCGTTTTCGAAGAAAGTGCACCGGCCACAGCCAAGCCGTGCTTTCTGTCTGCTTGTTCCGTTGATTGCTTTCCAGTTGCATTTCCGAAGAGAGGTGGCATTGGCTGCAGTGTCTCTAAGATGCTTCCTGGCTGCACTGCCCACGGTGCTTCACTGGAGACGCTGAGAAAATGAGGCTGGATGGCCTCATCCGTGGATGCGCACCTCTGCAGACTCAGCTGTCCAGAAGTCCATAGCCCGTCTGTCTTTCCCTTCATCCTGGCCTGGCCCATCAGAATGCCTGAGGTTTTCAGTCTCTTGGCCTCCTGGATGCCTTGTGTCCTTTGCTCTCCAGCTAGAACATCCCTTGCGCTCTCGTTTAGAGCCTCACAGTCTGTTGGGTGTCAGCAGGCTCATGTGCGCCCTGAGAAGCAGCAGTGCTGGCCCTACTGGAATAGATGAAGCAATGACAACTCAAACGGCCTTTAACTGCTGTTTTGAGGGCTTAACCCCCCACCTACACAACACCTGTTCCTATTTGGCAGGAAAAGAAGAACTAAACCTCGTAGATTGATGGTACACTCCTAAAAGATGCTACCTCATCTGCAGGAATTGCCTTACTTTAAATCCCTCCACTTTTCATTTTTCGTGTGGAGCTGCCATGGGCTTTGGGCAAAGGTTATACAGATTAGCCAAACGATGTAACACATAATCTTTACCACACAGAAGAACACAGTGTACAACAAAACACCATATGTCCGACAGCTAGATCCTCAAAGGCACATTGTCTGGTGAGTGTAGAGTCATCAAAGTACAAGAAAGCAATGCAGTTTTCCAGCTGCTGCCAAGTCAGCCTGGATTCCTGGTGACCCCGTGTGTAACAGGGCGTACAGCTCCATAGGGTGTATGGCTTCATATCCCTAGGCCTTATTCTGTGGAGTCACTAAGTGGGTTTGAACTAGCAACCTTTCAGTTTGCAGTCAATCACAAATCGAAACCAAACTCCCTGCCATGGAGTCTCTTCTGACCCCTGGTAACCCTACAGGACAGGGTAGGACTGTCCCTGTGGGTTCCTGAGACTGTAACTGTTTACGGGAGTAGAAACCCTCCTCTTTCTCCTTGGGTGCAGGTGGGGGCTTCAAACTACTAACCTTGCAGTTAACAGCCCAACACAAAACCCGCTCCACCACCAGGACTCCTTTACTTAGATCTCAAAGAGAGTCATAAGTCCCTACACTAACACGGATCTGGGGGCCTGAGATAAAAGCACACACATGAACACACTCCCCCCACCCTCCAGTGGCTGTCCAACACTGCGTCAGTGAGAAGCATACAAGCCAATTCAATGAGGAAGAAAGACAATGTTTACTTTAAGCAGAAACAAGGAAAAGTAACTTCATTGTGGAAATGGTTTGAATTTTAAAGGGCCAATTTCCAGTGCCTAATATTGAACCAGACAATATCCCTGTGAAGGAAACGGAAGATAAAACCACAACAAGTGATAATTTGGTAAGAGTCATTAGGGCAGAGAATGACCACGGACAGAGAAAAGGCACACACAAACTGTTATCCTCAAGCCTGACAAAGCAGGTTAGGACACAGGGCAAGGCTGCCATGAACTGAAGAGATGCTCATAAAGTAAGGTTTTGAACAGCTTGTGGGGGTGCTAGACTTTCATTGAACATTTTGTGAACAGCTTAACATGCTTATCAATTTGACTAGACATCTATCCCTCTCCTGTGTTTATCAGAATAAAAATCAACATTTCTATTCAAAACGTGTGGGTTATTTGGTCTCCCCAGGACAAGTCCACAGCTTGATCACACATACACAGACAGGTTAATTCCACACTGACCACTGCTAAGGAGACACAGAGCACAGTCGCAGGAAAGGGAGGGTGACTTACCTGGGACGCACTGCGAATGTCTGTGCTTTTGTCAGCCCCTCAATCGATGAGCCGCACTCCTGAGGCTAACACCTACAACATCAGACTGGGGGTTCATGGTCAGTTAGCAGAATCACAGGAGCAGACAGAAAGGGAAGGTCGCATGCCACTTAAACCCGGAGGCAGGGGCCACAGCTCATCTTCCGCAAAGGACATTGGACCCTCTCCCTGGGGTACACTGAATTCTCATTCCAGTTTTGTTCACTCCTGCCCTGCATCGTGACTATGCACATGAGCCCTTTCCCTAGGGCCTCTGTAGCTCCTCTCACTGAATGGGGACAAGTATTTTTCCCTTGTCCCATGGATATTGGGCCTCGTTATTGACTTGCTTTGGCTGAGGGGTTGCCAGCAATATGTCCGTGAGGCGGTTCTAACCCACTGCCTTAGGAGGTCTTGAGTGTTTTCACTCTTTGCCTGGTGTGTCTGTGCTCGCCATGAGAGCAGTCCCTGGAATTCGACAGGTAGGGCAGTCCAAACCCAGCTCGGCTCCTGCAGCCCAGAACCCAGTTCAGCTGAACCCAGAAAAGATAAGTGGATCTGAACCAACAGGCAGGTCAGTGGGCATGAGAACAATAAATACTTGTGTGAGCCATTGAGATTTGGGGTTCATTTCTTGCAATAACTGCCCAATATACTTTATATCTAGCTCGACTAAGAAGAACCATAGCTTTAAACCATTTGAGCTGAGAAGCTTTTTAAAAAATGCAATACTGATTTTTGTAATTTGTTCAGAAAACAATTAGTCAACATATAAGGGTTTGAAAACTCAAGTGCAAACCTATGGAATACCTATTTCCTCATTCATACCAAGATACACACACATGAAATTCATTTAAAAAAACATTATCAGACATTGTCTTTAGTAGTCTAATATACATATACACAGATATATATTCAATCATTTTCTAAAGACTTCCCACAGAGAAGTTTCTATAAGCATACTATAGAATCAGACGAGGAACCAAGAAGCAAAATGGCTTTCTGACTTTCCCCTCTAATTTTCTCATCATACCAAGTGCTTGCTTGACAGCAATGATGAAGTAACTACGTCTTTCAAAGGAAAAAAAGGGACGGGGAAAATCCTCAGTCTGAAACTCTCCTGAGATTTAGCTCCAATGCTACAGTTTTCAAGGCCATCCATCAAGTTCGACTTAAAATAAATCCAGCGAGGTGTACTTTTCTCAACCGTGAATATCAGGACTGATTTGTAGATATATAAAGGTTGTCTTCTGTTATGTTACTCAAACAAGTACTTACAAGCAAGAGAGACAGCAATCTAGATGTGTAGCTAATCAAGAGTGACATGGATAAGTACTTGTAGCAAGGGTGTGTGCCTGTGTGTATAATTATTCATGTCTATATCTAGGAAGACGGAGCTCTTGTAGAAGCAATGGTATAGGCGGGGATCTGCCCATTACATACCAATGTTTGCCAATGTCACTACCCCCACTTCCGTTCTCAATTATAGTAAATGATATATAGTAAATGCCACTAAACCAGCTAAGTAGGTGTCATTCTGAGAACTCGCAGAAATCATTTCTTGTAGAAACATTAATGAAAGACTAGTTCCAAGAAGGTAGAGGTTAAATAGGTCGGCGATGTCCCACTTAAAACAAAAGGCTGTACTGCTCCATTATCCCTGATATCAAGCACCACTCCTCCTCTTAGCAGATTCCATTATGTCACAGGTTCTGCAATTCCCACACAGAACTGACAGTGCGACGACGTACACTGGCTCAGCAGTTGTCAGTGCTAGTAGGTTCCACATCCAAAATCCAGACACCTGTCTGGGAGAGCCTCCTCATACCCAAGACTGTGGAAGCTGGTGAAATCAGATCAAATGAGAGGCCACAGCTGAATTCCTATGCACCAGATGTCCAGTAGAGGCAGGCTAAGCAGACGCAGGGCCCAAAAGACCCTGTCCACTCCTGGGATCACCTCATGTCGTTAGTGAGATTCCCTCTCCTTGGTATATTCCTGTATATCACAGGGTTTAGCAATTCACTGCAATACAGTGAGTGTCTTATCTATCCATCTCCATCCCTAATTCTCCTTCGAGGGGATTTATAGACAAATGCTAAGAGCTGGACTGGGCAGCGATGCAGAAGAAGAAGACGAGTGGATCGAGAAGAGGAAGGATTAGGGAGCAAGTTGTGCCCACTTGAGAAATCAACGAAAAGGACATCTAAATCCATCAAACAAGTGCAATGCTGTTTGAACGGTTAAAACTACAATAAATTCCAAGTGAAAAATACTGGAATTCAGAGTTGGAAAGAATCTTACATACCCTCTCGGACTCCTGGCCACATTGTAATTGAGGGAACTGAAGCCCCCAAAAAGATTGTGGAATTTCCAAAATACACAGTTAGTAGCAGAGGCAGGACTGTAACCCAAGTTCCAGGAAACAGGTGCTGTTAGTTAGAGAAGGCTAGTGTTGCCAGTGTGTGAATTTGCATCTTGAGGTCTGAGAACTGTTAGTGAAGATCACTGGTGTAGGGGTTTTCCGGTAGGTCAAGTCCTGGCCGTGGCATTTCCCAACTGTATGATCTTCGTGGAGTTACGAAACCTCCCTGAACCTTTTGGGCCGTGCTCAGAATTGCTCTGCTAGGAAACATAGCTTGGGAAGGGGAAAGGGGGAAAGGGGGAGGGGATGGGTTGATGTGCATAGTGAGGGTATATTGAACATCACACACTCATTCAAGAACCTTTTTTGACAAAGAACAACAATTTAACTCATAAAAATTCACAGTAGCACTCCATTGCAGCAGATCCCAAATCTGCTAAAGTCCTAGAAATAGAATTCATTTCATCAAATATTCCAAAATTATCATCTCCCAAAAGAATAGCTCCTCAAGGCCCTGCATAGGCAACCTACAACACTTCTTCCCTAACGGTCCAGCACCGGACCAGAGTGCATCTAGAGGCATGAGAGAAATTACTCACAGGCAGGGCTATAAATGAAATAGCATCTTAAAAGAGGTGTATAAATAGATAGTGTTATCATTGCTACAGTCGATGCTATTATTAACCTCCTTCCCTGACCCTTTTCTGTGAAGAATGCCAATGTTAAGTGAAAGTCAAATTTTACACAGGTCAGAAAACTCATTTGGGGCTACAGTCATACCGAACCTTTGAAAAACAAAGACACGAATGTAAAGTTGCAAAATGATGCTGAGCAAATTCTTTTTTAGCAAGATTAGAAGGTAGAGAGAGGCACATGATTTAGGCAAGGGGTGGTGCAGAAATGATGGCGAACAGAGCACATTTGAGAGGTCATGGGATTCACCGAGCCTCCAAGGACAATGGCCCCTTCTCAGACTATAAATGCTCAGGAAATCAGACGTTAGTACTTCCAATGCAGAAGGTCTTTAAAAATCTGTTTAGAAAATGATGTTGGCAACATATGCACAAATCTGTTCGATACAGTTGATGTATGTATTGTTATGAAAGCTGTTAGAACCCCCAATAAAATGATTTATTAATCATTTAATAAATCTGTATTAGTATTAAAAAATCTGTATTGAAGGTAAGACTGATGCTGGCTCGTATAAACAGTTGACACACTCGCCTGCTAACCGAATGGTTGGTAGTTCAAGTCCATCCAGAAGGAGCTGCAAAGAAAGGCTTGTTAACATCTTCCCCCCAAACCAGGCACTGGGAACTTTATGGAGCACAGTTCTATCTGACACACATGGACTCAACAGGAGGGGGAGTGGGACGCACAGCATGTGGTTTTACTGAATCTAAATCCAGAGTTCATTGCTACACCCCAGGGACCAAACACAGCCCCTGGAGACTATGCTTATGCAGCCTCTGATTTCATATTTTCCAAGGAAGGGCAGGAGGAGTACAAAGAGCAAAGAGAAGGGAGGGAGGTGGAAGAAGGACCAGAGGACGAGCGGCAGCAGCAGTCACAGGGACAACGTGACCTGCACAGCAACGAAGCATTTATGATTTGTCTCCTTACAGAACACGTTTGCTGACCTGACCTGTTCTAAAATATTCAACATATTCTTATCCTTTAAGCAGCCAAATTCCATTGAGGTGCATTTGTCCTAGAAGAATGAGCTTTGTTAGTCGAGATGCATTACAAAGATATCAGATGCCTATCAAACTATCATTTAAGATAGCAAAACAATACTAAATGCCATGAGTTATGGCGTAGCAAATGGAATAGTATACAGTTGGGTCAAATCATGCTTTCAAAGGATACGTAATGACACAGGGAATTAGTCGTGGTATTATAGAAAGCGTGGCATGAAAATTCTACCCTAATGTCAGGATTTTCAAATAATAAGCTCTTCTCAATTTTTGTCAGCTCATACGCTGGAGCAGAACACCCTGAGTTTGAATCTCAGCTCCACCTCCTCTTTGCCAAGGGACAATGGAAAAAGTACTTAATCCCTTTATGTCCCAGTCTCCTTCTCTGTAAAGGGGGTAAATAATGTTCCTAGCTTCTAAGGTTACTAGAAAGCTTAAAGAGTTCATATGTGACATGTGCCCAAAGCAATGGACTCCACCATAGTGACCATGAATATGAAGATGTCGCATGGCTGGACATTCTCCTTTACTCTACAGACAGTCGCTCCAAGGGGAGCCAGCTCCACAGCACCTCACGATGCCAGCAATGTGTATGAAAGCCTGGCACACAGTAAGGATGACACAAACCTCGGCTGCCAAACGGAGGACTCTTTGCTTAGGGCTGAATAGCCCCCGTGAGCGGATGCAGGGAAAAAGCGTGGGAAACAACTCCACTTTCCCAAAGGTTTCCAAGAGTTCAAAGGGATGGCTCAACTAATACGTTCTCTCTGTCACCTTTCCTTTTCAAATGATTCTGCACCCCACATTTGAACTATACAACAACAACAACAACAATGGAGCCACCGGAATAAGTTTCACATTTTCATACAACAGAATTCCCAAGGATATCTTGAGAGTCAAGGTATGACCCGAATGTATTATTCAGCTAAGTTGTCATGGTTGCTTTTTCTTTATACCTGGAATCTATTTAGCTAACATAAAATTAACCCTAATCATCTGCAATTTAGTGACTTATATTTAGCTCATTATCACAATCTGAAAATTATACTTCGCCCCCCCCAGGGGATTGTTATCATTTAAAATGTGATTTTACAAGTCTTAGAGCTATTATCCTACCAGAAAACACTGCTATAATTTAAAGTGGATGTTAGTATAAAAATCAATTTACTAAAAGAAAATTGATTTAATAAGCAATTTTTTTTTTTCAGGAAAGCAACTGATCCAGAACATGAGCTAAATCTCCCCGAAGAATAGAACTGAGTTCATCATACATTTTTCAGCCTAGAGGAACTTATCAATTTACTCAAGTTCACGGTAAACATCCCCGGGAACAGTTCCACCAAACATGCGTAGACTAGAATCCTCTGAGTCCAGCGTGGTGTCGAGAAATTACGAACAAGCACATACGATTATTGACAAGGCCTTCAGAACAGCAGGGTACTGCAGTGAACTATATCCTATTCACAGTTATAGCAGGAGGAAGGTTTTTATGATGGGTTTACATTTTATTTAAGTAAATAAAAATGGACTTTTGGGCTAAACTTTCACGATGTATCATTGAAAATAATAGTACGGGCTGCAGTTGCGGCTCGCAACACCTGGGAGCACCAAATACTTGATTTCCTCTTTCTTCGTTTGAGTGACAGGCGTGTAGATAATGAGAGGCACACAGAGAAGCCCGGCGGGAAGTCACGCGGTGACACCTGAGGTCAGCGGAAAGGACGGAGCAGGGAACTCAGCCCAATGAAAGCACGAAGTGCATCCACGATGGCCGAGGCCACTGACAACCTAATCAGCTCGAGGAAACGAAAATGCACTTCCTAGGAAAACTGGTCATCCGCATCGACTCCCGCAGCCACGTGGTCCAGCTAATGTCGTTCTAGCACAGTTCTGGCATTTAACGGGGAAGCAAGGACGGTGCGGGTTCACCGAGAAAGGTAGAAGGACGAGGAAACATTTGGAAAACCTGATGTAAAGGACGAAGCGTGCGCATTTGCTCACGATGATCTCATGCTTTTGTCCTTGGTGGAGCTTAAAACAATTTTTTTCTACTTTTCAAACGATGCTCATTTATTTTTCATTTTAAATTTTATTTGGGTTATTGACATATAGGTTATGGACCATACAATGCACTGGCCAACAATGTTAATTTAACATTAGTATCATGTAAATATGGAGCACTGGTGACACATTGGGTCAAGCCGGTGGTTCTCAACCCTCCTAATGCCGTCACCCTTTAATACAGTTCCTCATGTGGTGACCATCCACCAACCATAAAATTATTTTCATTGTTACTTCGTCACTGTAATTTTGCTACTGTTATGAATCGGGGGACCCCTGTGAAAGGGTCGTTCGACCCCCAAAGGGGTCGCGACCCACAGGTTGAGAACCATTGGGTTAAGTGGTGGGTGCTTCAAATTCACCAGCTGCTTTGAGAGAGGAAGATGAAGCTGCCCGATCCTCGAAAGACCTAGCATCTCAGAAACTTACGTGGCAGCTCAATCCTGTCTTTCAGGGTTGCTGTGGGGCGGAATGGATTGGATGACAGTGCATTTGGGTTTCATTGTGCAAATATGTGCGCATTTTGGTTAAGTTAAACAGAGCCATTTACTTTACATCCATGCCTCACACACTCAACAAGGCTAAGCAACCAGAATTGCACGGTTTCATTTGGTCTGGCCCTTTGGTATTTGCTGATTGGCCTAAGCAAACGGCAACGGCAACAGCCAGCTTTCTTTTGTGTGCAAGATTTTTGGAGAGAAAAAAAAAAAACCCTATACATTCCATAATTTGAATAGCTTGTTTTCAACATCCTGGGTCCTACTGATGCAGCTCAAAATCCTTTATCTTTCCAAGTCCAGGGCTCCGTTCTCAGTTCTCATGTCACTAATCTTCTGGGCAGTGTTTGGCAAAGTTATTCATGCACCTTCCCCCTCCCCACTTTTGAACACTCTAAGCTCTCTATTTTCCCTCCTAGTTCACCGCTCTCTCCTTCTCGCTCACTCACAACTAACTATCTCAGCATTACTGATGCTTGGCTTAGAAAGGTCTTTGTTGTGAGAAAATGGCCTGTGCATCATAGGCTGCTTAGCAACATTCCTAACCACTATCCATTAGATGCCAGTGGTCCAGCTTCGCCCCTTCTCGGATTGGCCTGGGGTTGAATTCTTCATATCATCCAGGTTTCTCTCAAACGTCTTTCCCGCAGAGAGGCCTCTTATCACTGCCCATCTGCCAATGTTTTCGCTCGGAGTAATTTTTATCTATCTTTATCTAAGTATTTATCATTCCCTGAAAGTATATAACGAATGTCTCAACGCTCGCAGTAGCAAGTCAAGGTGTTCTGATAGGCTTTCTTCTCCTTCACAGAAGGCATTATGGTGGTTCTTGCTGACGGGACCGCTGGTTCAGTGGTAGAATTCTCTTCTCGGGTTCAAGTCCCAGCATTTCATCCTTAGTGCAGCCACCACCCCATCTTTAGACGATGCCCTTTGTTTCTTCTGCTGTCTGCTCACTTTTCTTTGGCAGTTCTTGGTCAGTGGCATCCTCCTAGACTTGACAAAAGAGAATAGCTATGAAGCCCAACCCAACAACTGATGAAGTACATACCGAAGTGCTTTGGCAAAAGAGTTAATGAAAGAAACACATACGGCTAAGGAACATCCTGAAAAAAGCGGTGGGTGTGCACCTCTAGGTATCTCTGACTTTCAAGAGTCGAAAGGAAGAGATAATGGCATTCAAAAATATCCACACACACACAAAAATATATCCAAAAGAGGAAACTAATTTAGAACCTACTGATAGGAGGATGGATTCCTTGATTTTCCTTGCCCTTCGGCCAACAATAGACTCGTCCTGGCTTGATGAGGATACACTGTGGGAGAGCCCCTGTGGGAGGGTCACTTTCAAATCCTTCTTTCTGCTCTTGAATCATCAAGCAAGACAGGACTATAGAAACTGAACTTAGGAAGAGAGAAAGAGAAAAAAAAAGGGTCGGGGGGAGTTACAAAGGATTCTTCATAAAGGAAACTTCTTAATCTTCCAAACTCCTCTCTCCACTCGTAACAAAGGTCACCCGATGGTCCCTGCCTCCTGAAGTGTAACTATAGCCCACTCCTCTTTTGATGCTCTCACCGAGAGGGATTTAACTGCCAGTCCTTGATTCATTAGATGGTCACTTCAAAGAGACCCCAATGAGGAAACATTTGCCCAAACAATCTGCTTGTCTTAGTAAATCCAGACAAAACAAAAAAGCAATTCATCCTAAATTTCACACATTATTGTTTTTGGCCCTGTCAGTGACCTCAGCCTCCAACACTGATTGTCACTCTGCCTCCGAGTTCTTTCAGATGATCAATCAGTTTCTAGAACGGGGCATTACTCAGACCCCAGATTAACCCACGAAGAAACCAAACAACCGTGTCAGAATCTTACTATTTGACATCATTTTTATGATGTGTCATAATATTACCATTTATAATCCATTTCTTCACCCAAAGGCCGGGGGTGAAGTGATTCATGTTCAATAAAGAGTTCAAGCTTCAAGACTCTATTCAAGAGGGAAAGGAGTACTTGGCTAATATATTAAAATGTGTTAATAGGTGAGCAAATGTCCTTCATTATCTGTTGAGTCAGAGATTTAGGTCCCTGTGCAAGGACAAGATACAAATCCATGATAGTTTCCATATCTTTGCTAAAACTTCAAAAGGCAAACAGGGATCAATGACCAATTATGGGGAACTTGTTCAACATCACTAGCCATGAAAGAAAAGTGAACTAAACTAGCACTGAGCTAACACATTCCCTTGTCAAATCAGAAAGGACACAAGCTTAAAGACGTGCCATGCTGGTAAAAGGGCACTCAGACAGGAGCCCGGCTCCCTGAGAGCAGGACTTCCATGGCTGCATTTGCTAGAAGTGCCCAGCTCTTCACCCAGTGCCTGGCACCCGGGATGTTCCCCCGTGTGCTGCATAAATATGCGATTAAGACCTCTGCTGGTGATAGCATACTGATTAAAACTTTGGAGGACTAATTTGATAACATGTATGAAAACCCAGATAATGATCATCATGGTGGTACGGTGATTGTTTTCTTAGGACTCCACCCTGAAGAAATGCAAATGGAAGTGTCCTGTGAGAAGATGCGGATCACATTACGAAAAGGCTGAGAGTCTGCAAATAAGCCAAGTGTCCAAGTCTGGTAAACAACAGTAAATGATGGTCATTCCCTCTAAAGAATAGTTCAATTATTAAGAATAAACAATAATTCCAAAGGATAAACAGGAATTAAGACAGTGTTTATGGAAGATTTGATAACATGGGGAAATGTATAGCATGTTAAACCAAAAAAATTCTGCATCAAGATAGGGTATTTTTTTTAAGGCATGAAAGAGATACTGGACAGGAAAATATAAAGTTTCTACAGTGATGTTTTCTCTTTGAGTGATAATTATGGGAGCTTTTCTTTCTTCCTCTCTCTCTTTTTTTAACCTTATAAATCATTCTGCAAGTTTCTATCATGGTCAAGGACACGTGTAATAGTTTCAAAACCAGAACTTGTGCATTAACAACATTGAAAGAACACACTGAGAGGAAAGGCTAGTCCCTCCCATGCCTCCATCAGTGATTTACGTGGCTCCCCCTCCTCGCCCCTCCGCCCTTTCTGCTCTCCCCCTCTTCCACCCCCCTTTCTTTTTCAAGTTTGACTTTCCTCGGGAGATTCCTTTTATTGGTCCAAATAAAAAGCAAAGTTCACAATTAACAAGCCATTTGCTTTAAAATTCTTTAAATCTCAATGACGAAGGCTCCCGCTGCAACTGGGAGTATTTTCTCTGCGCTTCTGAAGATGGAGGCAGGTTGTCAGTGCTTTCAGTCACAGAAGACTTCCCACGTTAAAATAATGCTTCATGCCTTACAGATGGAATGCTTATTTTGGTGAACTTTGATGACATGAAAGTTGCCTTTGCATAAGATAACAATTCAGAGTAAATAAAGTCCAGGTCATCCCCAGAAAAGAAAAAAAAAAAAAAAAGAATTTTCCTGAAGTTTACCTTTTAGTAGAACGCGTTGGGGTTGGCTGAGCGAGTTTACATAAATAACATTGAAGAGCAAGTATATGTTGTCTGTAAGTCAAATGTTCCCAACCCAAGTACTTATTATGGTATAGATGAATAAGTGTCGTGTAATTATAAAATGCCACTCAAATTCTAGTCTTAATTTTTCATGACAGATCACTTCTGACTTCATATTTATTTCCGATACCACATTTCATTCACACTCTGTAGGCGTTTTCATTTCTACGTGTCTTCAACAGAACTTTGCATTTTCCTATTACATATTTTACTCTATGTAGGTTGGTAAATGTTTTGAACCCTACACAGGTAATTTAAATTTCAGGAAAAAATTAAATGGAAAACGCAAATCAAAACCATCCAAGATACCATTTCACACCCACTACGATAGTTAGAATAAAAAAAGCAGATGATAACATATGCTGACAAAAATGGAACCCTAATAAAAAGCTAGTGGGGATGTAAGAAAAGTATAGCTGCTTTGGAAAAACCTCGCATTTCCCCAAAAGGTTAAACATAGAAATATGATGTGACCCAGTAATCCCATTTCTAGGGATATTCCGAAGAGAAATGAAGATATATCGCCACACATAACCGTATACACAGATGTTCATAAAAGCATTATTTATAATAATCCAAAAGGTCAAATAAGCCCAATGTCTATGAACTTATGCATAAACAAAATGTGCTACAGCTGAACAACTGACTATTACTCAGCAATACACAGGAGCGAGGTGATGGATGAACGTTGAGAACGGTGTGCTCAGGAAAAGAAGCCAGTCACAAAAGGCCACATACCGAGGGATTCTGTTGGTCTGAAACATCCAGAAGAAGCAAATCCGTAGACAGTATACTGCTGCGTTTGCTCCGGACTGGGGAGGATCGAGGAGACACGGATACTGGTTGCTAACGGGTATGGGAGTCCTTTATGGGGTGATTAAAGTGTTCTAAAATTGAGTCCGATGATGATTAGTCAACTCTATAAATATATTAAAAAACCATCTAATTGTTCACTTAACATGGGTGAATTGTATGGTCAGTGTGTCATCTCTCAATAAAAAAGTTGTAGATCAGTTAATAAAATAAAGCTTTTAAAATAAGTAGTGAGCTACCAGCTTTTGCCAAGTGGTAGTATTATTTGTCAGTGTTAATTTTTTGAAATAAATATGGTGCCAATATGATATCCATATCTTTTACCCATTTGCCTTATCTACACAAGATTACTTCAAAGAAATAAATTAATACAAACGAGATTCAGTGAGTCGACATGTTAACTGTATTTTCTATTAACCTGGTTTGGACACAATTTAAATGCCTAACAATTGATTTAGTTTAATGGTTCATCTATTTGAGCAATTATTATCATCTATGAACATTTAAAAACTATAATACAAGGTTCTATAGAAACATTAAAATGAAGTATTGGAGAATCTTAGGTAGGTGGGAAAAAAATTCATGCCATGCTAATGCATATCGACCCTACAGGACAGAGTAGCACTGTCCCTGCAAGTTTCCAAGACTGCATCTTTATCTGTTTCCAGGAGTAAACAGTCTTTCTCCCGCAGAGCATCTGGTGGTTTTGAACTGCTGACCTTGCAGTTAGCAGCTCACCTCTTACCCACCATGCCACCAGGACTACTGGCTAGGTAGATAGAGCAGTACACTAACACCAAATAGGCTGATCTTTAAAAGAAAACAAAATCAACCCCCCAATCAAACTAACTGTTACCACGGTGTTGTTATTGATAGGCGCTGTCCAGTCAGTCCGAACTCATGGTGATGCACAATAGCAAAGAACACAGCCCCCGCCCCGCCCTCCCGTCTTTGTTATGTTTGAGCCTACTGTTGCAGCCACTGTGCCAACCCATCTTCGCTGTCACTCACCTACTTCCTGAGGCTAAAATCTCTATGGGAGCAGACACCCTCATCGTTCTCTCGGGGAGAAGACTGGTGGGTTCAAACTACTGGTCTTTCGGTTAGCAGCCCAATGCCTAACCCACAGTGCCACCAAGGCTCCTTAAACTGAATTGCTTTTGTTCAAAACACCTGCATCTATGAAATGACTCGAGACAGTTAGGTGAAGGGAGATTTTTATTATCTTTTTGTTTTCTGTACTGGGTTTTTTTAATAATCCTTTTAATTAAAAAAAAAGAAATTGTTATTGCTTCATTAAACTGGTAGCAAGCACAGGAATCTAATAAAATTAAAAGGTTCCCCAGAGATGCCTAATGGAAGAGGCTTTGGTACATGTGGGAAGGAATTTCAGGCACCAATGTTTAGTTTAAAATCTATCACGAGAAATGCCCTTATGGTTTTAGAGGTAATTTTCTGGTGACAAAACCTCCAGCACACAAAGGGACTGACACATAAGCTACTTGTCTGTCTAGTGTATATTTTTTCACCAATATCTATCAATTAATTGACATTTAAGACATTGTCCTTGACACCTAAAAATTACGTGATAACATCCGGAGCTGTATCTAGATACTCTGAATGTGCTTTGCCAGGAAGTGATGTATAGAGATGAGAAGAAATAAAGGGTATTCATAGCAGAGTTATACACATTTTAAGACCTATAGTGGTTATGTGTTGAGCTGCTTAACACAAGGTTAGCAGTTTGATACTACCAGCCACCCCACAGGAGAAAGATGAGGCTTTCTTCTCCACGAAGGGTTATGGTCTCAGAAAACCACAGGAGCAGTTCTACCTTGTCCTTTTGGGTCGCTATATATTGGCATTGACTCCATAGTAATGAGTTTAGCTTCT
Source organism: Echinops telfairi (assembly GCF_000313985.2). Classification (NCBI taxonomy): domain Eukaryota; kingdom Metazoa; phylum Chordata; class Mammalia; order Afrosoricida; family Tenrecidae; genus Echinops; species Echinops telfairi. Next base: position 90,312,539 of record NW_022103915.1, on the reverse strand, counting down.
GGTTAAGACCTACAGGGACTGTGTTTATATGGACAGTCTGGTTTAGCTGTCAGGTTCTATATCTTCCCTCTGTGGTGCAAGGCAACCTCGAAGACAAGATGCTAATGGAACCTTGCTCTTAGGCACAATGGCCATGGAGAGAAAGAAGTGTTTCCTGACAATGCCTCAGCAGGCAGTGAGGATGAGGGGACAAGATCCTAGAGGTAAAGTACAACAAGAAACGTCTCCCAGGTCCCTCCCTGTGCTTGAAGTCAATCCCAACTCACAGCAGCAGAATACAGGACAGAGTAGAACTGCCCCTGCAGGTTTCAGAGCCTGTGGATCTTTACGGAAGCTAAAAGCCTCATCTTTCTCCTATGGAGCACCAGAGAGTTTTGAATCATCAAACTTATGGGTAGCAGTCCAAGGCGTCATCCACGAAGTCACTGGGGCTCCGTCTAAGGGATGGTATCGAACTACCATGTTTCAGATCGCAGCCCAGGGAGTCACTCCTCCTCCTCCAGAATTAATACACAGAGGTTATCTTCCTCCACAACCTGCCCCGTGTCCTAGTTTAAATAGTACCACTGCCTTTAAAAAAAATCACTAATAACCACCTTTTAGGCAGGAGCCCCTTGGAAAATAAGAGCAGCCACGATCAAACTCCTATTTGATGACATCACTTTGAACATACGTTTTGAACTTTGGGCTCTCCACTCAGAAGCCAGTTCTGCAGCCGGGTTAGTCCCTCCAGACCGACTTCTTTCCAGACCATCCTTAGAATTCAGGTCCCAGAGGTCCAGCCCTACTTCAAAGCAGAGCCTTCTTTAATAACAAAGCCCAGACTGAGAGCCGCTTCTCCTGCCCCTTTAATTATGCTCATTACGCTTTTATCCACAAGTGTGAGAAACCAGATAAATAGTCACCTGCCAGTTTTTTAGCTCAAGGCACTTGGCTCCCTAACATCTCCTCCCCTGTCAGTTCTCCATGTTCTCATCTGGGTTCCTACCTCCCGCCTTCTTCTCTGCACGGTTTTTGGCAGCCGGGTCCCCTCTGAACCTTCTCTGATCTGGAGGGCACTACTTCATGTTCATGCTCTGCCACTGTGGACAGAAGGCTCCATAGCCTTCACCCAGTCCAGACCTAAGGGATATTAGTCCGGACAGTGCCCTCCTAGCCTCCCCCCTACCCTCCCACCCTCTCCACCCCCACCAACAGAGGAAGAATTAAGCAAAACAGGACTAAGAGCAAAGCCCTCTCAAGGCCAACTTCAGGTCAAGACTAGCAAAAGAAAGCATTGGCCTCTTGCTTCCCGACTAGTTGGACCTCAACATAGATATACAGAAATGATGACAAGCTGAATATTGTTCAAGATATTTTCAAAAGCAGATTGAGCATGTAATGTGTGGTCATTGGGTTCCCAGAACCCTGCCTCGCTTACAGCTGTTTCTTTCCTGGAGCAGTCCTGGCCGATGCAGCCGTTTGAATCATCCCGCAGCCTGTCTGTGGAAACCACAAGAACAACAAGCCAGCATGAGTCTCTCCTTGTCTCATGACAAAAGCATTTAGGATTTCCTTCCACTGCTGCACGGCCAACAGCATTCCTTTCTTGGAGAGAGTCAGTAAATACAGACTAATGACTGCCGCAATGTCTTACCCGACCTATAAAGTCTGTATTTAGAGTGCTCACCACCTGGCTGAAGGCACCCTCAAATGCCACCACGTCAGTCAAAGGACGCAATGCGTCCGATTTAAGCTGATAAATGTAGAAAGATATTTTACTTCTGGGTATTGTCTTCCTTCCCCCTCCTCTATGTTGCATGTGTGGGTCTGACTAACAAGATGTACACATTTCTACAGTCCTGTTCAGTCAGGCACTGGAAAGTTTAGAGGTCTGGTGGTTGAGTATAAATCAGAAGACCAATTGTGATCTGCCCTCATCTTTTAATGGAATGTCACTATCTTTGAGTGTGTATTGATTCAACAGGGAGTATTTATGCGGTCATCAAAAGTTCACTTGTCCATTCAGCCAAAATATCGATCAAGCTTGGCACCTTCTATGCCAAGCACTGGATTATGTGAGACCAAAGACCACTAAGACTAGCCTTGGGTTTCAATGAGCCCAGAGTCCCACGGGGAAAGTGAGTGTAAAATGGTTCTTGAAATGTAAATATTCAAGCAGCCCTGGTGGCACAGTGATTATGCTTTGGGATTCTAACGGCAAGATCAGCTGTTTGAAACCACCAGCAGCCCTCCAGCAAAAGCCGGGGTTTTCTGCTCCTGTGAAGAATCACAGTCTCAGAAACTCACAGGGGCAGTGCTACCCTGTCCTACGATCCCATAGGAGTCTGCATCCACTCGGTGGCAGCGAGGTTGGTCTTGGGAGGACAGGGCAGGGGTCGGGGATGTGATGTTTCTCAGGGATGCTAATACTTGAAGAATGAACAAGGCTTAAATGAACAAATCAGAAGCGACATGTACAAATAGGGTTGAAACTCGAGCCACTTTCAGAAGAAGCGGGCATGAGCTTTGTAGATTGTCTTGCTCAGGCAATTGGATTTCCTCTTCGAGTTAAGAAAGTATCTTTATCAGGGAGAGACCTGGTGTCTTGCCAACAGCCTCTTTTAATTGCAGATGGTTCTCCCACATACTGTGATGTCCCAGGTACCTGGACTCCAACGCTGGTGAACACCTGCTATCTGGCAATAGTCTGGGAGTGTTTACCTGTTTCCTCTAGACCTGTTGTTTTCCACACTCTTCCCTGGCTCTCAAACTCCTATATCTACTCCAGGCTCCTGCCGTAGGTCATGTGTTAATCACTTTTGGGGACCCCTTTTCTGCATTACTACTTCACCATTACCTCGTTATGGTCAGACACTTTTATCACCCCCGAGCAGCGGGGCAGCTTACAGAAACTCCCCCCATCACCACAACCCCAGGCCTCTTTCCGACTATTTGCCTTGTTGATCATTTGAACTCAATTCTCTGACAGACCTGCTTGCAATAATGGCTACAAGAATAATAATGAAATTCTGAGCAGCTCTGGGCTGACCAGAGTTAATGGATCCCTTTGGGGTGGATGGAGATTGTCCTTCACACCTTCATGGCATATAAAGGATGACTTGTGAATTAATTATACATAAAAGCTAAGTTCATGTTGATTCCTATTTATGGCAGCCATCGGCAACAGACTAGAGCTACTCCATGGGGTTACCAAGGCTGCAAATCTTCCTGGAAGCAGATGGCCACCTCTTTCTCCCACAGAAAGGCTGAAGGGTTCAAACTACTTTGGGCTGCAAACAGAGTGCTTTGACTACTGTATCCTCAGAACACCTCAACCATAAATAAAAGAGTCCTAAACGATAGCTCTGCTCTTGATGCTTGGTTAATGCTATGATTCCCCTGAGCTCTAATTTATCAAGAAAAACAGCGAAGGCCGAGATAAACATTCTCACTGGGTTCCACTTACAGTCTCTCAACTCACAAATGCCTTTGTGGGGTCTTGAGGCTGTCAGTCTTCAAAGGAGTAAACAGCCTCCTCTTCCTCCTGCAGAGAGGCTGAGGGCTTTCAACTGCTGACTTGGCAGTTAGGGGCTAAAGGGGAAACTCACTACCCCATCAGAGCTCCATTCTTAGGAATGAGGATGTCGAATGTTCTTTATAGAGTTGGGAACAATCTCGAGCTATTTTAAATCACCTTTAATTCATATCAACTCTTCCTTCATCAAAAGACAAAACTTGGAAAAGCCTAAATGTGCATTCATTCTCCCGGAATTGAATGACTTTCATTCACCATTTCGCACTCCATTCCAACTTCTCCAAACACAGCCGCCTGCCATGAAGCAGGTGAAAAGGAAGACGGCATATTGAAGCTCAAAGCTACAAAGACAAATGAGGTCAGATAAGAGATTTCTCATTAAAATATAAAAGAATGGGGAAATTACTGGCCTTGATTTCAGAGAACTTATTACCCATCGGACTTGGGGCAGGTTCTTCACCCATAAGATAGAGTCTTAAAGATTCCTCCAAGAGTGTTGTAAGATTAATCAAGAGGAAATACTTAAAGTGCTTATATAGCACTCAATAAATAGTTGCTACTGTTATTATTAGCCGCAGTACTGCAGTACTTTTACTAGCAAATCCAGTACGCATGGCACTGAAATCAATTACCCAGTTTTAAGATGAGCTAATGGATGATACTAAAGGAACTTAGAAATAACCGATTTGATATTTAAGTCAGAAACAGAGTGGGAAGGAAGTTCTAGAGACCTGCTTCTGAGAATTGGCCAGGGAAAACCCTCTAAGTCACAGCAGAATGTTGTCCGGTATAATGTGAGAAGATGAGACACTCCCCACCCCTAGGTTGGAAGGCACTAATGGACTCAAGCACACCAGGGACCGTGAGGATGGTATGGGCCCTCACACTCTTTCCTCTGTCCTGCACAGGCTCGCCATGAGTCAGAGCCGACTGGGGGGCAATTAACAACCGCTCCAACATGTTAAAGAATGAAAGAGTTCGTTTGGGGCTGACTCTAGCAGTCAAAGGAGACAGGCCTTTGCCAGTCACATTTCTGGCTGATTAATACAGAAAAAAATGTTTGAAGCACTGTGTGTTGACAAAGGACTTAAGCCCTTGCACTAGTTCTTGTGTACCCCCAGCCCCCACTGCAAACGTGAACAAAAGAAAACAAGTCCAGGTGTCGCTGCTGGAAGCTATACGCCCTCGGATTTTGGAAACATCAACAAGCGCGTTCGTAATTTCCTGCCATAAAGTAGGCACTGTATAATCCCTGCATCTACTTAACAGTGATCTAAATATGGAGGATACAGAAGCCTGAGCTGGATTGTGATTACTGGAATTCTGAGGAATACAGGGGCGGTGAGATTTACATGGGAGGATTCATTTCTCGCAGGTTTCTCATTTACCTGGGGCATGCTGTGAAGCACATCTTTCCCCCGAAACAAATGGCTTTACCTTGGCTATTGCTTTTGGAAATCCTCAGTGGTGAACTGAGTGAAATGTTTGCTCCTTACATCTCAGTGAACTTACTGGGTCCACTTCAGAGATTTATAGATACATCAAATAACACATTAAATTTTATCAAGGAACTTTCTTTCATTGAAATGCCTATTCTTGTCTACCTTAGCTAGAGTAGTATTAGGAAAAAAGAATATTCTCCTTTATGTTTCTAGAAAGAAAATTTGTTTTCCCAAATCAAAATAATAATATGAGGATACATCAAATAGTATTGCAATGAAATCATAGAAACTTCTAGTCAACAAAAGTATAAAAATGTAAAGTTATTGTTTGTCAACATATGCTTACACACTTTTTAGGGTAGCATTTCCATTTCTCTAACCCTTCCTGGAAAGGAGCCCTGTGGAGCAGTTGGACGAGAGTTGCACTGCTAACCACAGGGTTGACAGTTCAAACCCACCAATGACTCTGCGGGAGAAAGACGAGGCTGTCTGCTCCCAGGTCACTATGAGTCAAAATTGACTTGACGGCAGTGGGTTAGGTTTTGAGTAATCCTTCTCGGAAGAAGAAGAACAAAAACCCTAGCAATTTTGGTTTCTTCAAAGGACTCAAATAATATTCCTTTTAAATGTTCTTTTAATTTGGGGAACAAAAAGAAGTTTGAAGGGAGAAGATCAGAGATGTAGGGTGGATGGACTAAGTCTTCCCGATGGAATTCTCATAGAACAGCCATCCTTTCGTTGAAGAATGAATGAGCATAATTGTCACAATGGAAAATAATTTCTAGGTAACCTTTCCTGGCCTTTCCCCCAACAATGTAGTCTTTCATATTCCTAAAACCTCTTCCTAATAAGCCCTTGTGATCACTCTGTGTCCTTAGAGGCAGTTTATCCAATTATCCCTTTAAATTCTCCCCAAAACAATCATTACAGCCTTCTGAGCTTACCTTTCTGTCGTGAATTGATCTGGCCAGTGGCCCAGGGAAGCCACGGTTTTGATGGGACCCTTTTTTTTTTTTGAAGGTACCCTAATGCGACTAAGACAAGAGTATTACTGAGAGAAATTGTCTGCAGCCATCCATTGCTCCCACGCAGGTCCAAACATGTTTCGTGTGGAATAAACTCAAGCATGTATAAAGTGGAGCCCTGGGAGCAGTACATCTTTACTTACCTTCACATACTGTGTTGTGGATTTGCACAGTTTTTCTAAAACTTATTCTGATCTTTTCATAAGATAACATCATGTGAATTCTGCAAAAATGTGACTGCATTGCATGCATTTCTTTAAGAAATCCTTATAGATCACAAAAATTTTAGCTTGCAGCCTCAAACCGATTTGACCCATTGCCTAGTTTCCTCCATGGGAAACTTTAGCATTTCTTTTTTTGTACTTGCTAGTTTCCACAAAGCAATTATCATTAAGGGATTTTCTCATTGATTTCATCAATAACCTTTTTCAGAGTTTAATATTCACACAATTTGGAACCGTTGATGGTCCATTTCCAAACCCAGAGAGTGTCATTGGCATAATAAGCAATCAATCTGAATGAAGAGCGCCTACATGGAAAATATAGGATATGATTTCAAGTGAACACCAGGAAATTAAAAGGAATGAGAACATGAAAATTACCAATTTCTCCCTCAAAGTCAAAACACTTTCATAGATTCAATTTATGCTTCTTATGTATTTTTTCCAATGTAAATATAAATTTTGGAAGTGTCTATGTTGTGACCATAAAAGCTTGTTTGATCAGTAGGATGGGGCAACCATTGTAGAAAAAAATGAAAAAAAATCTCTTCCTCTCAAACCCTAATAATGATCATATTAGATAAGTAAATACATTGAACACCACATAATGAATGTCTCTATCAAATATGAATTTGTTTTTCACGTGCCTTCAATAATTTAGATCACATATTTCTGGACATTAATATGTTTGATTGCCTCGACCTGCCTCGAAACACCTATTTAAAATTTTTGTAGTTAAAAAGAACAAAACGGTCACAATTTCACGCCAAAGTGTGATGGAAACAACCTCTCTAGAAAAAAGTTGAACATGCTAGTCCTTAGAATTTCCCTAAATGAGTCTTCAGATGGCATTTTAAGAAACTGAGATCAGCAGCTCTGTGGGTTGAGGTGCCACCAGCTTGCCATTTGTCAAACAATGGCTTTTTGCCAGGAATTCTTTTATAGATCTGCCTATAAAAGAAAGCAAATTAAAGTACTTCTTAAGATTTGTTTCCGTTCTGGTCATCTAAATAATTTATCCCCACCTGCAACCAAGAGCATGTGTTTCAGCTGTCATGCTTACCTTCCTCGGGCAAGGCTCCTGTAACCAGTGACCTCCTGTGCCGACACGTCCATATCTTGGGGACTGAAATGGACTGTCCCCGTCTCGGGCTATCATGGTAGTATGCACCCAGGGTGCCAAAGGGCAGGGAGCCTGCGGCAAGCATGGTGGGTACTCAGGAGCCCTGCGGAAAAGGCAAGTCTAACGCGTGGCCTTCTCCTGCTCCATCACAGGGGCACGGGGACAGCACCACTGGGCAGAGTCTGCCAAGCATGAATGAGTCAACCTTCTGTATGCACAGTGGGTCAGACAGGTTTCACGGCTTTACATGTTAATGATAAAACTTTTCTGTAAAACCTACAATATTCTTGAAAAGCATTCTTTTGTTTTTCAGGGCACAGGAGAAGCCGCGATGTTTTCTTACCGAAGATGTTTTCAGCTAACCCTAGGAACCTCTCTTGCTTAAAAAAAATGTAGGGTTTTTTTTTTTTCATTCTTAAGATTTATCTCTCAAAATAACAGAAATGTGGCTGAAGGGAGGCAATGGACAGTGTGAAACACAAAATAGCAATAATAATAGATAAAAGATCAAGGAATCGTGAGCCTGGGAGGGTGGGGGAGGGAGGGGAAAGAGGAACTGATACCAAGGGCTCAAGTAGTAAGAAAATGTTTTGGAAATGTTGATGGCAACATATGCACAAGTGTGCTTAACACAATGGAATGATGGATTGTTTTAAGATTTGTAAGAGCCCCCCAATAAAAATATTAATTTAAAAAGGTAATATTTGTGAAGTGCAATAAAACAAGGTATACCAATTTTAAAAAATGGCAACCAAAAGATTTCAGCATCCTACTCCAGTACCTTAAAGGGGCTACTATTTCCATGTTCAAAATGTATTGGGAATTCAATGTTCAGATTTTGAAAGTCTGTCTCCTTCATTGCCCTTGTAAAATGACCTCCATCATGACATTTGGTCTTAAATGTAAACTTGAACCATGAAAAACGAGTGTCTAATTATCATAATGAGACTCTGTGTTTACCCTGAGCCTTTTATCTAAAGAACTCAAAGCATTTTGCAAGCGTGATCTTATTATGCTTTACAACGCCTCACAGAGCAATGTGATGGTAAGAATTATTATTATTATCAATTTTAACAGGTTGGGAAACTAAGAAATCAGAAATGAAATGACTCAACTTGAGGTCACATTGGTAGCTGAAAGCAAAGGATTCTGGCCCCTCTTTCCAAGGACATGCTCTACTGACCAACAAATAGCTTCACTTTGAGATGAAAACTCTCCTCCACTTCTTAAGGAACCGGTTCTCTCTAAGGACTTAAAGAACATAAAAATAAAGTCCATAGAAGTATTTTATGTTGGCCAGCGATGGCAGATGTGTTTAAGACAGCGAGCACACTAACTCCAGTCATTGTACTCTCCTCCCTACCTTTCCAAAGCCACCATCATCTTCCCCATCAACGGAGGAGGCCACAGCTCCCCCTGCCTTATGTAGACCACGTCGTTTCCCATTCGCTAGGGGGAAATCGAGCAGATTTTCTAAATGACATTTTTCCTTTCCCCGTGAGACATTCAAACAACATGGCATTTTAGTTCAAGAGCTGTGACCTGAGAGGTCACCTTTGCTATACGTGGGGATGTGTCAAGGCATACAGACTGCGCTGCACTTGGTCTTGGTTGGCTTTCACTGTCCAATATGTCTTTGACACTGCCCAGTTCAGATCTATCTACACCATTCTTTCAAATGACTATATGTCCACTTTATAGAGATATGCACATAAGTAGGTAAACATTTTTTTAACCGATTCCCCCTTTACAATGGGGTATTGCCTTTCTATATGTCTGGTGAACTGTAACGAATAGACTTCCATGTTTAACTTTACATGTTTTTGAAGTATTTCTTTTGAGCTTTCTCTCTTTTTACATATTACAGGATTCTTGTTTCTGAAGAAAATACATCTGTTGCTTTCAGTTGCCCTATACTGTTGCTTATGTAAGTATAAACCTGAAATCTTGGATTGGAAATCCCTTGATTTCTTTCTTCCCATCTCTGAGAGGTGAACATTTTAGCTTTATCTGCAGGACACTACACTGTTTCATACGTAAGACCCCAAAATACGAGTTAGAGAACATTCCGCATTGACCAAGAATGACTAGAGGGTGTTATAAAAAGAACAATGCAAAAGCCCATCTGTGATTTGCAGCCTAGTTTCTCCCAATTCTTGGCCCAATTTTAATTCTTGCCTTTTACCAATACAGTGGTTAGTGTCACATTTTAAATCAAGAGTAGCTTGAGATGTCTTAGATGAGATGCCTAGAACTAAGTGTCACTAAAGAATGTTTGGGTGACATAAGGGCTGTGCATTGGATGACTAATCAATAGGCTGGCTGCTAAAATCTGCCTAGACGCACATTGTACATAAGATCTGGTGTTCTGCTTCCAGAAGGTCACAGCTTTGCAAACTCCACGGATCAGCTCTACCAGCTCTCCTCCGCGTACTTGGGATTGCCACAAGTCAGAACGGACTCAGCAGAAACTAACAACAGCAACATCTGAGAACCACAGTGACTGGTCATTATGTCTCTGCTACTTTATTTTCATCTCTTAACTTCCAAGGTCAAAGATAAGAGTAGTGGATGACATTCGAGATTAAAGGTCATATTCGAGTCAACCTCAGTATTGCGTATGGTGTTCTGCACTGTTTACAAACTGAGAAGTCAAAGGGAAAAATGTATTCCTCCATAATGAATGGGATTTGCCCCAGTACCATTGATTTCTACATGGTTAATGCTTAGTTGACAAGTGGCACTTTCCTCTCTTAAGAGCTAAAGGAAGAAGAGAAAGCAATAGATTTGAACCACACCAGAAACAAAAGTAAAATGTAACGAGGTCTCCACCATTGCTTTTCCAGGCATTCATTCACTTAATAAATATGTATTGCAAACAAGCCATGTAAATAAATCACTGTCACGACTTTCATGAAGAAAACAATCCAATAAGGGTAACGGACAACTAATGAGGCAGAAATAAGATAATAGAAGGTACTCTGGAAGCATAGCAAAGGATTCTTACAAATATTTATAGCTAATTTCTACAGAGAAACAATACCAAAACAAAAAAAAACAAAGAACCTACCTTACCAACAGAATAAATACAATGTTCTTAGGCATATGAAACAGAAAGGATTGAAAAAATGTTGGCCTCCAAAGAGACAAATACATTGAGATTTTAAAATTTACTCTTGACCTATTTCAATTCTATTCATTTTTATCCCTCCTTAAATATTATTCAGTTTCAAGTAATCAAGCAGCTGTGCTTTTGAAGAAGGGAAGATAACATGGTTCAGGGTAGGGCTCTATTAAGTTAATCTGGGTTTTAGGCATTACGCTTACCCTTTAAATCTTGATCCCACAGAAAAGTTCATACATGCCTTCTAGGTTTTCCTAGTTTATATAACTACAACAGGATAAACAAAATATGACCTAGGTCAATAGCTTTACATCACATTCTAAATAATCCCACTCAATATTCCAGCAATATCTGAAGCTCTATGGCCATGGCCACCCATTCAGTGTGCTGGAGCGGAAACTCCGCTCAGTGTCAAATCCATGAATGCTGAGCTCTTCCATTTGGGACTATTTGCATTCGGGACTAAGCCTCAGAAGAGCGAATATTTAGTTTTGTTTTGTTTTAATCAGATTATTCTCATTATATAAGGAGAGAGGAAGCTGGTTATATTTCTTATAAGAAATATTAATGCCACTTGCAAATAATAATAATAAAGACTGAAAGAGATTTTTCCATGTTCACAAAACTAAATAGATTTGTAGTATCTGCATGTCCTTAACACTAGAGCTCAAATACGAGAGTCATTTCAACACCCTCTTTGTCTCTCAACATCCGATTATTAAACATTCTGGATTAAGTTGTGCAGTTATGTTTTTCTTTCACATCCCTTGCTCCCAAGTCCCATTTGAGTTTGCAACAACCTCCGCCCCCCCCCCCCATGACCTCTGTCTTCTGACCCTTTGGCCACCTTTACTCTGTTATTTGACTACTCTTTCTGAATTTAAGCTGGGGTCATATTACACCTCTCTTCAAAGGCCACTGTGCCATGATCTTTCATGTTCTATTAAATTAGGCAAACACTCCTTAATCTGGCATTCAAAGTCCTCTGCACTATATAGTACACAGACCAAATTCAATTAGTGTTTTTGAATGAACAAATAACACAAAGTTAATAATGCTCACTGTGCAAGCAATTGTTCCCAAAGTCAATGTCACAGCATATTAAGGTGTTGATGATGTCTTTAAGAGATAAATAACCAGGTCCACAGTCTGTTAAACCTCAAACTGGAAATAACAAAAAGAGGAAATATTGAATACATGGGGACAGGTGATATAAGGGTTATTGGCCAGACAATACTGGCTATTTATGGGCATGTGTGTTAAAAAGAGGTAAGTCCGTTCCACGATTCCTTACCCCGATCTCAACACATTTCCCTCTCAATTTGGCTTGTGGACTCCACTAAAGAGAGAGTTGTTTTGATTCTTAAGTTGCAACTGATTGACAGAAATCTAAGTACCTCAATTGGATTGAACGAAATAGAATCTAGGCTTAGGGCTGGGTAACTCCAAACCCTAGAGTTAAAGGCACTGGCTGCATCTGGTGTTAAATGATAACAGAGAATATCTGTGCATCACTTAATTCTGCTTTCTTCTGTGGCATCGAGAGGGACAACACAACTTCAAAATTACACCTTTCGCGCTTAGTACCATTATTGACAATGAGGCTGTCCCGATTGTTCCAGTGAGAGACCTCAGAATCACTCAGCACCCATAAAGCATGCCCCTCCCTGAATTAATCACAGTGCTCAGATGGGGTTTTATTGTCCAGTCCTGAATAACAAAGCCACCTCTAGGTGTAGATCAGCCTCATCCTACTGACATAAAGTGCGAATGGTGTGAGGTCTTTCCGGAGGAAAAGTGGAGCTTTATTACCAGATAATGGGGGCCTGAATACTGTGCAGGGTGTTGTGTAGGAAGAAAACAAATAAGCAAACACCATTAAAAGCTCTGAGACGTAAAACTGAGTTGAAGTGTTCAACATCTTATGTCCCTGATCAAGCTTCTCTCTGCCACTAGCAGCTGTAAACCGCTGAGGAAGACTACTGTACATTTCTCCCACCGGCCATTACGCTTCTTTCTTCGAATACTGTCCGTGGTTTTACGAGTAGGGGCCTCAGCAGGAGAACGAAGCTGAAATGCCTTCTTGAATCTCAGTTTGGACTGAGTTTGAGATTTCTTTCAAGCTCCCAAGAAAACCTAATATGTAGCCAGAATGGCGATCTCCAGAGTACAAAACGCACTTGGTCCGTACCATCATCCCCCGAAAACATCGCTCGGAGATGACAGTGCGCATCGCTTTTAATTCCTCGTCTGGAGGAAACAAATCTGCGAAGGGTGCATTTGTTTCAGAAACTCAGCTGGGAAGCATGGAGGGAGAGGGAGGAAATTTCATAAAGCAGTCACCAGACTCAGAACTATTCCGTCCCCTCTCATGATGTTCTTCACACCCAAACCAAACCAACCAACAACCAAACGTGCCGCCACCGAGTCCATTATGATTCATGGCAACTCTGGGCAACATAGTTCTACCCGCCCCCTTGGGGTTTCCCAGACCTTAACTATTTATGGAACAGCGGCTTTATGATTGGTGTTTCAACCTGGATCCTGCTGTGTCACCAGGGAAGGCTTGGTTTTGAGTTTTCATGTTCGCGTTAGGTGTCATTGAGTCAGGTCTGACTCACACAACAAAACACTGCCTCGTTCTGTGCCATCCTCACAAGTGCTCCTTGGGCTTGAGCCAGCGGTTGCAGCCACTGTCAGTCCGTCTTGGTGAGGGCCTTTCTCTTGTCCGCTGCCTCTCTACTCCAGAAAACAGGCTGTCCTTCCTTCGCCAGGGACTGCGCTCTCCTGATAACCTGTCCAAAGTACTTGAGACTACGCACCCCGCTGCCCCTTCCTTGCCTCTAAGGAGTATCTGCCGTACTTCTTTCGTGATTGTTTGTCAGTTTGTCCTTCCAGAAGTCCATGGTACTTTCGGTATTCTTCTCCAGCACCAGAATTTACAAGTGTCATTTCGTCCTTAGTCTTCTTTATTCAGTGTCTAACTTCTACATGCATCTGAGGCGATTGGAAATACCATGGCTTGGGTCAGGCACACTTTAGTCCTCAAAGTAAGTCCTTGTTTTTCAATAGTCTAAAGAGGTCTTATGCAGCAAATATACCTGATGCCGCAAGCCCTTTGATCTCCTGAGTGCTGCTTCCTTGAACATTGATTGTCGATCCGAGTAAGACAAAATCCTTGAGAACGTCAACCTTTTCTCCGTGTATCATGATGCTACCTACTGGTCCAGTTGTGAGGGTTTGGGTCTTCCTTACATTGAGCTGTCATTCATACTGAAGGCTACAACCCTTGATCTTCATCATTAAGTTATTAAGTATCCTGCAGACTGCCAAGAAATGAACAAATCCGTCTTAGTTTAAAAAAATGCAACTAGAATTCTCCTTACAAGTGAGGATGGCAAGACTTCAGCTCACTTACTTTGGACACATCATCAGGAAAGGCAAGTCACTAGAAAAAGACACCATTGTTGGTAGAGGGTCAGCAACAATGAGGGAAGGCCTCAATGACATGACTGGACACAACAGCCCAGCCACAGGCTCAACCAGCTCAAGCAATGACGGTAGGGAACCAGGCAATCGCTTGGTTTGTCATCATAAGTTCTCCATGAGTAAGAGCTAACTCGACAGCAAGTAACAAGTCAGATGCTTTCCCAGGTATTATCTCGAAACCTTACAGCAGCCTTTGAGAGGGGTTAGATATTCTCCTTTGGATGGATGATAAGATTGAGTTACAAGAAGGTAACCTGCTTAAGGTGAGTGCCCACAGATAATGGATCAGTATATCATGTGGCCTTCCTGGATATAATCTTATTGTGAGATCTCATGCTGTTTTAGAGAAAGGGCTGATAGGCTGATAACGAGAAGCTCAGTCCCTTTGAAATTATTGCCTCAAACTTCCTTAATAAGCTAGAAATGGGCTTACAAAGTAACTTGATGTTTGGGGAGGTTATCATGTTATTGAAGAGCCATGGTGGTGCTAAGGGGTAATTGTTAGACTGCTCTGAAGGAGAGAGATGCAGTTATCACTTCCCAGCTTCGGAAACTTTATATAGGGTTGTTGTGAGTCAGAATCCACCCAGTAACAGGGATAGGAGTCCTGGGAGAAATGGTAAATCTCATTGAATTGTGATGTCGGCTTTCGGAGGACTTCTTATGTTTGAGCCTTATTGTTACATCCACTGTGTCAATCCATCTCCTCGATGGTCCCCACTGCCATTCTCTTTTAATAAGCATGATTTCCTTTTCCAGGGACTTGTCTCTCCTGATTACATGTCCAAAGCACATGAGATGAAGTCTTACCATCGTTGCTTATAAGGCACATCCCGGCTGTACTTCTAAGACAGCTTTGTTGGTTCTTTTGCACTTTCAATGGTATTGTCCAGCACCATAATTCAAATGCACTGATTCTTCTTCAATGTTCCTTATTTATACGCAACTTCACATACATATGAGACAACTGAAAATACCAGGGCTTGGCTCAATGGGTTATACATTGAGCTACTAACCACAAGGTTTACGCTTCAAACTCTCCAGCTACTCTAAAGGAGGTAAATGAGACTGTCTACTCCTATGATGATTTAACAGCTCAGAAACCCAAAGGGGCAGTTTTACTTTGTCCTATAGGGACATTATGAATTGGAATAAACTCAATAGCATAGAGTTTAAGACGTTTACTTGTGATTTATTGACTATCCCAAGGCATTTGACTGTGTG
Source organism: Echinops telfairi (assembly GCF_000313985.2). NCBI lineage: Eukaryota > Metazoa > Chordata > Mammalia > Afrosoricida > Tenrecidae > Echinops > Echinops telfairi. Next base: position 90,297,374 of record NW_022103915.1, on the reverse strand, counting down.
GATCATAACAAACTAGGAATCACCTTAGGAAGACTGGGGATTCTAGAACATTTCATTGTGCTCCGAACCTGAACATGGATCAAGTGGCACTTGTGTGAGCAGGGCAAGTTTATACTGCCTGGTTTAAAATAAAGACAGGTGTGCACTAGGGCTGTATCCTCTCGCCATATTTATTCAGTCTCTATGCTGTGAAAATAATCAGAGAAGCTGGATTATCTGAAGAAGAATGCAGCATCAGGATTGAAGGAAGCCTTATTAACAACCTGTGATATGCAGATGACACATTTTGTTCACTAAAAGTGAGGAGGACTTGCAGCACTTGCTGATGAAGATCAAGGATTGCACCACAATTTGAATGCATCAGCTCTGCTTAACCCTCACTGCTATCGAGTCAATGCTGACTCATAGTGACCCCGCTACCCCACCCCTCAGTGGGTTTCTGAGACTGTAACTGTTTACAGGAATAGAAAGCCTAGTTTTTCTCCAGAGGAGCTGCTGGTGGTTTTGAACTGCTGGCCATGCGGACTGTACGCAGTGCAACAAGCAACTACTACATCACCAGGGCTCCTCAGTTCTGCTTAGGGTGTGCATAAATATTAGCTATTATCATTTAGAAAACTAATTGTCTTAAAATTCAATCTAAAAGATTAGTTGCAATTGAAGAAAATTAGACTCTTGTTGGGATCGTCAGTTGGCTTCTACCTAACATTCATGTATTTGGTTTTTGGTTTTGGATCATAAGTACTAAAGCACTACTACAGTACACATAAAAAGTAATTAAAGAAAACTCCAATGGAATTTATAAATTGTAATGGGTTTGTAAATGTTTGACACTTGAACAAACACTCCTCCACATTTGAATATCTAAATTACAGTTTTAAGAAGCAAAATACATCAAATTTAAGAATGAACTTTATTAAATGGCAACATTGTAGGATGAGATTTTTATTAAAGCTCTCACAATTTTAGTGACTGTGTTAGACAGGGTTCTCCAGAGAAACAAAACCAAGACACCTATGATTATATATATAAAATCATATATACATGGGTACATTTAAACAGTATGAAGGAATATAACAGCTAACTAGTCCACACAGCAGTATACTGAGGGCTTAGTTCAACTCACTTCCATGGAACAGTTAATATACTGGAAGACCTCCAACTGAGGAGGGCTGCTGGGTCCAAGGTCAAGGAAGCATACAGCTGAATCTTCCCTTGGGCAATGCAGGCAGAGTTGGCCCACAAGCTGCAAACAGCAGGGCAGGTCACCAACAGTCAGCAGCTCAGGAGCTTAGTGGTGGGATATCGAACTCAAGCAATGCAAGCCAACAGGATCCACCAGCCTTAAGCTCAAGAGATGTACACACCAGCAGTGTGGTGAAGCATGTCTTGAAGGAGCCTCAAGGTCTAGTGACATGATGCACTGGTTGGCTGTTCCACAGGTAGTGCAGCTCACAAGTTGAGGCAGAGAACTAGCTAAAGTTTGTACGATGGTCTGATCACCGGAGAGCAAGAGAGTGAGGGGCTGGCCTTGCTAAGCCATTTGTCTCTTTGCCTTCCAATCAAACTGTGACTTCATTAATCCCACATGTTCCTATTGGCCAGGTTGGCACAATAAACCTGCCTATCACAGTGACTCAGGCCTTCTTATGTCAGTTTGAATTGATCAAGGAAGAGTTTCACTATTATTAAATCCCTAAAAGTTCAACTTCCTAAATATGGTTGATTGGCTATTTATAGCCCATTGAAAAATAACGAATGCCCTCTAAAAGCAATCTCTTAAAATAATTCATGATTCAAAGCTCTTCTGTTTGATAAGCTACTGAGCTGAGTCCAAACCCAAACTCGCTGCCATACTGGCTCACAGAGACGCGATAGGACAGGGTCGGACTTTCCCTGAGAGTTTCTGAGACTGACTCTTTATAAGAGTAGAATCCTTTCTTTCTCCTGAGGAGCCTCTGGTGATTATGAGCTGCTGCCCTTGTGGTTAGCAGTCCAACACGTAACCACTATGCCACCAGGGCTCCTTAAAAGCAGAGACAGTAACTTCCAATCATCTAAACACAAAATGGTAATCATTCCAACCTCCAAGGGCAGTTGTGAAAATCCAATGAGATAGTGTACATGACAGGGCTTTGGGAGAGAGAAACCAACCCAACCAAACTCAATGTCACTGCCATTGAGTCGTTTCCGACTCCCAGCAACCCTATAGGACAAAGTAGAACTGCCCCTTGGCATCTTTTTTCTGCAGAGCAGTAGAGGGGTCAATCAGCTGACCTGTGGTTAGCAGCTCCCCACGCCACCAGAGCTCCTTTGCAAGCAAGAAAGCCCTGTGCAAATGATAGGCTTTTGCAGTGGAGGCTGCCTCTGCTGCCAGCCTCGCTGCTGGCTAGAAGGAGATTGTCCCTGGTCATGAGGAGAGTGCGTCCTCCTTAGAGCGATGGTGTGTGATTAAGCACCACGTGAAGAGATTCAGAGCTCTTCCTCCCTGCCTTCCTAGGAGGCAGGGATTGGCAGAGTGGCAGGTCAACCACTGTGAATGAGGCCGGATGCCACGCTGGGCCTCATGCCTGGGCGAGACTGAATGGAGAAGGAAAGAGGGGGGCATTTGTGATCGGTCAGGCAGGCAGACCAGTGAGAATTATTCGGAGATAATAAGGAGCTTGGCGGCACAGGGCTCCTGCGAAGAAGCTAGCAAGGAAGTTGGGAACAGAGATCAAGCAAGATCGAGCTAGAGAGGAAGATGGGTCCAGATTGCAGAGTCCTAAAAGTAAAAAATAGAGAAACTCTGAAGTTTGGATAGCAGGCTCTCCAGATTGCTTGAAGGACAGGTTAACTGTACATCCACCCTTGTTAGTCACTGAGCACTTTTATACTTACAGTCAGTGTTATTGTATACCAGCCCTGAAAATTTAGTGGGAAATGTTTACAGAATCAGCTGAGGACTCGTACTTGTATTTGTGGGGAAGCCACCTGGAAGGAGAAGGAAAGAGGCAGGAACAGGCTGAGATGAGCGTGGTCTAAGTCTGGGCTAAGTGCCCCGCATGGAGGCCCTTCTGCAGACGAGAAGGCAGTCAAAGGAGGATGGAGGCTGCGAGCAGGTTGGGTCAGAAAGGGAAGCAAGGAAGACAAATGACTGTAACAGCCAATTTGCAAGGCCATGAAACCCGAACTCTTCTGGACCCACCTTCCCAGTGAGTCCTGAGCCCAGAAACGTTGGGAAGGAAAGTTGATACCCGGTAAATGCCCGTGGCTGTGTAACTGCAAAGTGGGATAAAGGTTTCATCTTGATTAAAGGCGAGGTGGTTCCTGACAAAGAATGACTTGTGGCTGGCTTAGTCTCCAGAGAGCTTTACAAGATGCCGCCATGGTGTCAGCGGGGGAGTTTGAGCAAATGGCAGCGTGCATGTTGCAGGAAGGCATGTTGCGCTTCTGCTGTGGGCCAGCTGCTGGATGCAGGGGCTGGGTAAGGGAGCGGCAGAGAGGCATGCTTCTGTTGACAAGGACCAAGAAGGAGAAGGTTGCACTTCTTCTACTTCCTCAAACACCAAACCCCCAAACCAAACCCACTGTCATTAAGTAAATTCTGACTCAGGTGACCCACCAGGACACCGCAGAACTGTCTCTTTGGGGTTTTTGAGACTTTAGGCTTTATAAGCACAGAGAGCCTCAGCTTTCCCCCACAGAGCAACATGGGGCTTTGAACTCCTGAGGTTATGGTTGGTTAGCAGCTCCAATCACCAGGGCTCCTTGACCTCCAACGCAGAGGAGGGCACACACTAGACCTGCTTCCCTTTGGGACAATAGTGTCCCAGTGAGCCAAATGGTTAGCTAGATCACCATAAGTTCATCACAGATCAACTTTCCTCATTAATTTTCAGAACAGGAAGCACTCAAATAAATATTATAGTCCATGCATCTCTGGCTCCAAACTGGAAACCTAAGACCTTCCAAACAGCTCAGTGTGCCCACACAATGACCCCCAACTGAACCAGAGCCTCAGAGTAGGCATCAAGACATGAGTCAACTGGGTTAATAGCCAAGCTCCGATCTAACTGCCAACGAAACGATAAAAAGAGATCACTATCACTTACTAAATGGCATCTATGTGTAACTACCTTTATTAAACCGAAAACGAACGTTTGTTTGTTTAATGGGTGAAACTTCAAAAACAGAAACCAAGTCTGCACCTCTTCCAGAGCTAACCCACCAGGATAAAACTAGAAATAAAAAATATTTTCCAGATAATCGGCTCCATGAACAATGGCCTCCTTTGCCGGGAGGTCAGAGAACCGCACGGCACACGGTTGCTATCATTGAACGTGCTGATCAAAGACCCCGCAGAAGAATGATGAACAAAAAGGGGGAATATCCATAACAGAATTTCCAATTCTTATGGATTCAGACTTTCTGAAGCTAAGGGGAGTGAATGGACCCATGACACCATCTCCCCCAAATAATATTTAATCATAACGCAAAAATATCCCTGCCTGGAGCATTGGGATCTTCCTTCCATGTGGATCAAACTGACAACAGCGACCAGATTGGAAGGAACCCGGTGAGCAGTGAGATTATGTTCTTGGGGAATGAGCAACTCAAAAAAGGAGGATGGGAATGGGTGATGACATGCATGTCGCGGAACTGTACGTGTGGAAATGGTTTCATCAGTGTCTCTTTTACTGTGCATGTTCTCAACAACAGCCACACACAAAAGAAGAATCGAATCAAACCCAGCTCCATTTCGAAGCCCGCATCTCATTCATTTTTATCCAAGTCCCTCTTGTAGCTATGAAACTCCTTCTGGTGGAGGCTGGGTGGAGCCTGGGAGAGGATTTCAGACGGATTTTATTGAAACGATGCTGTGCCAGCTGAACTCACAGTGACTGTGGAGAAGTAGACACAGCCAACCCAAGAGCCTGTCCCTAAGACTAAGAGAGGAGGTCCAGAAGGAGCTCGTAGCTGCAGCTCCAAGAGGTCCATCTCATGCCTCTGCTCCTTTTATGGCCGGCCATGGAGAGGGAGGGGGAAGCGGCAGCAACACAGCAAGAGAGGAGGGAGGCAGAGAAGCAGATTGTGGCAGGGCACCCGGGCCTGGAGGCAGGTCAGGAGACGGGAAGCGAGGGCAACAAAGGAAAGGTGTAGGCTGCAGGCAGGTTGGAACAGAAACCAAGAATCAGGCATGAGAGCAAAGGGAGAGTAGAGAACGTGAGAATCAGACCAGGAGAGAAACAGAAGAGTAGACGGGGAAGCAGAGGAAAGGAGCAAGCCCTGGGGAAAGGGGGGCAAAACAAACCAGTTGTGTCAACAAACCAAACCCAACCCACTGCCCATCGGCAGTTTCTGATTCATGGAAACCCTGCATAGTCTCCGAGGCTGTACATCTTCACAGGAGCACACAACCTCAGCTTTCTCCCATGGAGTGGCTGGTGGTTTTGAACATCCAACCTTCCAGTTAGCAGCTGAACGCTTATCAGATAGTGCCACCAAGGCTCAAATGGCCACCATTTCCAGCCGTTTCAGAGAAGGCAAATGAGATGTTCTGTAGAAAATGTGGTCGTGGCTATTGCTTACACGGGCGATGAGGGTTCTAATTCTGTGTCACTGGTTCTCGTCAAATCCTGAGAACTCACCAGCCTCTGTCTGCGCTCCCATTCGCTGGCATTCGTCCAGCAGTAGCAATATTCATTCTGCCTCCTATGAGATGATTTGTATTCATGTGGCATGTTAATGTTCATTTATAAAAGCCTCACCATAATAATCATGCTCATTACACTGAGACCAAGACATCGATATATTTTAAAGCTTCACTGATAGAGCAGGGGAATGCTGCATGATTGAAAATCAAGAAGAGTGTGCATCAGGGTTGTGGCCTCTCACCGTACTAGTTCACTCAGCAGGCTGAGCACAGAATCCGAGAAGCCGGACTATGAAGAAGAATCTGGTGTCACGGTTGGAGGGAGATAGGCTAACAACTTGTGATCTGCAGATGTTACGGCCTGGCTCGCTGAAAGTGAGGATGATTGGGAGCACTTGCTGAAGGCAGTAAGAATTACAACTCCAAGGAAAGCAAACAACAGATCCTCACAACTGGACCAGTAGGTAACATCATGATAAACAGAGAAACGACCGAAGTTGTCAAGGATTTAATCTTGCTTAGATCCCCAATCAGTGCTCGTGGAACCAGCAGTCAAGAGATCAAGTGACACATGCATTTCGTATATCTGCTGCACCAGACCTCTGTAGTGATGAAAAGCAAGGATGTTACTTTGAGGACTAAGGTGCACCGGACCCCAAACATGCTATTTTCGGTCACCTCAAATGCATGTGAAAGTTGGACATGGAATAAGGGAGACTGAAAATGAATTGATGCATTTGAATTGGGGTGCTGGCAAAAAGCATTGAGAGCACCGTGAACTGAAACAAACAAACAAACCATAAAATAACCAACACATCTGATTTTGAAGAAGTACAGCCAGAATGCTCCTTAGAAGCAAGGCTGGTGAGAGTTCATCTCGTGTACTTTGGCCATGTTATCAGGGGAGCACAGTCCCGGGAAGAGGACATCCGTTGGATACGGTGGAGGGGCAGTGAAAAGGAGGAGGACCCTAGACCAGCTGGACTGACAGTGACTGGCACAATGGGCTCTGCCATAAGGACACTTTTAAGGATGCTTCAGGACCGAGCGGTATTTTGTTCTCACAGAGCAATATCATGTTCTGTTGTACACAGGCGCTTCATGAGTAGGAACTGACTCCACGGCCCCTAACTACAAGGACAAGCACACAGTTCTCAGTGAGAACAGTAAACGGGCAACACCACAGGGGGATTAGCTGCCAGAGCATTTGGGCAAGGCTTGATCAGAGACGTCGACGAGGGCAAGTTTCGTATAAAGGCTTTAAATACAGATCATTGGGTATGTCATGTGTGTATTTTTCACACGTGGGAAAATAATTAACCTTGATGCAGCTGTCATAAATCTGAGGGTGGAGTAGCAGTGTGCATAAACATCCGTGATGAGAATGCTGAGCAGGCAGATTAAAATTAGAGTCTTATTAGGGCCTGTGCCCCACCCCACCCACCCTAGTAAGCGGAAGTATACTTATTCCCAACATACCTGTGAGCTGACGGGCCAAATGTTTGCTTTCTGGCACAGGCTTTGCTGAACTCCCCCATACGTGTGACCTCACTGAGTTTCACAACTGTCCGCTTCTGTTGGTACTATTATCCCAATTTCACACTGGCAGGGCCTGGAACAGGCCCGCTCAAGCCGTACCCTCTGCTGATCATTTCTATTCCCACTCCAGATATTTTGAATCACAATGCATATTTAACAAGATCACCAGGTGGTTCTTGTGTGCATGTAAGCCTCTATGTCTGGGACTTCTCATATGATACCACACTGTCTTCACTGTTCCTACTTCTGGCCAGAAAGGAGTTGATAGCATCCAGAAGGTAGGATGCTGGAATGTAAATATTGCCCTCTTAGTCATTTATGAGCATGTCAGGTAGTTCATGAGAAAAATATGTCTGGCGTGCCTATGATGTGCCACATAAGTGCTATGGTTATTATACTACCTAAGACATGGTCCTTACTCTCAAGAGAGTTCATAAACACTTAGACTGTAGCCTGGTAAATACAATAGGGCATGTGAGAAAAGCGTATCACCATTATTGATATGTATATGAGAGTGATGTCTAAGTTGAGATCGATAGGGGTTTCTCCCATATACCCAACAGAGCCTCCAATTCCCAATACTCAAACATCTTTCCAATCTTCATTCGAATTCCCTCCAATTCTGAAAGCCTTCTTTTTGTGCTGGTCAGCCATGGTGGCCATGCTACCATGCTGCTTCTTTTCCCATTGTTTATCTATCATAAAAGGAGGGAAGCCATTGTGTCCAGTCCCCAGCATATAGTCACACATATGTTTGTGATTACACAGGCTTCAAAAACTAAAAAAAAAAAAAAGACAAACTCATTGCTGTAAAGTCAATGCCGACTCATGGTGCGATCCTAAATGCTGACATGTGGGAATTGGTTTGATGACACCATTCAGAGGTGGCAGCAGCTATTGAGATGAAAAGTGGTGAGCTACCGTGTAGTTTGTGAAAGCCAAGATTGGCACCACCTAAGAAAGCAACAGGAAGAGAGTAATTCAGAAAAAGAGAATATGGTAGATTTCCAAGTCAAATCAAATCCGCTGATGACTTGATGCGGATAATAGTGACCCTATTCTGTCCTCTAGGAGTAAGGGCCACTGCCTCAAGTCATAAATCCTGACAATAGCAGACGGCAACCACTCTCCCCCTTGGAGTGGCTGGTAGGTTCAAACCCTGACACCCCTCCCACCCTCGCCCCCCATTAGAGCTTTAACCAGTGTGCAACCAGGGCTCCATAAGGTGAGCTGACAAGATGAAATATATATATATATTCAATTATTTGTAAGAAAATGTAATAATATAGGGATGATGCTGTGGAATGAAAGAAACTTTTATCATTTGGTGATATAAGCAGGTTTTGAAATTTTAAAATAATAAACTGCTTTTAAGATTTAAAGGGTCTATGACAGCTATAATTTATTAATTTTTTAATCAACTTGTTTCTCCAGTATCGTCTTGTAATCAAATGTTTATATCATATCATATGTAAAAGCTCTGGTGGCACAAATGGTTATGCAAGCAGCGGCTCCCCATAAGGATTATATCCTGACAAATCCTATGAGGCAGTTGTATTCGGTCGCATGGGGTCACTATGAGTCAGAATTGAGTCAGTGGTACCTAACAACACCATCGGGCATCCGTGTACATATATATTTCTCTTTAAGGTCACAAAAGTAATAGTTTTTTGTTATACTCATATCAATGCTCATAACTTTATACGGTGTTTTATATTTTTTCACACTCTATATATATACATATCCTAAGAAAAGTGAGATGTGTGACATTTCCAACCAGCTATGCTTCCTTAGTGGAAGTTACTTAAATTCCTGGTCTCGATTTCTTCATCTTTAAAGCTCATCATTGGTTGGTGGAAGGATCATCTAAAATGCGGTGTGTAAAAGTATACAGTGAACTATAAAATACTATGTTAAATTGTGGATGAGGATGGTTATTTTTATTGATTTAAAGGGTGTTCTTTCTCAACACATCAATGACGCGTGAAAATGTCATTTGAAAATCCCTTCATCATGATCCATTTTCAGTGTGTTTTCTCATGGTACGTTGGTGTGATCCGGGGCACTTCCAGTTAGTGTCTTTAGGGAAAGGATGGTGTCAAGTACACAGTCTACGTGGCCTCTCCTAGCCTGTGAGTGGAATATGCAACCCCAACTGCTTGGCCCAGTTATAAATCTCCTTTCTAAACACAATCACCCCATTATAAGTTTATACAGTTAGATAATAATATAATAGGCTACCTCCTGAAGGTGATCTGCCTCAACAGCTGTGAGGACAAGTCATCAGGAAGCTGAATAGGGTGGCATGTCAGGGCCCTGGAAATGTACAAAGAGACGCAGCTAGCACCCCCTACACAAGCACTCCAAGGATTAATGGAACACCAATCGAAACGTTTCAACCAGCTGCGGGAAGCACTTGCTCGTCTATGCCAGGAACCGTGCGTGACTAACTGACAGGAAGAGATCCACGTTTGCACCCATTCCAAAGAAGGGAGACCCGACCGAATGCTCACAGTATAGAACAATGTCACACGCAAGTGAAAGTTAGCTGAACATAAGTCCACCATGGTTGCAGCAATACATGGACAGGGAGCTGCCAGAGGCCCAGGCCGGATTCAGAAGAGGACAAGGAACAAGAGATGCCACTGCTGAGATCAGATGACTCTTAGATGAAAGCAGAGAATACCGGAAAGATGCTTGCTTGTGCTTTACTGACTATGCCAAGGCATTAGACTCAGTGGATCATAGCAAAGTATGGATAGCCTTGAGAATAAAGAGAATTCCAGAACATTTCATTGTGCCCATGGGAAACCAGTACATGGTGCAAGAGGCAGTTGTGGGAACAGAACAAGGGCACACTGCATGGTTCAAAATCAGGAAAGGTGTGCATCAAGGTTGTATCCTCTCACCATACTTGTTCAATCTACATGGCGAGCAAATAATTAGGGAAGCTGGATTATATGAAGACTTTAGTCTCAGGATTGGAGGAAGGCTTACCAACAGCCTGCTTATGCAGATGGCATAAACCTTGCTTTCTCTTAGTGAGGAGGAATTGAAGCACTTACTAATGAAGATCCAGGATTGCAGCCTTCAGCATAGATTACAACTCAATGTAAAGAAAACCTAAGCACTTACAATGGACCAATAGGTATCATCGTAATAAACGGAGAAAAGATTGAAGTAGTCAAGGATTTTGTCTTGCTTGGATCCACAATCACTATTCATGGAATCAGCAGTCAAGAGATCAAACAAGGTGTTGTACTGGGTAAATCTGCTGCACAAGACCTCTTTAAAGTGGTGAAAAGCAAGGATGTTCTCTGCGGACTAAGATATACCTGACCCACGCCATGGTCTTTTCAGTCGTCTCATAGGCATGTGAAGGTTGGGTATTCAATAGGGAAGACCAAAGAAGAATCAATGCACTTCAATTATGGTGCTGGGGAAGAATACATGGGTTGCCAAAAGGACCAATAAATCCGTCTTGGGAGAAGTACAGTCAGAACGCTCTTTAGGGGCTGGGTTAGCAAGACTTCATCTCACATACTTTGTGTTATCAAATTAGACCAGTCCCTAGAGAAGGACAATGTATTAGTCTAGGTACTTTAGAGAAAGAAATCCAC
>NW_022103915.1:90280747-90285897 GCF_000313985.2 Echinops telfairi | reverse complement strand
AACAACAACGACAATAACAACCACAAGTGCCATCTGGGGACAACCCAGTCTCAAGTGACAGAAATATTCTAGCATGGTATTAATCTTACTTAAATTAATAGATTGTGCAAAGCACTTTCAGATCCTGAGAAAAAAGATACAAATCACATGTAGCATGTTATCATTACGTTTCCATGCCTAGGTGAACCCTCTCTGCCGGCGAGAAGGACAGAGATGGGAACAACAGGTCCTCAGACATACCCTGAAATGAAATGGGCCTTTTTGACTTAGGGACTCTTTCAGATCAGTTAGGAAGAAGGCCAAAAATACTATTTCCTCTGACTTTGGGGAAGAAAGTCAAGAATTTTCTTCCTTTTTACCTTTTTGAATCCCCACAACTCATTCTCCCACATTCCTTTCTTCCTCCCCCTACATGCTTTCCCTCCCTCTTTCCTATTTATAAATCTTGATTTCAATGGTGGCATAATGGTTATGCCTGGGGCTGCAATCTGCTGGGTCAGCAGTTCAAGCCACCAGTCAGTCAGTCAGCGCCTTGGGAGGAAGTGGGGCTTTGTGCTCCTGTGAAAAGTTATGCTTTGGGGTCACTATAAGTCAGCACTGGCTTGATGTCGGTGAGTTTGGTTTTGAGTCCCAAATATGATAGCTGAATGTTTTCAAGGAACCAGTCGTTCTTAAAAATCATTTCACAGCTTCGGCCTCAGCAGCTGGACCGATAGCAGCTCTTCTCCAACACGCGGTGCAAGAGAAGTGGCTCTCTCCTTCTCTTCTCAGGACTCTGTCTTGAGTCACTGGGGTCCTCTTCCTGTTAATGAAGGATGGAGAAGCAGCAGGTTCCAGTTTGAAGCAGTGCCTGAGCTTAAGTGGGCATCAAAGGAGAGAATGCATTTCTTCCCAATGCAGCCACCTTCTGTTATTTGGAATATGAGCCCCAGACAGGGAGTGGCATGGCATTGTGTGTTAGAGCCCGGTAAGCCACAGATAATTTTGCCAGGCCATCTGCATAGTACTAGTCCACAGGCAGGTGTGTGCCTTGGGTACTCACCACACTGAAGAGCAGAGGGAAAGTAGTCAACAGGCACATCTGAGCCAGCAGCTTCCCATCCCGTCATCCTGCTTGTGTACCTCACAGGAACTGCTGGTGCCCCGGGGGCCGTGTCCGAGGGGCGCCCGTATGTTCTTTGCTAAGTCTAGAGAACACCACCACTTGGACGCTGCTACCGCTGTCTCTGGCTCCTCTCACCTGGCACCACCACTGAGACCAGTAGCTCAATAACCACACCCTTCACGTGTCTCCTGGTAACCCAGCCTGGAGGAGGAGGCGGGAGGGGAGGGGATGCTAGTCTGTGAGCACACACCCCCCTCTACTGGACAAAACGCAGGACACAGTCACAGCAGAGGGCAGGATGCATAAAGGAGTCATGGCCCCCCCTTTCCTGCTGAGCAACCTGAGGCCAACAGAAGTGCACTGAAACCCCAGGACCACAAAGAGAAATGGAGGCAGACGCCGTCGCGCTCCCCGACTCCCGTGCTAAATGCCATCACTGTGTGGGATTACATGCGCTGCGATGGGTAACGTGCGTGGAAGAGAGAACTACAGGCCTGAGTTTATGAGAGTTTTTAGGTTGTTGGCCACCTCCAGAGTGTGGCCCATCAATATCAATGCAGGGGGTTAGGGCTGGAAGACCAGACCTCTGGTCCCAGTCACAGCCCCAATAACCTTTGTGACTCCTTCTCTGCCCTTATCTAGGAAGTAAAAGAGAATAGCGGATGGCTAATGGGGACCTCTCACTGCATGAAGCCGGGGACCTATGATTCTCGGTAAACGAGTGGACTCAGGACCTCATAGCACATCCTGGACCACTAAGCTTTAACTGGAAGACTGGCGGCCAGTATCCGCTTCTTGCCTCGGTTACCAACCAGCTAGTGACCTGGGGAAGTCACTTCATCTCTCTGGAACTCTGAGAAATAGACCAAAAGCTAGATGACAGTCTAGGCAGGACAATGATCTCTAGTCACCTGAAAGATTCTGTAAGTAAAGACAGCTAGCATTGATGCCTTCTCTTTTCGAAGGGTCCCAAGAGCCCAAGAGCATAGCCAGATACTTTGGGACAAAGTAGAGAGGCCCTAACTCTTCTACCTGTTTTATAATAAGTATAACTAATAGTCAGGAGTTCTGGTGGCATAGTGGATTACCTACTGGGCTGATGACCACCAGGTCAGCAGTTCGAATCCACCCTCCACTCTGCGGGAAAAAGATGAGCTATTCTGTTCCCGTGAAGATGTACAGTCTGGGAAATCCATAGGAGCAGTTCTACTCTGCCCTACTGTATGGTTCCTATGAGTCAGCCTGGACTCAATGGCAATGAATGATAATTAATAGTAAATAACATATCGATCCAGTTGTTTATAGAGTCCAGAAGGAAATTAGTAGGTGCATTTATTTTCACCTGGGGCAATGGGGCCACTATGAGTCAGAACTGACTTGAGGCAGTGAATTGTTTGTTTGGTTGGATTGTTTTTCTTTGGGGGGGGGGACAGGCTCTGGGGACACTTTAAGAAGCTTTGGTAAACTAATCCGTGGTAAAAAAAATAGGCAGGAAATGACTACTCTGCATGAAATCTTGGCCCTAATCAACTAATCAACTATTAGGTAAGATAGTCATTCCCTCCTTCTTCTAAACGCAGAGAGCCCTGGTGGAACCATGCTGAAGCATTCAGCTACCAACCCACCCGCTGCTTCCTGGGAGAAAGATGTAGCAGTCCACACCGATCACGATTCCAGCCTCGGGAACCTTGCATAAGTCAGTTCCACTCTGTCCTCTGGGGTTGCTGAGCTGGAATTGACTTGATGGCAGTGAGTGGTCTAAAACGGGGCAGTATGAATTGACAGAGTTTAAAGAAAATACGAAACGAGGGCCGAGTCCAAGGATGGTGCAGGAGGATGTAGAGAGGGAGGTTCTCCCTACCTCACCTACAAACAACCCAGTATACAAGAGATTCAATAAAATGCATGTGCATGCCATGCAAATGCAGTTTTGAAACAAGTTCTCCAGTGTAACCCTACCCCACCTTCCACCAGGAAGTTCGGAAGCTCTGGAGCCGCTACAGACAGAGCAGGCGGCAGCAATGAACTGAGATAGTTTAACAATCAACTGCTGGAAGGAGACTACACAGTCAAGCACAAGGTGCACTGAATGGAGGGAGAAAAACAACAACATGACCTTGAAAAGTTACTCTACATCTCTGAGATTCAGCCATCTCACCCTTAAAAAGTTCAAAAGAAAAAACAGTTGCATCATATTGTTTTGTTGATAAAATACCACCACCACCACCCATGTCCCATAGCACAGAGCAGAACTTCCCCAGAGGGTTTCTAAGGGACCGATATTCTCCCGGAGACAGATGGTGGGTTCAAACTACTGACCTTTTGGTTAACAGTTGAGCACTGAACAATTCCTCTACCAGGGCTCCTTAGCTAAAAGAAATTCAAACTGAAACCTACTGCCTTACACCAAATTCCAACTCACAGTGACCCTTGATAGGATTCCCGAGCTCTTTCAAACCATGCTAGATAGGGGTGAGGCTGTAAATGAGAGCAGACAGCCTCATCTTTCTCCAGCAGACCAGCTGGTAGGTTTGAACCCCCAACCTTTCGATGACAGCCCAACACTTACCCCACAACATCTCCATCTGAAATGTTTTGTGCATAAGGGTCTCTCTTCAAATTACCCTCCTATGCTGTTTTGGGGGAGGGAGTCAAGATATTCAGAAAGTGTGTCAGAATTCAAATGAAACACTGCCCTGTACACATCACAACCAATAAGTGCTTTGAATGTTAACTGCACAACTATTTGAGGACGGTGTCCTGGAAATTTCTCACAAAAGGCCAGTGTTCAAATTTTGAGAGCCTTCAGAATCCCACCCCTTCTCTTAGGAACTCTTTTGTAGAAGCGTGTCTCTGAAAACAGAGAGAACGTTGATTTTGAAGGTTCGGACAGACTGGAGAAGAACAGGGAGATCTCAAAGTACGATAAGGTGGTGCAGGGTAACCCAGTTAGAGGGGAGAATGTCTGCTCTGTCCATCGGCCTTCCCTAGAGCTGCTTCCCATCAGCATCCAGGAGGAAGATCCCTTTCACACCTGACAGCGTAAGCACTGTCCTTCTGACACAGGAGAACAGCACTTCCCTTGGGAACAGCGGCCTCTTGGCAGGGGTGAGGTAAGGCGGAGAGAGCTGGAAAGCATAGCTGTCCAGACCTGTGCTCTTTGGTTGAAACACTTCGCTCAAACCCGATGCCATCAAGTCGGTTCTGACTCATAGAAACCCCTTATATAGCATTTAAGGACTGTGAATCTCGGCCTTACCAAAAACCCAAACCTAACTCACTTCCATCTAGTCCATTTGGGCTTTGAATGTATCGAGGGCAGGTGAAACGTCTGTGTTGATGCACACGTGCTGTATACCCACACAGACAAGGGCTGAAACACACGTGTAAACACAAGAAGCAACAGAAGTGCTTGAGAACAGTTACAGCTATGAATGGAAAACAAATACTGATTCCCTGTATTCTGGACTGGTTCTTAGGACCCGGCTTCCTAATTCGGTAATGCGTTTGGTGTCAGGTGCTGTGGAGTTGGTTCTGACCCATTGTGGACCCTTGTCCAACAGAAGGAAACACAGCCCAGGCCTGGCCATCCCCACAACTGCTGCGGCTATGGTGAGTCCATGGTCACGGCCACTGTGGCATCCATCTCAGTGAGGGTCTTCCTTTTGTTGTTTGTTTTTGCTGCCCTTCCTCCTTATCCAGCACCGTGTGCTTTTCTCAGGAACTGGTTTCTCTTGGTAACATGTCCAACATCATGCAGATGAAAATGTCTAAGCAAGCGTTATCTTTGATGTAGTCGTTTCCCCTTGAAAACAGACACACGCGTCAGGCTAAAAGCGGCATTGTGTGTGTGTGCGCCCCAAATACCATGAGCTAAAGATACATTTGTGCTGGCCTCTAGAATCTTATTAAAAGCTTCTTCCCCTCTCCAATTCTTACCACCTATTTCAAAGGTGTTTCATTTGGGGTAATGAGTGGAATTTCTTTAAGTAGCTCCTGCAACAAGGTGGAGTATAAACCCAATGAATAACAGCAAAAGCAAAAA